>NC_083768.1:51323296-51672463 GCF_963514075.1 Conger conger
TTATGTTCTCATTGTTACTGTATTCACATTATTTTTTTTCCACCCAATCAAAACCGGCGGCCACTTATTTTCCTCATGAATATTTCATAGGGGTTAGGCTGACCTTTGAAAAGAGCATATTAAATTGAGATTTTCTTCCCCCTTCAACGGTTTCACATGAAACTGTAGGTAGAGGCAGAAAGGCTGGAGTGATTAGCAAGTGTGGCCAGATGCCAAGGAGAACTATAACAGGCGTTAAAGAATCGTTCAGGGTTTTTAATTAGTAGTCTTAAAAGCACTGTGATAAAACTTTATATTCATGCAGATGTGGGGACACAAAATGTAGTTCCCA
Organism: Conger conger; assembly: GCF_963514075.1. Taxonomy (NCBI): domain Eukaryota; kingdom Metazoa; phylum Chordata; class Actinopteri; order Anguilliformes; family Congridae; genus Conger; species Conger conger. The sequence goes on from NC_083768.1 coordinate 51,323,628, forward strand.
AAGGAATTAATTAAAAGTCACTTTCATTAAAAACAATAATAATAAGGAAAAGCCGACTGCCTACCGCACCCTAATGTCAAACTCTTCCTGAACGTGAGGGTTTTTGTCATCCCAGTTATCTTTTTGAATTACTCTGCCGTTGACAAACAGGGCAGAAAGGCTACTTTGAAAACTCAGCAAACTGAAGCACTTTAATGTGCTCAGCTCGATCTAAAAACAATTGAAAAATTTATGAAGCAAGCTACAGTACACTTTTAACGACTCAAGAAAACAACATGCGTTCTTCCTGTACTGCCTAGTCTAACATACAGTACATTAATTTAGAATAATCAATCACATGTGCACATATAAATACAAAAACATAAACATAAAAAACTGAAAAATAAAAAGAGCAAAACACAAAAAAGGCACTAAATAAAACCATTTTGGTGAACAACAGAGCAATCGTAAGATTAAACTACACTGATACAAACAAATACAGTAATAGTATAATAGTATGAACTTATTTTTAATTGTCTGTTAATAATTGTGAGCTAAAAATGGCATGAAACATCATTGCAATTAACTTTGCAGTAACGTTGCAGTGAGTAACTAATTGCGGCAGCAATGTTTTACTTTTTTTGAATCCAATCAAACAACAATTTTTAGGTACGCTGTAGGCAAGTGTCGCAGATCACATATATACTCTTTAAAATACGAAATGTTCAAAAGACGAACCAGACAAAATCACAGCAGCACAGAAAGTAAGCCCCAGGCACCTGGTATCGACCAGTGCTCATTTATGCACTGCAGCGAGTGACCCAGCAGCCCTGTACATCTTCTTAATAGGAACAAAGTCTGAGTCTATTTTAACAGATGTGAAATGTATTGCCATAAGTGCATATTGCATAATTTGTTTGATATTCAATATTCTGTAATTAGCTCATTGCATTCCAAGTGACTGAATGCTAACTCGGTGATAATGCAATGATAATGACTTCAGTGACAAACAACAAGATTAACATGAAGAAACGAGTTGATTGCTACGGCAGTCACGTCCAGCAGAATTGTGGGTAATCTGTACAGGTTGGTGAGGCTGCTGAGTGATGCTGGACCACTGCCCAAGTTCTGGCCAGCTACATCCAATCTAGCCCACTTATCGTGCACATTACTCCATTATGCCCCATTATCCGCACAGAATCTGTGGCTTGTGGACCTCACCAGTCACACCAGCCAGGAAGAAGTTAAAAACAAAAGAGTGGAATGAAAGCTTTCCTTTTCTTAGATGAGATGTGAACATCAAAGACCCCCGCATTCGGTTTCATAATACTGCTCACTGAAGCGAATCCTTTAAATGTTTTTTTTTTTTTTCATTTGATTTGGATCTTAGGGACAAAGCATTTACAAAGGCGTCACAATTGGCGCCTCTTTTTTGTACAATGAGGAGCTCCAGTCGAAGACAATGATGGGAAGATAAAAATGGTGGTTTTCCCAGTTCTCATCAATCACTTTATTTGGCTGTGCTTTACATGTGCACACACACACGCATGTGTAATTCACTTTCTGTACTTGCGTGTATGTGCATATAGGTGACCTGCTCTACAAAATCAGTCATATTGACCCCAAAACGTATTTTGAGTTTTAGAAAATATTAGAAAGAGAATGTAAGCTTTCTAACAATACCAAAGTTATTTCTCTACTCCAAATATCAAGGGAGTCGTGTCCCATTTCATTCCCAACATTAAGACATTAATATTTTTTGACATTGACAAACCAAATAGCTACATTAACTTGCAGCCACAAACACAGCTGATGTGGTTGTTAGCCAGGTGATTGGTGAACGGCAGCAGGTCTTAGACAATTTAGGCCTGGAGGCTCCTGGTGGGCGAAGCCTCTCACTCTTGCCACAAGCTTTCATGCTGCTGTTTTGTGTGAACGGCAGAAACCGCTGTGTCTGGCGTGGTCATGTTTGGGTTACACGTGGCTGAACGTGCAGCTCTCACCTCCCTGTCCATGCTCTCCAGGTCCTCCTTGCACAGGGTGTAGAGGGGCATGGTCTCCGACATGCTGGGCTGCCGTTTCCTGCGCGAGGGGCCGGCCTGTTCCTCATCCCGACTGGAGCCGGGGGTCTCGTCCTGCTGCTGTACCACCCTACGCACACAAACGCACAAAACAAAAACAACCACATGCACACACGTGTACACATCAGACCGACACAAACATACACACAGACACACACCACAGGAACATAGAGATCAATCTGCCTTCATTCTACCCCAGAGACAACACATTGACAAACACAGGGAACAACTGCAAATCTGGACAAGGAACTGGCAGAGTACAAGTTTCAGAAATCAATAAACAACCTCATTTCATCAATAGCCAGCGGTAGTTGCTTACTGAAGTCAGCACAGTGCAAAGCCAGCTACAGCATGTACACAGTGCCTGCTTAAAGCAGGTGATTTGTGAGCAGCTACAAGCACGTTTTGCTGAGCATTTCTGGTTGCCCAGGGAACTTGTCTTTTATTTTTCAATGTTTTGCTTCTGATACTATCTGGCAGAAGAGAAAGTCAAGGACAAACATTATAATGATGCAAAAAAATAAAAATAAAATAAAATTGATGTGATCCATTATATTCGTAGCTTCTAAACTGGGGTATCATCCACTGTCAGAACAGAAGTGAGGGGGGTTTTTGGGTGGGGAGAGGGGAATCTGTGTATATGTCAGTGTGTATATGGGCGAAAGCACGTACATTCATAAGGACATGGAGGAGAAAACATTACAAAAGAACTCTCAAAAATGTACTTTGCTATAAAAAAGCCTATTACTTTTTGTGAAAAAGAGCTTTGTATAATTATAATTACTGAACTATTATGACAATTCTATCATTTCACAGAGGACTGAGTATAGAATATCACGTTTTACAGTAGATCACGTTGCTCATTTGTGAAACTCATCGAACTGACTATAGTCAGACTGCTTCATCACATCCGTTATGGAAACTTTCCTTATGGCAGAAAACACCCACCAAAGGGCTGAATGCTGCGTGGCCATATGCATTAGTGCTCTGTAAAAGGGCAGCCTTTAACACAGAGCAATCATGGTGGGCGCATCACATTGCCTGCTTTCAAGGCTTTCTAATGGAACCGGAGTGTTCAAAAACCAAAATGGAGGTGAAATAAAACCCCAGGGTCAGATCCTTTAGAAGCTTCATCTGAAAACACACTGCACTAGTTTCAACAAGTGTCGACATTAGCTAAGGTAGCCCCTAATGAAGGAGGGCAGCTCAGAGAACTCCATCCAGGAATGCTGTAAGTTTTCCATTTATGTACGCCTACGCAGCAGTCCTGTTTTTGGCCCCCCTCGCTTTACTGTATCCGTTTATTTACTGTATTCCATGCTTGCCACTTCAGACAGCCTGGCTGCTGCTACTGTCATGTCAGTGCGTACATTAGAAATGAGAAAAAGCACAAGACCACAGAAAGGTGGTCTTGCGTCGAGATCTGTTGGATTGAAATATAGTTATTATTGTGTTATTATTCTTTATGTTTTATGATAAAGGTATCCATTAGACAGAAATGCTGCAACATAGCAATCCTGAAATCAGTAGTTGGCGAGCCCTTCGCCATTGTAGTAGATCTGCAAAATGGCATTGAGGTTAGTTTTGAAACGGGTGAGATATTGAGGTTCAAATGGAATATTTTGAATGGAAGTGCCAACCAATGCAAACGTATAGCTACCGCGCTCACTATAACATAGTAAATTTGCGTATTTGATGCAGAGCTAAAATGCATCAACCCGACAGCAATGGTTGAGTCAAATTACCATGGAACTTGCACTGAGAAAGATTTTTCTTTCAAAAGTAAATGAGCCATCAGTCATAAATGTTAGCCCATCATTAACCTAGTCAGCCATTACCACAAATTCTGAGGCCTTGAAATATAGGTTCTGCAGCCAACCCATTTTTTAAGCTGCCTGGTACATAGCAGAGATTTCTTTAAAATCTTTTTTTGTTTTTTTGTTTCAATATTAATCTTGAATGGAGTTAACTGTGGTTTATCACTAGTTCAGATGCTCCTCTGTCTAGTTTCTCATGCATTACCCAATTCAAATTTTGTAAAGCAGGTGCAAATGATACATCTGGAATTTAAAAGCTCATAAAATAACTTTCAGTTGTCTGATGCATATTAATTATCACTACAGGAGAGGATCAGTCTCAGATGATTCTCTTGGACGGTGTGCCTGAATGATGCCATCATCGGAAATCAAGGCTACCGCCTTCCGTGCAAAGAGTCCACTATCGCACTGCACCTATTAAAATTCTTGACAGGACAGATAAATTAACTTTAACGGGGCGGGGGGGATTTTCCAGCAGGGAAGTAAAGTATGTGACTTCATTACAAGGATCAGTTCTATTGAGAGGTTTTGAGAAGTTCAGTCACATCTGCCCAACATCTGCACACACTAGCGAGCTTTTCTTTTTTCAGAGATTAAACTAAAATAGCTTGACAAACATGGCCAAAAAAAGGAGAGAAACTGTTTTCATCCATAAACAATTCTGGACGCCATTCCACTTGTATTGCGCTAGACACTACTGCTTTTTCTTTGCCTCCCTCATTTTTCATTTCAGATTTTTCCTGCTTAACTAAGCATTTGCCTGGGCAGAATGTGCAGAAAACAGTAAAATTGAACTTGCTACCCATCCCCGGTTTACAGTCCCAAAGCTCGGCACGCTGTATTGCTTTTGGACAATTTTGTTATTTCAAACCGAAGATTAATATAAAAAACACAAAGACATCCAATTTGGTAAAGGACCAAAATAACACAATAATGTACACAGCATGAAGGCAGTAGCTTTTTGATTTCAGCAATATATACAGTGAAAACAGTGTCTCAGCATTGTTTGAGCTGATTAAACAGATTTCTAAACATCACCCTGTGGTAAAGGACAAATGACAAGCAATTCTATGCTCACTGCAGATATTAAGAATCAATGTGCCCTCTTCTACATTTCTGAAAATGGGCTTGGTTTACAAAACAAACAAAGCCTGTAAATAGGTTAAAAGAATTTAAATTACTTGATTGACAGTGGTGTGCAAAGATTTGGGCGCCCCTGGTCAAAAAGCCTTCTACAATTAATATCTAAGTGAACAGAAGAGAACCTGACCTTTTCCTTTTTATCATAATTTATAAACAGTAAAAAATTTAAATAAAAAGCAATCTTGCTTTAAAATATCTCGTTTATCTCTGTACCAGTTAGAGTTCAGGTTTGCTTTCGATCACATACAGATTAATTGTAAGAGGCATTTAAACCAGGGGTGCCCAAATTTTTGCACGCCATTATAAAAAGCTTTGGCAGCTTTTAAAATTTCCCTCGCGATGAATAAAGTATCTATCTATCCATCTAGCTAAAAACATAAAGATCTATATATCAACTGAACGACCTTAAAGCCAATCTTACTGCCAATACCAGTGAATAGATGTTAAAGGTAGGGCTCGTCTGGTGAATGATGATTCGTCTTAGCCTGGTTTTTCCTCGTTATACTAAATGGGAGTCAAAAGAGGGCACAGTCAGGCAGTTTTAGGGGGTGTCATACCTGAAGGATGACTGCTCCCCATGCACGGGCAGCACTACAGGGGGTCCGGGGGCCTGAATGTAGGCAGGCTGGCGCGCTCCAGGCTGTGACCCCCTTCGGATCAGCTTCCCAGTTACGGGGTCGTATGTCCGCACCTCCGGAGCTGCTAGCGTTTTGGGGTGGATGGGCATCGGGTGGAACAACGGCGTCTGAAAGGCCCCTTGGACGTCAGGAAACGTGGCCGGGCTGTTGCTCCTGGAAGGAGTTTTGTTTTGATCAATCACTGTGCCTTGCTACATTTAAAGACTCTTCATTGGTTCAGACAAGTTGGAGACTGAAATCCCACGATAGTGCCACCCATTACGGGGGTCATGAAAACTCACTATCTCTTAGTTAGCATGCCATTACTTTTAAAATTGTTAAAAAGGGGGGAAAACGTTGAGAATAAAATGGATTGTCCAACTATTTGAATTTGGATATCTTACCCATAGTTAAGACAATAAGATTGATCGACCAATTTCATGCCTGTGCGGAGACAACTGCATGCCTCTATAAATAGCTGCAGAAGTATAGTTACAGAATTGCGCCTTCCAGCGTCTCCAAATCCTGACTTCACACTGGAATTATGTATGCGTACAGTATAACAAGTGAAAACCACATCTGTTGTTTTGGAGGTAGCTATACAATATTTCACTAAAAATGTATCCAACCATTAGGTGCAACGATTAGCAGCTCTGCAGCTCCGCTTGAACTGTGCCTTTGATGCATTCCTCTTTAATGTAAAAGAGGAGACTGAGCTCACCGTGGTGTTTTGATGTAGCCCTTTTTAAGGGGAAAGAGGAGACTGAGCTCACCGAGGTGTTTTGATGTAGTCCTCTTTAAGGGGAAAGAGACTGAGCTCACCGTGGTGCTTTGATGTAGTCCTCTTTAAGGGGAAAGAGACTGAGCTCACCGTGGTGCTTTGATGTAGTCCTCTTTAAGGGGAAAGAGCTGCTCCTCCACTTTCTCCCAGCGTTCCAGACAGCCCCACAGCCAGTCGGGGTTCACCACCTGCAGGTGTCTGCAGCCTTGGGCCTGCCGCACTTTCTCTGTGCCTGTAGAAAGCGCAGAAGTGCTGTCAGACACGGAGGATATGCTGTACACATATGCATTAAGCAAGTGCCTCAGAGCAAAACTGTGCAAAAAATAAAAAAACAAAATTAAATAAATCACAGGAGCTAAAAGACACTACAGAATAACAATTAAAAAAGTGAAATATAGGCAAAATTACAATGTTCAGAAAAAACTTTCCTCAACTGATCAAAATGAGGTGAGCATCTACTATTTTGGATATGGCATTTAGATGACAGGAATCAAATATGACAAACTATTTCCATTAATTTGGGGATTGACAAAATTTGTTTATACATCTAGAAACTGAACATTAAAGCAATTTGTTCAAATAAAAAAAGCTATACAAATGAATAGTACAAACAAATGAACCTGTCATGAAAACAGGTCTGCAAAATGGAAAGCAAAGGAACCAGGAGCTAGCGCCCACTACCATGATTCTGTTACAAATCAGGCAATTATTTTTGGGGTTGCTTATATTACTGTACATTTTGCCCTCTGGTAATAAACTTTGCAGTCTCAATTCATGCTACATTAACACCGTTCTCACACCAAGGTTTTCAACTCCAATACTCCCAATTTTTTATCCACTAGCTTCCATTTCTGGCACAGTGCTCCTTCTCCCCATGTACAGTGTGAAAAGTCGCTTCTAAAGATTTCCTGTTGGGAAGCTGCAGCTATACGAGTCGACAGTGCAAAAACAATCAGGCATCGTTACTGTATAAATCCTGAACATGGTTCAACTGCCAATGCAAGAGCTTGCGAAGGCCTGTCAAAATAAATAAACAAATAAATAAATAAATGTTGGCGGTGGGTGCTGGCATGTCTTTTTTTTTTTTTTTTCCTTTCTTGTTAGGAAAGCAGCAGCCCACACAAGATTTGATGTGGCGATGGACGACCCTGACAGTCAAGCTGGTTCTGAGCGACGGCTTGCTCAGGTATGCGGGCGGTGACACTGATGGGGCGGCTCGCAGTGGCTGGATATCCAGGACCTGGGAGTGTTCATTACATTGTCGTTGCATGACCCTTTTCACAGCACACAAATCCGCATGAGTCACAGTAATTCCTACTGTAAAACTCAGTGGGCAGCTTCCTCTTTCAACATCATGAATAAAGAGGAAAGGAAAATAAAAACAAAAATAAATATAGGGACAGGATGTGGCAATAGCACTGAATTAGCAGTAAATGACAGTCTCTACACCCTAATCAAAAATATGCAACCACGCACTGCATCTTCTCCCAACACCACCAGCCTAAATCCCATCACCAAAATATGTATATGTACATCTAGTGTATATCAAATACAAATACTTGAATCAAGAAGTATAGGTTATGTATCAAGTTACTAAACTAGCTTTTGCAAATGTGGGCATATACACAGTTCAATGGATCAAGAAAAGAATAACTTTCTGTTCAAAAATGCAACCACAAGGTCATGATTATACAGTAGATCAACTTATGCAGTAAAATCGTATTCATCCAATGTACACTGAATATATACAATTGAGGTTTTACTGCATAATACATCTAAACCTGCCATCAACTCCTTTCTTTACAGACATGCAGTACTGACCAATTTTTACCATAGGTCATTCATTTAGCTTTCACTCAGAAAAAATGACAGTAAAAAATTAAATGCACTGAAATCTTCTCTACACTGCCTTACAGAATCGACGTCGGTTCTGAATGCCCTGGCACATCTCATACTGTAATGGCCAGTAGCCAACCCTCCACATTCACCAATCTTGGTTTAGCAGGGACCACTGGGCTGCCATGTAGAAGTTCTCATTTACAGTACCACCTCACGCAATGACTATGGCCTTATGACAAAGGGAAACCTGTACTCTTACCATTACGTTTTTTTATACCATCTCATTTTCCACGATATGGTTTCAGAGGTTGTGGCCCTCAAGTTCTCCGTTTCCTATGAAAAGAGCACTGAAGCAGAAGCGCACACACACTCCTCCAGAGCACTCAGTTGCTCGGCAGATCCAAACTTGGCTTCAGTACTCCCCAGGACGGGCCCCTTCATAACAACCTACCACCGTCTGGCCCTCTGACAGGAAAGGTAAAGTTATATATAAACATTTTATTTTATTTTTTAAGACCTAATTTATCAGTGCCATACAGAAAGCATTTGGGCTCTAAACTAATGTTTATCTCCAAGAATCGATGTGTGGATCATTCATCTCTGCTCAGCGAACACTGTCATGTCTCATGACCTACCCAATGTCCGGAGGCCGCTTTTATTGAACCATAAACCTTGATGGGGGGGGGGTACAGGACCGTAAAACTTCACCTGCTGCACCTACGAGACTGAGGATACCACGTCTACAGATGGGGCTTCGGAAAATACGCCTCGTATAAGGTGGACACCAAGGCTCAGCCTGCATTCAGAGTGACGGCAAGAGGCCAAGGGCTTGGCCTTTTCGAGGCACTGAAATGCAGCGAGGGAAAACAGGCCTTGGTTACTGGGAGCCGGCAGGCGATGGACCCAACCAGGCAGCCCTTTTTATAGAGCTCTTAAAGAGCTCCTCAACAGAACACATTCATGCTTTTCTCCACCACTTCAGGTGTACTTACTCATGTTTTACTTGATTCCTAAGTGCTCTGCCGGCGTGTCACAGCAGACTTCACAAGGCCAGAAATAGCTTCTGCTGTGATGGCCAGCGTTCTCAAATCAGCACCGAGCCGCAATATCCCGTATTTCATCCTCATTTGGTCGCAAGAAACCTTTTTGTGTGTCCCCTTGGTTGGAAAGGCTTTGTAAAAGGGCACAAAAACACCTATGCTTTCCCTCTATAGCATTCGTACAGAACAATGGGGACCTTTGTGAAAGGCGACCTTCGTGAACATCTAATGACAAAGGTCAGAAAGACAGGAACGATGAAACCAAAGCCACAGTTGAGGGTGCATTTTAGAGAAGCAAGACACATGGATCAATAGCAAAGGCTAATTGGGAACCAGAGGTGATGAGACGAGACAAAAACAGAACCAATGGTCACATTCCTGTTACAGGGGAAACACAGTGGATTTGAACAGAACAAAACCAGTTGGGTTCAATGAAGACAGCTCCCCCCCATCTCACGGTGCGATCAGAGTGACTGAACATCAACTTCAATCATTCTGAAGCATTAGCCAACTCAATTCATTTTGATTCATGGGCTGCCCAAACATGTTCCTGGAGACCTACCATCCTGTAGGTTTTCACTCTAACCATAACAAAGCACGACCACACTGAACAGCTAGAGATCTCATTGAGCTGCTAATTGGTAGAATCGTGTGAGCCCAATGAGGTTTGAAATTAAAACATACAGGATGGCAAATCTCCAGGAACAGGGTCGTGTAGCCCTGGTGAAGAACAATAAAATCTGAAATAACTGTGTTGAATGAAAAAGCGTTAGTGTCATTAACATGCCCACACATAATACCGTAGGGAACAAAATGCATTTGACTTCTTTAAGACAACATACATTTAAGAGAACATACTGTTACGAACACTTTAGAGATTACAGTCTAATAATGTAGCAGAAACGTACAATTACAATTAGGTCATTTAGCAGACAAAGTGACTTGCATTATGAGTTATACCACGGCACGGGAAAATAACTGACCACCTATAGCAAATACTGCATTCTGATTGGCCAAGACATGTCACAGGGGTGTGCATTAATTTCGAATAATCTTGCTAATGAGAACAGATTGAAGAGCTGTGTACAATTTTTTCGCAGCTAAAATAGTCAATAAATATTAATGCGCCCAACATACACTACTCTGCAATGCATTTCTAATTCATGCAAGTAGTCCGGTTATCATAGCCGACAGGTGACAAAAATATGTTACTATATGCTACTTAATTTAAGTTACACATTGTCGAAAAGATAACCATGGGAGATGTTTCAAACAATTTCATTGAGCGTTTAAGTAACAATAAAATTACTTACAACACACAAGTGGGTGAGGAGAAGAGAATGATCACACTTTTAGGCTACTGGCTCTGTTGCCTCCAAAAAACAACAGCAAGCGCAGAGTGCTGATACATGGAACGCCTCCAGAGGCTAAAATATATTCACTGTAATTCTCTGTAAACTGATATTGTCTGTAAACTACATACAGTGTGAAGTGCGTAATAATTCAATAGTTTTGGAATTGATGGCAATTATAACGCAAGGGCAGCAGCAGAATGGCTAGACATTCTGAAAACAAAAAGAAAACGAGACGAAAACAAGGGGGAAAGGGGCACAAACACCTGAACAAAAACTTGAGCTGGTCGACCAAATTGAAAATTACAGAAAATAAAAAAATAACTACATGGGCCATTGCATTTTGCGGGATGCGTTCACAGAGAAGGGGGAGAAATAAACAGTGTTGGGGTTTGAGGGTTTGTTCCTGAAATTCCTCTCTTGACCGTGAGAAGTCCGAAATTACCTATTGTACCTTCAAGTACAAAATGGCCAGCCAAAGCCTTCTCCGTTCAGTTGCATGGCACTGAAGTCTGTAATACAGTGTCAAATTTCTAAAAATTGCTTGTCATTATTTTGCAAAGCTATTTTTTCTCAGCAACAGGGTGAGATAGCATTCTCCCGATACCATCGTGTTTCAATTAAAACATTTGTTTCTGAACTAAAAATAAATTACTATGGCAAGTTAGCCGGGATATAAGCGGGATAATATCCAAATGAAAGAGTCAGTTATGAGGAAATATCTGTCCTTCAGGGTGTAAACGGTAGCACCACCCTGTCGGACACTTATTTCCTCACCAACTCACACACAACTGACATAGCGTATCATCCCTGACATACATGTCAATGCGCCTCTATGCACTTTGGGGCGCAGGACTGGAAATGTCCATTTAAAAATTGGATATCAGGGCGGCATACAGGTAACAATATGTGTTATCACAAAAAGTGAACGGATAACAAAAAGGCCAACTTCCCCTGAAGGAACTACATAATATAACTTCCTTACACAAAATATCTGACCTACCAAAGAGCTTAGAGTTCACTTTACAATATACTGCAAGAAACTTTGAAGGAGCTTGTAGCACAAAACAACTTTAAAAACATAATTATTTGCTTTTATATTGTGTCAGTACTCCTTTCCTTGAGGTCTCAGTTTGTCCCATAGGAAATAGTTTTTTTTAATAATCAGAGAATATCAAATATACAACATCTGGAGTCATAACGTCACAGTATAGTCTGCTTTGTCGATGCTTCTTCAAGTGTATTTTATTGATTTGTATGCCCCAATGTCAGCAATAATAAGGCTACAGGTCATAAAGAACTTATGTAAAAAAAAATTAGATCCTTCCATGCAAACAAAACCCTTCTGAGCCAATCAAAAACGGACACTAAAACTATAATAATATATTTTTTTAAGAATTCAGAATGTGAACAGTCCATTTAACCTTGCCATGAGATGTTTGTAAAATAAACCATTGCAATTACATGGAACAGCAAGCAAAGAGTGATGTGAACCAATTCTGATTACTGATCCACTTATCACAGAGGCCATGTCATTCCAAAATACTTTTTTGCTGAAGGCCCGATTATTAATAGTTGTGAATAACAGACACCCAATGGCATGTACAATTAACAATCTATTCATAAAACGGATGTGAATGCAAATCATTTACTCCACTTAACATCGATTTAACCCACGGTTACATTTAATTGTCCAGAAATGGCTCGATCACAGAGAATGAATAGAAAATAAAAATATCTTGACCCTCCCCATTTTCAACAGTGATATCGCATTTGGTTTATTACACTGTATTACGCTGTGAACAATGCTATTGTGTTCAATCATTCAGTGTTGAGCTAGCAATGTTTTATTTTTATTTTTTTAATGCAGCTGTTTTTATATGTGGAGATATAAGCATTTGAGACAACATTCAAAGAATAACTATACCGTTAAGAGTTCCGTCTTTAGTACATATACTTTGCAAATGACACCTTAACACATTTCTAATCTTAAATTAATCTTAATAGCATATTGCATACAATCGCCACTACACAAAACACTAGTAGTATCCCCACTTTATAACCGTATGCAAGCGGGAAGTGTTTCACTTTCTATTGTTCTGATTTTGTCTCATAACTTCCCCATACAGATATGCAAATTATTTTTAATTTGATTTCACAATATTCAGTTTGACAAAATGAATGTGTCCCAATTAATGCACAGAACAAAAGAAACATACTAAATTGTTTAATGTGACAGCAAGTGGGGGAAACCTGACAATAAGATGAATTAATATTACATAAATTATTCATAAGCCTGATGACATTAATGACTTAAAAGATCAGGGAGAATGAATTCTAATGCAACTAAACATTTTTAAATGGACGGGCTTTAATTACTGTGTGGGAGTACACATTACTAAAGAAAGCCCTCGGTCAGGCCTAAAAGTATATATGAATGTGTTCCTGTATTTTACACAGACTCAGAGAGACTTAGGATAAAGGGAAAGGTCACCCACCAGCTCGTGCAGCGATGAGGTGTGTTGTTCGGTTTGGGTCTTTGGGGCTAAGAAGGAGATGTTTGCCAATCTTGGCTCCCAGGGCTTTGGCATGGTAGGACTCCCGTGTCCTCTCCATGGGATAGTTGGTGGGATACAGGCCACTGAACACAATGGTCGTCCCTTCCAAGGACTTGCTCTTGAGCTCAGGGACAATCTTCCTGATGTCAGGCACCTCGACGCTCTTCTTGGCCAGGAAGTCATCATACCTGGCAAAGTACTCCCTGTGGATGCGGGCCAGGATCTCCTCGAGGTAGATCAAGTGGTCGTCCTGGTCCAAGTCGGGCTCCTCCTCTTCCTCCTCCTCCATACTCTGGTCCAGAGACTCCTCCCCCATGGTCAAACCCGACTGCTCACTGTTCTGCGATTCAGTCTCCGCCTCCTTTTTGGCCGGGCAACCGTTGCCCAGCTCCCGGAGGCCTTCCTGTTCGGTGGCGAGGGGGATCCCGCCCAAAGTGTCCTCCCCAGCAGCCGGCTGCTTTTCGGCCGCGCCTCTATCCGCGTCGACGGCCGGTTCCGCCCCGTCAAGGTCCTTGGCCTTCCCGTCGCCCTCGCTGTCTGACGAGGACGAGTGTCCTGGGACCGGCTCGCTGTCGCTGTCACTGGAGAGGTCAAAGTCCAGTTCGTTGGCAGTCCTGTCCGAGGCCGCACCGGCCATGGCGGGCGCCTCCGCCGCCGAGCTGCCGCCGTCGTCTTCCTTTACATTCGCCGTGTCGTTTACCTGTGAACTGTCCGACGCCCCCTCCCTGCCTGAGTGAGTCCGCTCATTGGGCCTTCCCTGAGGCGTGGCGGCCAGCTCCTCCGGCTCGCCCGCACTCCGCCCGCCGTTGCGCTCCTTCCCCTGACCCCCGAGACCGTTGCTGTGCTCCTCCTGCCCCGACACCCCGTCCTCCTCCCCGTCCTTCTCCCCGTCCTTGGCCGGCGTCGCCCCCGGCGCCGCCGCAGAGCTCTCCGCCGTCCTGTTTACGTGATTCGCTGCTGAAACAGAGGAGACCGTACAGGTAGAGGAAGGCACAGAGAAGTCAAAAATAAAATAAAAATACCGTGAGCCTTTGGGTTTTTCAAGCAGGCTTATGCATACAGAAAAAGCAATATGCACCTGTGTGAATATAGCAGAAAACTGAATATAGAAGACAGAATACTGAGACAGAATAGTCACAGGCTTCACCAAAGCAAAATGGTATACTGCACAAATGAGCACTCCAGTTTTTACTGTGCGTTTCAGGTTGTCACCTAAGCTCCGCAAAGTTCTCCACAGTAAAAATAATTGCACATATTTTCTTATTTCTGTACAATAGACTTAAATGTTTCCTGGCATACTTGTAGAAAAGGGGGTTGGGGGGGGGTATTATCTTGAAATGTGATTACCTTACCTTATTCATTAACCTACTATTTACCAGGTGTTGATATGGCAGTTTCAGGCACAGAAAAGTCCCTTTTTCATTTTAATTTGTTTCTACATGCTCAATATGAGCCTTAAATTGGTATCTGTCAATGCCAATCTGTCAAAACTGAATCCAATTAAAGACTTTTTGTGTCTCTTTCATCCTGGAGCTTTCGAATTGTGTTCCATTTGTGTTCCCAATTCAAGTAAAACCATTGCAATTCTGGTAGAAGTGACGTATGTTTTTACATAATTATCAGATGGCATTGCTAAATGTTAACAGAGAGCTGACCACAGGAGGCCCTCCACCTTTTGTGGTCAGCTCTGTGTTAACATTGGGCTCTGGGGCAGGGTTAGGAACGTTTCAAAGAACCTACGTCACTACCCTTGGCACACGTTTTGTAGGTGTTTTACATATTAAAACCAGGAAATTAACACTAATGTGTGTGGGCCTTTAAGGGTATGTTGTCATTTAAACAGTGAATTCTTCATGGTGGTCCCTCTCTGCCATGCAGGCTGGGAAATATAGGAAAAGCACTTTGAGGCAATAAACAATATTCGAAAGAGGGCTAGGAAAATGGTGAACAAGGGTCAGAATATAATGGCCATAAACTTGAATGCCAGCAGAATTATTGCCCGGAGAGGAAGGTCTGCACTCGGCAGCATCCCACTTCATCACAAAACTAGGCTAACAAAATCTACAACGTAACCAAGAATGTTGCCAGCTTTGTTAGTTAATCCGGCAGAGCAAAACCAGCTAATTAAGACTGTAAACACGAATGCATCATAACCATACGACACAACAGAAAAGGGCTGGTGGGCCAAGAGAAGAATAGAATTGGGGCATGGACAAAAGCATTAATGAACCCTTCTGAATGCTTTGTTGCTGTTTGTCAGCTCATTATAGGAGCGAGCCAGGGCAAATTCTCGCCCCCCTCCAGTCCGAGCCTCGCCACGGTATTCTGCACAGATCAAAGACCATCGCAATTGCCCCCGCTGATTAAACCCAACCTACATCCCGCGGATAAAAACGGAGCCGGCTGATCTGCATAATTTTCTGATCCGAAATCAATGACGGCAAGAAGGGATCTGGAGCGTGTACGCCCCCTCGTCACCCCTGCCCCGTCTCCCGCTTAATGAACCTCCGCTTTCCGCCCCGCGTCCCTACGGAGGCACTCCGTTCCCCACTCTGAGCCGGGTCGTTCTAATTCCCATTATTAAGCTGCAAACTCTTACATTACAACACACAGCCCTACGTATGGAAAGATTGACCTGCCTTCTGGAGGGGTCCTGCAGTCGTACCGTAATAGCAGGAAAATAATGGTGAAGCCTGGTGTTACTGTGGGATCAATCTAAAACCCCACATCTCCATTCAATGTGTGTTTTTAAGTTGCCACCTTTCAAATTGCATTGCCCATATTCGACAGGGATTTTGCCTTTTGACTCTTTAATGGCCACATGAAGGTAGATATGTGATCTTTTAAGCAATAATTGTTTTCAGGGTGGCTTGCTCCGGCAATTTGAATTTTAATAAATCCCTCAGCAGGTAATATCAGTTCTGACAACAGAGAAGTAGCTCAATCTGCATTACTTTTAATAGTGTTACTCAATTTATGATCAACAGACCTCAAATTTTAATTCCGAAGGCAAATTTGGAGATCAGCAAGGCTCGCAGACAACTTTCCCCTGGTGGACCTGCACTATCCTCGGACAAACAGAATTATTTCCTGCTATTACCATATCTCAAGAAAGATTACAAATTATCATTACGAGTTATGACAGTCCTCGTATTTCGATAATTTGGCCCCAGTCTCATTTTGCTCATACTATAAACATGAATTGTTGAACATTAAAGGCCTCAAGATTAATTTGAACCCGGCCGCACTTTGGTATTATCATAGGAGTAATGTCTATTAAGCATATCAATACAACAATAGGAGTTCTGTGGTAATTGTGATAGAAAAACAAAACAAAAAAACATTGTACAGGTAATGAAAAACAAACAGTGGACACTAGAAAGTATAAACAGTGTTTAGATGGATCTTGGGCCTCATTTTGATACTTCATTTGTGACACCACCTGGATATCATAGCCGTGCATGTTCATCTTTGTGAGCGTCTAACTAATCGGGTTTTTCAAGAGCAGGCTGAAGACCGAAAGCACTCTCCTCACCTTTCTTTGCCATTTGGGCTTCCCTGGATCCAGGAGGGGCATTGATGTCCCCCGTGCCCTGGAAGTAGGTGTATTTTTTCACCGTGATTAGGTTGGGTGCAAATTTCCACACGTCTTCCCGATCGTCAATAATGCAGACCATGGAATCACCACAGGGAAACAGATTCCTGCAGGCGGACAAAAGCGGAAACAATAGAAGGGGGGAAAACATTCAGGAACAATAGGAAGGATCTGTACAATCACAGGACAGGGAGTCCTTGTTTGTGATATCTTCTCCAGAGGCTTAGCAGCAGTACTACAAACATCGGCTGCTGGGGCACCAAGCACATCCACAAGTCAGTACTGCCATAGTGCTCCACCAAGCGGATACAACAGGAGCAAACAAAGGGTTTAAAAATAATAATAAATCTGTTCCTGGGGGCCCATGGTGCGTTCCATTTTTGTTCCAGCTGAAGTATGAAATAATTCACAGTAAATTGAGAACTTTCAGTCAATTGAGCAAAATTTTTATCGCTATTATTTATTTGCTTGAAGGAGTAAAATTGCAGTTGGTATTATTCATATTTTTAGGGGTGCATGCTGACGAAAACCTTTTGTCTACAAAAATATTTCCATTAGAGATTGTCATTCATGTCAGTCATATGCATTACGCAAGCAGTGGCCTCGCCAGAACATCATCCTGGGGTGGGCATTTGGGTTTAAAGCCTGTGGTGCAGATAGCACATTTCTTCCACAACAGAGCAGCATTAACACCATTAGATGAGATTCTGGAAGCGTGGTGTTACAGATGGATTTCACCGAGAGGTAATATGCAAAGGAAGAGATGATATCATACTATGGCTCTGAGCTGACTAACTTCCTGCAGTAGGACCACAGGGGGATTCTGTTTCAAAGATGTTGAACCACATAAAATATATGACTGCAGTCAAATCGAGCACATCGCTCTTCTGGCCTACTATGAGAGAATATGTTTCTCGTTAAATATGTCATTTAATGAGCAGATGTCCTTAACCCAGACAGAAACACATAGTTGCAAAAATGTAACGTATAATACAACTGAAATTTTATCCACTCAGACAAATGGACCATCGAATGAAGTCATCCTGGTTAAGTACCCTAGTCAGGAGCATAGCAACACTGGAACATCTGAGATCAGAACATGGATCCTTTTGTATCTACTCCCAATTCATATGCCTACCTAGCTACGCCATAGACCCACCAGTTTGGCCTCAGAAGGCTACCTCAGAACCAACCTGCTTAAATGGGGCTTAGATTTACAGTTTAATTACACTTTGAGACTTGACTTATTTATTGGGGACAGAGACTGACTGTGATACTTTAACTCCTATTCCCCGGGTTAATTAGCTCCTGGCAGAGACACTCTCCATCTGTTACATGGGGAATCTTCAGGACCTGTGCAAGCAGAGTGACTTTTACTGCTAAACTCATACAGTTCTTACGCCTGTAACTCGCATGACTTACGAGAGCCCCCAGGCTAAATTTACCAAATAATTTAATTCTTAAGAAATAAATACTTGGGGTTACCATTGTAGTTTACCATTATAACACAGTTTACCAAAATACAAAGCTCAAAGGCATGCAGGTAGTTTGGAAAAATCTAAAATATGCAGTTACTAATGTATTGTGTATGACATACTAATTATGCATTATGAGTTATATACAAAGGTTTGTGACTGTAAGGACAAAAGGCTCCAAATAAGAACAAATGCAATTGAAATTATGACCAAAATCCTGTAAAAAAAAAAATAATGCATGAAAATGTCATTTATGTTGTTATGGGACCACCACCAGGCTGCAGTATATCTCCCATATACCATCGGTGGCTTCGTTGTTAGCCTGATGTACGGACAGTTAAAATTGATTTTCCTCATGTCGCCCCTTGCATTTGTGCCATTCATCTTCCCAATGACATTTTCCCTGAACAAATCCACATTTCATTTCTGCCTTCGGTCAAAACACAAGAACCGAGGAGTCATTTTTACCCCAGAACTCTCCAGTGAACTTCTGCTCAATATGTTTTCCCACCAGGATAATGGCTACTTTGCTGACTGATGCAGGCACACATATCCTTTAAGTGTTTTTTTTGTCTTTTGTGTCCTGAGCTATACTCAAAGACCGACTCTGAAGTTGCTGTAGACAATGAGTTTTACAGAGAACAATTGCTTGCAAGAGACTTGTTATTTCACACAAAACATGGTGCAACCTCTTATCCAAGAGCAATAGGGTTTTGAGCAAAAAATCAATCATCACACAAGAATTACCTCTGGATAGCAGGCTGATGAAGAAATGCGATTTGTAGTTGCATTACACAAGTACATGATTCCCCAGCTTGAATGCACCAGCACCGCGTGCTTTGGTGAGCAGGTGTCATGTTTAAAAAGATGAATCGGCGTACTCTGTACTGGAGCAGTATCAGGTGTAAGGCTTTGTAATATAATTTTGTGCCTGAAGGAAATAAAGACCATTGAAGTTGAAAATTCAACACAAGACAGAGAAAACAACTTCCACGAACAATACAACAGTATTCTTGCCATTGAAGTGCTATCAAAATAATGGGGTTATTACGAATATAAAATGACAGAGTAGTGTTTACACCGTTATTACACATGTTGTCTGTTAATCTCAGAGACTGATAAGTAATTATATCAAAATTTTCAATGCAATTGCCGTCTATTCCCCACCCCAGTGTGAACTGAGGGTGGTACTTAACCCTTAACTAGCAACACAACAAAAAATTTCCTTGCTAATCAGCCAGCTGATTTCTTCAAAGTTACTTATTTTATTTTTTAGACTTCTACTGCTGTAGCCTATCGACTTAGAGTTATGATGCGTTGTGTGTTCTTCTGCATACCACTGTTATAACGTGTGGTTGACCAGTCTGAACATTCTCTGACATTAATAAGGCGTTTCTGTCTGCATAACTGCCGCTCACTTTTTTTTTTTTTTGTTGCACCATTCTTTGAAAACTGTAGAGACCAGTGAGTGTGGAAATCTCAGGAAATCAGCAGTTTCTTAAATACTCAAACCATCCTGTCTGCCACCAACAATCATTCCACGGTAAAAGTCACTTTGATCACACTTTTTCCCCCAATTCTATTGGTTTATGTGAACATTAACTGAAGCTCCTGACCCATATCTACATGAGTGTATGCATTTCACTGCTGCCACACAATTGGCTGATTAGATAATCACTTGAATAAGTTGGTTTAATAAAGTAAAAATGTTCCTAACAAAGTGCTCGTGAGTATTGTTAGCTAGCTAGCTTGACATATAACTAGCAGCTTGTTGATAGTTTTATAACCACCTTTATTTCACTTACATTTCTATCCCAACTAGTTCTTTATCAGAGATATTTTATTTGAAAGAAATATAGCAAAAAATACCCCTGAGACTGGCGATTCTGATCAATATTGTTAATCCAGCAACTAAGATGCAGTCTGCCTGATATTTCCCTGATATCTCCTAAATCATCTTAAGGGTGTGCAAATTCATTGTGATCAATCACAGCATTGATAGCCAACTGCTACCTAGCTATGAGAGGCAGTATCTGTGTAACACTAGCTAGCTAGTTGATCATTTAAATAGAGTTGATGCAATGTACTTTAGATTAAATAGGTAACATTCAACCATAATGACACAATGTGGTAACCTTAATATCAGAGGTAGACAGAACCCACAGGAGATATACAGTGACAAAGTTAAATAAAAAGTCTGATCCAGATAAAATGGCTTGCGATCCTCAAATGACTCATACTTAAAACCACACATGTAGGAACAGTTCAATAAGGAACTCAGTTTACTAATTAATTGATTGAGATCAATTGACTGAAGTTTATTTACAAGCATATTGAATAAAAAAATCGAACAAATTTTAATATTAGTCGGACAACACAAGTAAACACAAAATGCAGTTTTTAAATGAAGGTTTTTATTATTAAGGGAGAAAAAAAATCCAAACCTACATGGCCCTGTGTGACATTCTCCTTCAGGATTTTTTGGTAGACAGCAGAATTCATGGTTCCATTTATCACAAGTCTTCCAGGTCCTGAAGCAGCAAAACAGCCCCAGACCATCACACTACCACCACATTTTACTGTTGGTATGATGTTCTTTTTCTGAAATGCGGTGTTACTTTTACGCCAGATTTAATGAAACACACACCTTCCAAAAAGTTCAACTTTTGTCTCGTCAGACCACAGAGTATTTTCCCAAAAGTCTTGGGGATCATCAGGATGTTTTCTGGCAAAATTGAGACGAGCGTTAATGTTCTTTTTGCTCAGCAGTGGTTTTCGTCTTGGAACTCTGCCATGCAGGCCATTTTTGCCCAGTCTCTTTCTTATGGTGGAGTCATGAACACTGACCTTAACTGAGGCAAGTGAGGCCTGCAGTTCTTTGGATGTTGTTGTGGGGTCTTTTGTGACCTCTTGGATGAGTCGTCGCTGCGCTCTTGGGGTAATTTTGGTCGGTCGGCCACTCCTGGGAAGGTTCACCACTGTTCCATGTTTTTGCCATTTGTGGATAATGGCTCTCACTGTGGTTCGCTGGAGTCCCAAAGCTTTAGAAATGGCTTTATAACCTTTTCCAGACTAATAGATCTCAATTACTTTCTTTCTCATTTGTTCCTGAATTTCTTTAGATCTCGGCATGATGTCTAGCATTTGAAGATCATTTGGTCTACTTCACTTTGTCAGGCAGGTCCTATTTAAGTGATTTCTTGATTGAGAACAGGTGTGGCAGTAATCAGGCCTGGGTATGGCTAGAGAAATTGAACTCAGGTTTGATAAACCACAGTTAAGTTATGTTTTAACAGGGGGGGGGGGGCAATCACTTGTTCACACAGGGCCATGTAGGTTTGGATTTTTTTTCTCCCTTAATAATAAAAACCTTCATTTAAAAACTGCATTTTGTGTCTACTTGTGTTGTCTTCAACTAATATTAAAATTTGTTTGATGATCTGAAACATTTAAGTGTGACAAACATGCAAAAAAAATAAGAAATCAGGAAGGGGGCAAACACTTTTTCACACCACTGTATTTAGATGCACACCAATATAAAATGGGATCAAGTTCTTCATGAATATACCCTCGGCTGTGGAGTCAAAGTGGTTTTCACTGTCTTGCTCAGAAATACTATGAATGATTTCTTCCAAGGCTTCCAAGACTGCCTTTTTTGCCAATGTGTCACATTCTCAGCAGGTATAAAGAAAACGTTATGGTTTGTTTACGCAGGAGAAACAATGTGTGTCCTTTTATGCAAGCCTTACAGTATACACCATCAAAAATGCAATCAATTGGCTAAAACGCTTCTCAATCCTCCCTATGATAGCTTGCCATTGGCTGGCTGTGTACTGGGAAGAAGTAAAGGTCACCATGTCCAGTCGTTGCTTGCACAGGGTGGGGTGCTCTTGGCTAGACTGAAGATCTGCTTGGCCAGTTATGGTCATAGAAACTTGTAGTGATTAAAAACTACTATGGATTATGTTCGCAGGATCTTGTTCTGATGACAATACTGACTTTACTGTGATTTGTGCAGTCTGTGAATTACTGTTGTCGCTAAAACATTGGCATCATAAAATAGTTTATAGAGATATTAACCATGAGTTTTAACATTTTTTACAGTTTTAATCGTAAAATTAAATTGGGTTGATTGAAAATATCACTGTAAAAAACAGAATGAATTCAACGTAAACCACATGGGTCAGTGCAACTTCAGGGGCTAACTGCCGCTGCATCAGATTGGCAACAGTGATTTCTCAGTTTGTCACTGAACAAGAATGATCTTGTACAAAGTTTAAACTGCAACTATGAGGTTCTCTCAACACCTAGCGTGTGTGCACACACATTTACACAAACACACTAAATGTTACAGCAACTCCGCAGACAACACATGTGACTACCTTACATCACTGTTTTAGTGGAGACCAAAGCAAATTAATGTTTTCAGACTTACATATTCAATACTAATGGGGGCCCAAATAAATCCATCGCCTCTCATTGAGGCCTCACTACCTACTCAAAACCCAGGGAAAGGCCCGAAATGAGATCTGCGGAAAAGCAGGAGCCACGCAGACCGCAGCCAAGGCAGCAGCCAGGGCCCTCACCTCAAGTTTCCTGTTTTGGAGTACGGATCAATGCACTCGTCCCTGGACAGAATCCGGTGAGAAAAGAGCTTCTTTTCTGGGTCCAGGAAGCCTGACAACAAGACAACAAGACAGAAGAACATTTTTTAATAAATGCAACCTTCATAAGTAACAGGCGAACAGGAGCACTCTGCAGGCTGCTTCTGAAGGCTGCACTCGGAAAGAGTGGCCGGCTGTGCTGAGAGGGGGGTACGGTCACCAGAATGGGGGACGCATTTTAGTTGAATAGCCCTTCGTTTCATTTTCCGTGAATGGAACCCATTTTCTGTGGTGAATCACAGTGGGCGCATTTGAGCCATTTCAGAGAGCTCCCCTGCTGCATCCGATCTAGCACTGGTCCCCTCCCCCTGTGATGAGAAGTTACATAAATTCATACGGTTTTCTCCCCGTCGATGCATTGGGTCCTGATGAGTCTGGCCCAGTTTGCTCGGCCTCTCGCTAATGCAACAAGGGACAAATAAATATGTGCCGCCTTATTTGTATTTCTTTATTACCGAGAGCGCTGCACAGTGGAATTGGATATACAGCCTTCAGCTACAGATCCACAGAGACAGGACACTGATTACCTTTCAAGTGAAATAACTTTAAATACATAACCCATTCACTGCTCTGCTGGCTTCAGGTTGAATACCTGGGGATTGAACTACAGTTATCAACTCCTGAAAGCAATGCTGGTTTTCCTAATACAGTTGTTAAGGGTACCTCTAAAATGACCTCCCCCACATTTCTTGTCAAGTATAATAATTACTTGACTCATATGCGGTCTTCAGCGCCTTTATTGGGCTCCGGAACAATCTCAGCCAAAATGAAGGCAGCTGCTGCCTCCCTGTGGCTCTGCATGTAAGTACCAAACTGCTGGTTACAGCTGACAGTTTGTTGAAAAGGAAATGTATGAATTCAAGAGCACAACAGATAACTCGGTGCAAACACTATTTACTCAAATCTGATTTTATGTCACTAAGTAAAAGTGGTTGTTGAAATCTAAAAACTAGCCAGAGCTCCAATACTATCAGCAACTGAAAAACAAAGGGGAAGCAGACACAGCTTTTTTAATCCAGATTTATGCTGTATTCTTTTTCTCCCCAAATAGGAATGCCAAATCGTATTTGTAGGCCGTTTAATAACTATAACGGTTATTAATTATAGATACAAGAATGCGTATTCCTCTAGAACTACTGCAAATTCTCACTTTTACCATTTCTTGTCTTTTGAGCTAGACAGGGAAAACACATGTGAAAACACATGTGAAACTGCCCCACGCGAGGTGGCTTTATAACCAATGAGGGCTGGATGCAGGTATGGTCAGGTATGGTCAGGTATGGTCAGGTACGGTCAGTGACGCGGAGTGGCGGGGCCTCAGCAGCCACGGTACCTGCTATGGTGTGCGCGTAGAGCCGGCTGCCGAAGGTAAAGACGTGCAGCTCGTACAGCTTGGCAATCTTCTCCAGGAAGTCCTTGCAGTGCGGGCGGAGCCGTGTGTGCAGCATGGGCTCTCCGCGCCCCAGCTGGAAATGGAAGATTCCCTGGAGACGCCGCCACGGAAACAAAAGGCTCACTTTAGAATCCCTGCACTGCCGCTCTAGGAGCGCTGATCCAGGGTCAGCTTGCCCTGGTCTGCAGGATAACGTAATCCAATCAGGTCAAGACAAAACTGATTCCAGACCAGCAATCCTACTCTAAAATGCCCTGGTTTTACTTGGCTTTGTTCCTTTTAGGAGTACTTTTTTTGGAATGTTTTCTAAAATGCGCTCTCAAAATCCATTGCTTTCACTTCAGTTAATCAGCACGCAAATGCTCAGTTAAAAACAATCTAATCACATATTTGATAACACCTTTACGGGCCAATCACACCAAACATGCTTTATGAGAGTGAAAACACGAGGCGCACTACGTGTATGATTTTATGAAGCCTACTCTGTAAAAAGGGCCGGACGTGTTTTTTTTGTTTTTTTTTCTGTTGCTAAGCAACCGCACACTAAAAAAAGTTGGGTGCACTCCTTGTTTTTTTAAAGTAAAGGATAATCGTAGGGCACTCGCTTTTGCCATTTTGGAGAGTGAGAAACAAAACAACTTTTGTGAAATCATATGTGGATGGGCCAAAATGGTGTCAACTGAGGTAACCAATTTGTCCTCCATTTCTACAAAGGAATCTAAACAAATACCGCCACTATTTCCATGTCATTGGACAGCTGAGAAAAGAATGTGGGGCGCTTTTTTGTCAGTGCACTTGGTGTTGTTAGGTGGATGCCTAACAACAGTGAAGAGCCCGGTGTAGATAAACTCGAGGCGCCTGGTGTGCAAAATCACCCATTGAAAACAATTACAAAAAAGCCGCTACCATCCGATAAAGTGAGTTTGGTGTGATCGGCCCCTAAAGAGTTCTAGAACTAGCTGGAACTGGCACTGCTCAACAAATAGCTACAATGCCCCCTAGAATTAACATAATCCCCAGTAGAATTAACACAATTAACATGGTAATCATAAAGTGTACAACGATTTGTCCGCAAGATCGGAGCAAACTTATTTCCCATCTGTTGCCCGACATGACAAGTTGGCTGGTAGCTACAATCATTTTTAAATAAAATATTTGAATGAGTCCGTAAGGCTGTTCCTCAAGACCTGTTAGTCTGGTTAACATCTTTATATTTGCAGGCCCAAGCTTAAAAACAAAATATAGCTTCATAAAAAAATCTGCATAACATAAAAACATTTTGTACATCGCTCTACCGAACTGAAAGCATGGAAATGGGATATTAAATGAATATCCAATCCCCCCAGTACAGAAATGGGTCTTAAGCAAGCAATGCTTACGTGAAGCTGCCAGAATCCAAAGAATCATCAATAACATCCAATTTTTGTACATTTATCACCTGCAATATCAGGGAATTTCCAATGCTGCCTAATTAAGTCAGTTGCTTAAAATAACGGGTAAGTAACTGTAATACTGTATTGTGTGTGTGTGTGTGTGTGCGTGCGCATGGGTGAGTGCCGGTATAGCCATGTGCGTGCCTGTGTGTGCCTGCGCGTGTATGCGTGTGTGTGTATGTCTGTGTGTTCACGTGTGTATGCATGCGTGTGTGCATGAGTGCTGGCGTGTGTGTGTGCTTACACTCAGCTCTGACGCGCTCCTACCTTGTTAGACATGCGTTGGCAGTGCTGTTCTGTGGTATGGATCAGTGTCTGATCCAGGTCCACCATCAGAACCAGCTTCCTGTTGCAGTGCAGACGCTGCTGATCCTCCCTGCCCAACTGCTCCGCTTGCTGTAAACAGAGAGCAGCACTTCAGATCACACAGATCACACAGCACACCTGCCCATTCCAACCACTCCGTTATTCATTGATAACGGAACAAACAATTCTGAAAACGTGAAGGAGGTGAGCTAGACGTGGTGACCCCGAACTAGATCATGGTGCATTCCAGGCGTTTCGACCGCAGCACTCACCTCCGAGCTGACCATTAGCTCCGGAACACTGTGCACCATGGAGACCGTAGCCGTGGAGATAGGGACCTGCTGCTTCCCATTCTTGTTCTGAAGCCTGGAGGTGGGTGGAAGGGAGGGATATTGCAATTTGTTATAATTGCATTCTTCGGACATGGAAACCTACGCAGCACAGTCGGAAAAAACATTAGTACATTTTCTTAAACATGTATGCCTCTGCAGGTTGTGCGAAAGCTGTCAGACATGTTTGTGGCTATTTGAGAGAAAGGGGTTGTGAGACTGTGCTGGTGCTACTCACTGCGTTAGGTCCTGGCCACATTCGGCACACAGTCCCTTCATGACGATGGGATGGCTGCATTCTTCTATTCGCGCGAGCACCGCCCTGGAGAAACAGAGGGGCAGACGTGCTCATTCGCCTCCTTTCTTTCCTCTCATCTCAAAAGGGCCTCCAACTTGACAACAGCAAAAAATTGGGGAGACCTTGAAACTACAAATGTGTTCTATTCAGGTGCTCAGTGTGACAGTTATCCCCCCTGTTGCCAGCCAGATGTTCAAATCAAAGCAGGAAAGGATTGTTTTTTTTTTTTCTTTTCATCAAAAACGACACAGGTGCAGCCCAAATTTATGCAGACTTAGAACTGAACAGAAGTCATTTCACAACAAAACTTCAGATAAATACATGTTCTTCATTTTACGAAATGTAGCCTACATCATGTAAGAAAATATACTTGTGGTTTCATAAAGGTACACATTCACAAAAAAATGGTTCACCAGAATGCTGCTACATAAATCCACAGAAAGAGAGAACACTATTACATTTTAAAAGCAGATAAATAATAAGCTCAATGTTATTGTGCGACATTTAGAAGATATACAGTACTGCAGTAGTGATGCCTGATGGCTTTACACGGTCATGTCTGTTCATGAGTGTTTGATAACAACACAGAGGACAATCCACTCACTGGGGATGTTTTGGATCTCAGATTTTTGTGGGTTCTGCTGGGGGCTGTCATTTCATGGATATATATCCCAGTATGGCCATTACTAACAAAAGCAGTACAAAGCAAGCACAGGTTTTTAAAAAACATTAAGTAGCGCCATCTGCTGGGCGACGGCAGTAAACATATGCGGTGTTATGAGTCAAACTGTAAATACGTGTACAATAATGACAAAGTTAACCAGAGGCGTGGGAGGTGAGCACTCCAATTGTGCTCAAACTTTGTGTTAATGTTCTTTATAATTCATTAAAGAACATCCAAAACATTAGCTTGGATTGCATTTGTCATTCTAAAGATGGCTCTAAAAAGGGGGGGGGGAGGGAGGTACGCAAAAAGTCACTCAGGAGTAGAAATTGGGGCTTGTGTCAAATTTGGAGGCTCATGTCTTTGGCATTAAAGCAGGGAAAAACCTGAAAAACGTGTCTTTTCTGGCGTGTCTTTTCTGCCTACTTTCAGATTATAATACTGCTCAGAAGAAAAGGTACGGTCATTCACAAAGCTGTGCCATTTGGCCATTTCTTTTCAATATTTCATGGCTTACTACATCAGTACCACTTGGTGTATAATTTCCAAACTTCTAAAACTAGTAGATATTATCGTTAGGAACAGCTACACGAGTACACAAAGTTAACAAACGGTCCACTTTACCAACTAATTAGTCGAATGTCTAACACTTTTCTGTCATTTGCTGGCTGGACCCAACTTTGGCATTGTATAGTTTTTAATAAATGCTGCCAAAATATCTACTCGTTTTAGAACTCAAAATGAGCCAAGGGGTGCTGATGAAGTAAGCCATCAAATATTGAAAATTGATTGTCAGACAACACCAGGATTAATGCCAAAAATGTGATGAATGCATAAAAAAAATATTTAGACAAAGTTTGAGCAAAATTGCAGCGGTCACCCCCCACACCTCTGGTTGATTCTTCACAGATTGACCCAGTTACTTCAAAATCAATGGTTTTGAAAAAAATGTCATTACTATTATTACTGTAGAGCCCTCTGGATCTCACACCAGCCGTAATACTGCAAATAATCTTACAATACCACTTCAGGGAGTAATACATGTAATACAGAGCTCTATATCAAGCAGCATCAGGGGCATTTTAACAGTGAGAGATGGAATATTAATCAGTTTCATGTGATATCACATTGTGCAATTACCACCTTTATTAGGTATAATATAAACGGGACAAGCCTCCGACTTATTTTTCAACTTATTAGTCTTCTGTTGTTACAGTCTATCCACTTGCAGGTTTGACGAGTATCCCAAAAATATAAATTATTCTAAAAAGAATGCATAGAGGAATGGCCAAAAACCCTCCAAATGCATTCTCTAACCTTATCGCATTTATATGCATTTACTAAACCAGGGGAAGCTGTTTTTTTTTTAATGTAAGACTTGATTCCATTGAATCATTAATAAAGCACTCTGCTTTACACATGCTGGAAAATAAAGCTTGTGTCAATAACAGTATATTTTAGCATTTTTAGTGCATATTCATCAAGGGTGCCAATAATTCTGGAGAACACTGTATAAAGAACATTTACAAATGCAAGTGCAAAGCGAAATTTGCAAGCACCAAAGTGGAAAAGCTGATAAAAAGGAAAACAGGCAATAGTTTAATGTGTTGGATGAGCACCAAACACCCATCATAGTTATTGCCTATACTATGTTATTATTATGAGATTAATTGGTAGGACTTTTAAATTATGTTTTAAATTGAGTGGCCAATTCATTACAATGACATTTTCAAGCTAGAAATATCGCCTTACCTTTTCTTCTCAAACATTCAAGAAATTACACAATAGCCACCTGACCTAAGAATAGCTGCAGATGGCAATGCCAGCTGAACAGCTCGTGCCTATTAAATGCATAGTTTTCGCCAGTTGAGATATCCACTTTATATCAGCATTAACAACATGGCTCTAACCAGTTATGACACAGCTTGACAGCTCTCTTGCATTAGCTGGTGAGCTCTTGTCGGGTATGACCAAAAAGCTTATATCCTGCTTATCACCTTATATTTAATCTGCTTGTTATTGAGAATTAACAGGCATTGAAGTAGGAGCAGACATGAATGCAATCTTTCTCTCTTACTTTCCTGCTAGTCACATGCAACTTAATAAATTCAATACAACATAAGCCTACGGCATCAAGGCTGTTTGACACAAGAATTTCAAGTTATTTTTCTATTCAAGAAATTCCATTTCACTCTTGCTTGAATTTGAGAAAACCTGCCACATTCATAGAGGTGTTTGGGTTGTGTCATCAAACCAAATCTGGTGGTTATTTATCTTGCGGGATACACAATTGCATGCAAACGTTTTGCTAATTTTAACAAATTATTAGCCCAATCAGTAATTTCCAAAGAAAGTATGGTTACTTTTCAATGAAAATTACATGGATAGCAACCAAGTAACGTGGTGGGTCATGTTACTCAGTATTTAAAGTCTTGCACTGGCATTTTCGTAACCTGGGCAAGATCTTTGCATAGCCCTTTATTACTCTTGCAGTTTGCATAAGGCTACTGCGGCAAAGTGCATCCAAGTATGTCAAGTACATCCAAGCTAGTTAGTTAGCATGATTTATTTGGCAAAACGTTAGCAAACTATTCTTTCAAAATCTTGCCTGACCAGTGAGTGGTCACAGTGATGAGCTAAGCGAAGACTGCCTTTATATCAAACAATGAAGAAGAATGAAAATGCAGAAGACCAGGATGAATAGGGAAGTAGTGTCACTCTGACACTTATTTTAAATACTTATTTTTCATACTGAAGAGCTTTTTTATGACTTTACTGACATTTTATTCAGAGAATAATTTTAACAACCATAGCTTTGTCTTTTTGCTCATTATAAGTCATTTGCATTACATTAGGCAACTAAATTACAGAGTGGGCATTGTACAAATGTTTGGGCACCCTGCCAGTTAGTACTTAATACCTGCTTTGGGAGATCTTACTCCAGATCAATTTTTTTTCTTCCCACTATTCCTCACAAAACAGTTCTAACTCATGGATGGTTGTATTTGCACTTGCATGCACTACATGGTCGAAAGCCAACCACAGATTTTCAATAATATTCAAGCCAACGGATAGTGAAGGCCATTCCAAAATATACATCCTTGTGTTGATTAGAGGTATGCTTGGAATCACGGACTCACTGAAAGATGCATAAAAGGGTCATTCCGTGAAATATCAACCAAAAGGTATGATTTAATACAGTCTCCTGCAAAAGTATTGGAACAGCAAGGTCCATTCATTTGTTTTTGCCATACACTGAATATAATTGAGTTTGACATCTAAAGGTGTACATGAGATGACAGGTCTGAATTTCAGCTTTTAAAATAAAAATGCAATCTAGATTTGTTAAACAACTTAGAACATATCACCTTTTGTATCAGACCACCAAATTTTGAGGTGAGAAAAAGTGACTGACAGATGTTTCTTGTTGCCCAGATATGTCCTGTTAGATTTATTGTTCAGATAATAAATAGTTCTGAATGTCTACTCTTGGATTTAGCCTTGGGATTTGCCTGTGAAGACTGCATTTGTGTTAGAAAAGATAAACCAACATGAATACCAGAGAGCTGTCTTTGGGAGAGAAGCAATCCACTTTGAAGATTAGGAAAGAAGAAATTGATCAGAGCCATTGCACAGCCATTGGGAATAGCTTGTACAATAACTTGGAATGTCCAGAAAAATTGCAGTTGATGACAAAAACGTTGCGACAGTTGTGAAGAAAAACCCCAAAACATCAGTCAGTGACAATCATTATCAATCTCCACAGGGCAGGGGTGAAGGCATCTCAATCAACTGTTCGAAGAAGATTTAGAGAGCAGCAATATAGAGGCTAAACCACAAGTTGCAAACCACTCATCAGTAGTATGAATCGGAAGGCGAGATTACAGTCTGCAAAGAGATACAGAGAAGAGCCACAAGAGTTCTGGAACAAGGTTTTATGGATTGATGAGACCAAGATTAAGCTTAACCAAAGTGATGAAAAGGCCAAAGTACGGAGAAGAAGGGATCTGCTCATGATCCAAAACATACAAGCTCATCTGTGAAGCATGGTGGAGGAAGTGTCAAGGCTTGGGCTTGCATGGCTGTTTCTGGAGTGGGTTCACTAATCTTTATTGATGATGTAACTCATGATGGTGACAGCAGGATGAATTCAGATGAGTTACTAATTGGGAGGAAATTCATCATGCAGCAAGACAATGGCCCAAAACACACTGCCGACACAACAAAGGACTTTATTAGGGAGAAAAAGTGGAAGGTTTGAGACTGGCCAAGTCAATCATCAGACATTAACCCAATTCAGCATGCATTTCACCTCCTGAAGATGAGATTGAAGGGGAAAAACCCTGCACAACAAACAACAACTAAGAGAGGCTGCAGTAAAAGCATTACAAAAGAAGAATGCAACAGTTTGGTGATGTCAATGGGTCGCTTCTAGTCGCTTCAGAAAGTATTCAGAGCCCTTTTTGCACACTTTATTTTGTTGCAGATTTAAATGGATAAAATTGCTATTTTTAGCCATCATTCTACACTCAATAACCCATAATGACAAAGTAAAAAAACGTTCTTACCAATAAAGACAAAATGAGATAAAAAAATTTTTTTACCAATAAATACAAAATGAGAAAAATTGTTGGGCAGAACCCCAATCATTATCCCTGGAAAACACCAGGCACTACTCATCACCTGACTAAAACCATCCCTAGGGTGGTGCCAGCATCATGCTATGGGGTGCTTTTCACCGGCAGGGACAGGAAAACTGGTCAGAATTGAGGGAAGGATTGAATGCAGCCAAATACAGAGAGGTCCTTGGAGAAAACCTGCTACAGAGTGCATCATATTGGGACGACGTTCCACCTTTTAGCATGACAGAGCCCCAAAGCATACAACCAATACAATGCTGGAGTGGCTTCGGGACAAGCCTCTGACAGTCCTTGAGTGGCCCAGCCAAAGCCCATCCAATCTGGTCGAGATTGAGAGGACCTTCCAGGAAGAATGGGATAAACTGCTGTGGTGCTAATGTAGTAAGCCATCAAATATTGAAAAAGAATTGCCAAGCGGCATGATGTAGCATTTCTGAATGGCCATAACTTTATTTGAGGAGAGCAGATTTCATAATCTGAAAGTAGACAGAAAATTGTGTCAGACTACATGTTTTTCCTTTTTTTCATTAATGCCAAATATATGACGCTCCAAAATCAACACAAACCCCAATTTCCACTGACAATCCACTACTGTGGCTAATATTTTGAATGTTCTATATTGAATATATAAAGAACTTACCCTACATTAATGAAGATAGGGCAAGTAAAAGTCATGGAGTCAATTAGTGCAAACTTTGCTTCTCCCAGATAAACACCGGGACAAGTGTCATTTTGGATCCAGGGGCTTCTTACAATGTCAAATGATCATTCCGAATTGCAAACCTCCGTCACAATGCGGGCCAAACATGCTGAGTTCACGTGTAATTACCAATGGCCAAGGAGCTGTCAGCTAAGTATTATTTGAACAGGGAATGATGCCTAGTTTGTACAATTTGCAAATGTGCGAAACAGACTGAGCCCTTCAGCCCATCAGCGATTTGAAGCAATGAACCTGAAAAAAGAAAATTTAATAATCACTTAGTAATTTTACATATATTCTTCTGGACCTCTATCAGTTAGCTAACAATGATGAAAGCGATACAAGCATCATTGCATCCAGGGGATTTGACATCACTCCAGTTCAGACAGTAAGCTCTGCCTTAAAAAGACCCATGACCAACATAGTTTGTAGCACGCCTTGTTGCAGCAATAATCACTCATGAAGCACAAACAGATAATCAAAGGTTCATCTGTTGCCCTAATTTCTGGATACTTCCTTTATAAATGTAGGTTATCAGAACATTGTTCCATAAGATGCCAAATAAAAGATTGTTGCAGAAAAGTCACCTGCGACAACAAAATGCAAAAACACAAGCCAGGCGTATGAGAATAAAGACTTTTTCATTTAAATGAAACATTTGGAATCTAGATCTAAAATGACAGCGACGCAACAAAAACAGTTGATGAAGATTGTGAACAAGTTGCGAGTTCGCTTTCACTGCAACTTCAACCCAGGCTGAAATTCTGTATCTGCAAGCAAAAAAATAACGAATTGCCCATTTTGGATAAGTGCACATGAACTTAACGTGTAAGGCATGTTTTGCAAGAAAGGGGGTCAAGACCGCCAAGACGATCGTCCAGTCAAAAGCCAAAAATATGACCACGCCCCTTTCTTGGTGCGCTCCTAGCGCAAACATTGCTAACGTTAGCAAAGTTAACCGAACTGCTAGCTAGCATTAGGGCATGCAAGGTCGATATGTACAAATGTACAAGTTAACTTTAGCGCTAAAAAATATAATTTGATGTGTACGTGGTGGTCCAAAATACGCCCTGAATTATTCTGACATTCAACACATGCTAGCAACTAGGTAATGACATGCGGTATAGCTAACACTACTCGCACGAGTATCGAGCTAGCTAGTTTCTTCGGGCATAGCAATACAACCAACTATATCGACCGCTAGTGGGGCTATGCTAAGTTATCCTCAAAGCAACCACATTATCAGCCAGCATGTAAGCAGCCGTGTGTTAAGCTTGCTCCCTCCTTTTCAACAGCAACACAAAAATAAAAACGAAGTTGCCTTTCCATAGCATACATGTGTATCTACATTTGGTTGTAGAATTGCAGCGTGTTAGCTCATGCTAGCTGTGGAAATGTGAAAGTTCGCTAGCTAACGGTACGCTTTGATAGATAGCCGTTACCTGGATTTCAGCGATATTAGCTAAGTTAGCTACATAAAAAATGGTTAGGTTGCCAATATTGGCTAAGAACATAATTATTAACCAACTAGCTAACACTTCTGCTAAAGGCATGGATAACGGACAGACTGGCTAGCTAACGTTAACTAGCTAGCCAGCCAGCGAAAAACATTAGCTAGGTGACTAGCAAGCGTGCTAACGTATATGTATTATGTACAGGAAACTCGCTAATGTTAGCATACTACATTATACGTGTTCTAACACATGACAGGCGAATAAAAATATATAAGTAGTTATATGCTGTTTGTGAGACATGCTACGATTAATCTCAATTTGTCACTGACTTACCCTGGGGAGATGACCTGTCCAAGTTGACAGCACAGCTCTCTCACTACTCCGGCACGGTCCGATTTCACCTTCTTCTCCGGCAGCCTGTTCGACTGCTCCCGTGGTTCAGATCCGGCCTCCTTCTCCACTGGGATAGGAGCACACAACGCAAGTACAGAGTCGACATTTACAAGGGATCCCGGTTTAACTTTCCACTCCAACAACCGGAGAGGACGGGCCCCTGCAGGACAGCGGATCTCCGTCACTAACATCGAGGGGCCCGTTGAAACTGCAGTGCCGCCGCCAGAGTCTGCAGGGTCCTCCATCTGTTTTGCACCCCAAATCCCTTTAAACTTCAGCAACGATTGAATGTACAGGTATATCCAAATTCCAAGAAAGTAAGTAAGGACAAACAGAATTACTAGCGATCCCTTAAAGAGCACAAATGAAACAGTTGTGCAACTGAATAGAAGTCGTAATAGTCACAAAATAGACCGAAGGTTCAGGTTCGTTCGCTCTTCCCGCCCGTAAACAGGAAACACAAGACTTCAGAGACAGCGGAGCGGTACAGCTTCCGGGAGATGCTGTTTACGGTGTGATCATGACATGATCCGAGCCCGCTGGAGTTCTCTCGTTGTGGATTTTGTTAAAGCGACACAGTTCAAGGCGAGGGAGCAGGGGAAGCTAACTTACGTACGACTTGTGGGGAAAAAGCGTGTTGGCCAGCAAGCGTAGCTAACCCAGTGGCAACGTACAGTGGCCATACAGACGACTTGTTAATTTGCTAAACCCCGATGGTGATAGCTACTATTTGGCATATACAGTAAAATGCACAACAATTGTTGTATTTTTCCATTTAATGACAAATGTCTAAGATGAGGCTCTGCAACACAGGTTACAGATGATGCAAGGTGATGTAATTTATTCTCCTCCCAAACGCTGAGGGAACCTCTTAAAGAAGCTCGAGTTTCAGACTGTTCAAATGTTTAAAGGCAGATATGTATGTATTAATTAAACCATTTAATTTATTGTTAATGTTAATTAACATTGTCTGGAAAAGACTTAACAGGTTACGTTCAGTAGTATATCGAGTCTGAGGTTAAAGTCCACTGCAACGTTAATACTAGTATTCAAACTTACTGCATAATTCTGTGTTGTTTGCCACTGCATATGACAAATTGGCTAGTTAGGGAAAGTTTATAAGCGTATACACATATAACAACATATGTTTCTAATCTTATACTACTGCTCCAGTCGTAAACTCAAAATAAACATGAACATTGTAATATATATTAGTTCATTTAATAGTTTAAATGAATTGTTATCACAACATAGTTATGTGGCTTTTTTTAAACAGTGGAAGCCTACTACTGTCACAAACAGTTATCATAAGACAACAAAGCTGTATTGGATGTTACATCATGGATTTTCTCTGAACCATAAAGATAAAGTATACAAAATTGAACAGAATAACCCCCACCATAGACTGTGATTTATCCTTTAATTTCCCCACATGTGCATTTTGCTGGTAGCTAGGTTGATAGCAAGTAAATGTTAGCTTGTGATAATCCCACCATATAGACATAGATGGAGAAAGAAGTGGAACTATATTGATGCTATTTGTAGCCATTAGCCAGGACATGCCACTTTAGAAAATCATAATATTCTTCCTTTTATGAAAGATGTTTTACTGTGTCTGTATGCCAGAAATCTAATCTGCAAAATCATCAGTTTCAGTAACAAATCATTCAATTTATATCATGTACCTTTATGAAAATTACAATAAATGATTGTCAATAGGCTAATTGGTCAGGGGAAATCATAGCAAGTTTAGCAACAGCTAAAAAGTGCAGTTAGTCTAATGTATTATTTGGGCAGTAAATGTGTTATCTTATTTAGTTAAAACACCTCACCTCACACCAACATGTAAAATATATTTATTTAATTTAGTACTTATTATCAAAGATATCAAGGGATCAACCTTTATGAAAATGTGAAACTTACAACAAATATGCATGTCTAATCTAAAGACAAGGTTCAACTAACTTAACAACAATGAAGGTTGCAGACATACAAGTAACCGTCCCGAAATAAATTAATGAAAGAAAATACCACATCACAGCTTGTTTCTCCCAAAATAGTCCCAAGAAAGTTCAGACACCAAAGACAAGCGAATGAAAATGCTACAAACACCAGCACAGATAGCTAGATGCTAGTTGGCCTTAGAGACAGGTTTAGCAGTGTTCCTTTAGCGATTGTACCCGGGCTGGAACAAATATGCATATTTATATGTGCACAAGTATCATATAAAGCTACCTAGATAGCTTATGACTCCTGGACAGATCTGCGCTGGTTCCGGCTCACTTCAGGCCATAACCGGCGCAGATCTGGCCCAGAGACACTTGCTATTTGGGTAATGTTACTTTTGACTCCATATTAGAAAAAAGCTTAAAACAGGATTCACTAACGAACATGCTATAATGCCACCGCTAGGATGCTAACATTAGTCAAACTGTATAGAATAAGAGAACACAATTTTATCAGATTTCAGGATTTTCGCTACATTCAGGAAGTTAGCTACATTAGCTAGCTTGAATTTTGTTTTCTGACATTTAATGCTGATAGCTTGGGGAAATTTGTAACCATCCATTTTCTGTGGCTTTTTGTATCACTCAGCATATCTTAATGCCCAGCAAACATGCCCGTGCGGGCCTACTGTGGGTAAGTGTGGGCAGGGCAAACCCACACTAATCCCACATGGGGCCCCTGTGGGTTAGCCCATGTGGGGCCCGCAGCAGTTTTGCCCTTTTGGGCCCCCATGAGGGTTAGCCTGTGCGGGGCCTGCAGCAGTTTTGCCCTTTTGGGCCCCCATGAGGGTTTTCTGTAGGCAAGCCCACTGTGGACTTACCCACAGAA
This sequence comes from Conger conger, assembly GCF_963514075.1. Taxonomy (NCBI): domain Eukaryota; kingdom Metazoa; phylum Chordata; class Actinopteri; order Anguilliformes; family Congridae; genus Conger; species Conger conger. The sequence goes on from NC_083768.1 coordinate 51,361,014, forward strand.
AACCCACATGGGGCCCCTGTGGGTTAGCCTGTGTGGGGCCCGCAGCAGTTTTGCCCCTTGGGGCCACCATGAGGGTTTACTGTGGACAACCCACTGTGTCAACAACATGGACAGTTAAAACGTTGTTTTAAGATTATAGACGCTCTAGGGCCCAGGGTACTGAAACTTTTTTATTTACGGTCCACATGTGAATATTGCATGAAGTCAGAGGTCTGCAACAATGACAGTAAAATGTAAACAATAAGTTGTCCATGGCATAACAAAAACATACATTGAATAGCCCATCACAGTTCAACAGCCCATCCCATACTTAACTAAAACTGCACACAGTCAACAAGACACCAAGACAAGTATTGTCTCTCTGGTTTGTAGTGGCTGTTTCATATTATAGTTAAAGAGAAAGAACACTATACTGTCTCTTGTTAATTTCTTGTCCTTGAAAAGTTAAGTAGATAAACATACTACATTACATTACAGTGCATAACAAGATGGCGCAAATTGTAGTTTTTGTATCGATGTGTACAATGTGCCACATTTCATTCTGTAATATAGTAACAATAAAGAGAAACTGCTCTTCCAATATTTTTGACCACTCTAATTGTGGAAGCCTCTCTGTATATATACAGATATCACCCAGTATATCTGTATATATACATATATCACACAGTATATCTGTGTGTATACATATATCACACAGTATATCTGTATATATATATAGCCTACATATATCACACAGTATATCTGTGTATATACATATATCACAAAGTATATCTGTATATATACGTATATCACACAGTATATCTGTATATAAACCACAGTATTCAAAACATATGATCTTAGCCCTGGGCCCACAGGGGCATGCTGCGGGCCCACAATGGGCCCCACACTGGGGCCCACACTCAGCCCACATTTTGGGCTGGGTGTGGGCTGTCCCACTGGGGACCCACCTGGGCCCCATAGTGTGGGGCCCACACGTGCCCCGCATTTCACGCCGGTAACGGGGCCCACAGTGGGCTGCCCACTGTGGGCCCCAATTTTCTGCCTGCAGTGGCCCCACACGGGCCCCAAAGGGGCATGTTTGCTTGGATGCTTTGTTGTCTAAACAGAATTAAATGCACAGTGGAATGCCAAGATTGTTTCGTCAGCTAGCTAGTCTAGTTAACCACGTTAGCTAGCTACTTAGATTACATGGTATAATTTCCTCTACCTGCCTAGTATTGTAACAATGGAAATGAATTGTTAAAAAATAACTTGTAGCACTTCGACTACCACACATTACCCTGAAACTTGTCAAAACTAGAGGGGAGACATGACTGGAGTGGAGAACTAGGAAAGAACACTGTCCCTGGTTTTTGGTGTTGAGATACTGGTATCTCCAGTTACAGAGGGAGGTTGTGGATGTATCAGGAACGATCAGTCATTTATGCATTTTTATATCGCAGAGATCGGCTAAAACTCCCGATATCGCCGAGATTGGCCGCAATGTTTTGTTTTGTTTTTTTCATAGTGACGAAATTTCCACAATTGGACCTTGGCATTTCCGGTATATTGCTTAGAGCTATGCTAGAGGATTCATCATAGGCGCTACCAACAACAGAAAATTAAGCATTAAATTGTTCTACAAACAGGCTCCAGATTATCGCGATGCAGATTTTCATTGCTTTCTAAAAATGTAATAGTTACGAGCGTAGGGTCATATTTGAGTACCAAACGCAACAACAAAGATGCGTTATCTATCGTGGGATAGCCAGTCTAACTGGAGGTACCAACACATTCGCGCCCATGGGTTTTTTCCCCCCCAATTGTGCTTGACATCGGTTAGAGGTTGGCATCGATAGACCACCGATTACACCAATATATCCTATGTATAATCAAGTTCATAAGTTGGTTTTATTTATATGATTTATACGATGTGGTCTAGCTAGCTAGTGTAAAGTTAACGCTAGCTGTCAGCACCCCTCTAACGTTGCAGCTAACGTTGTAGCAGTTCGTAAGTTAACACGAATATCCAGTGCGAACTAGCTAGCTAGTTATTGGAAACTATTACTGTCACGTTACTACCAAAACGTCGGATTTAAAGTTTCATCATTTCGTGTTTGTGAAGTTATCATCCCAGTGTTTCTCTATATAGCCGCATCTGGTGTGTATTAGCTAGCGTTAGCTGCCAACAACGTTTGTGAAGGACGCAAGCAATACAATCAGTTTTTTATCCACCCCCCATTGGATCTGGGTTATCCTCCCTTTTAAGAATCGGAAAAATGCCAATCCACTGTGTGCCTAATTAAATTTGCCATTACAGTCCACAACACGATTTCGGCATAATTATCTAGTGAACCTTTTCTACTGTGGTTCAGTCGATTTTGAAGTAACGTTACTTCGTTCCGCGGCTGAGTGGCCACCGGAAGTATCTTAGGGACCTCAGTTTACAAACGTCGAAACGATTCTGTGCAGGGAACTCAACCCAGCATAGGGAGTTGAGTCAATCACAGCCGCATACTCGTGCATGGGCGCGTGTGTCTGTGTCGCAGGAGCGTGCAGTGTCACAGAGAACCATGTGGACCTGTGGACCTCAGAAAATAATTCAGTCACTGGACAGCAATTAGTCCAGTGTGAAAAAAATGTTAGAGTTCAAAAGTACGATCCAGAATAATATAATTTCGTAATGTGCTTTTTGGCACAAGAGGCTTACAAAACGGCAATACCTCCTGTAACCACTGGAGCTTGCGAGCTTCACGGCAATCCCTGACCCATAGCCGGGAGTTCTATGCTCGCTACTGATTGGATGCTGTCTCAGTGCTGGGCGGGACTAAAGTGGTCTTTTGGCGACGACCCTGCTGTGGGAGTGACCTTTTTATGTTATTGCCTGTTCCATCTATGCTCTAAGGCAGGGGTAGACAAGAGACGTTCCTTGATTTTGCTCCATCCAAACTTATATACCGTACTACATAGTTGGGTTAACCTTTATTGAACACAGGTGACCACCTGCTGAAGGTGCTCAGCATTTCACAATTCAGACTCAGGAATATTCACATTTTTAATAATCCATCAAACTCTTGTCAGCCTACGATACAGGATAAGATGCAATCCTATGTACTGCGTCTTTAAAGATGCAGTCAGACCACTTTTGACCTATTACGTACGCCAGCCCGACTATTTATTTCTCCAATCAATGCCGTACATGTGCTGACGGTTCATACGAAGCAGTGGCGTCCTACTGAAACGTTAGATGGTCGCGACTTTCATGTAGCAAGAGGTCCCCGCCAAGAAAGAGCGGTTTAGCGTCCTTCAGTTGTATCCACAATATGGCTGGGGAGGCTTTCCGAGCGGTAAGACCTCACTGAACCTATGGCTATGTAGCTAACACTAGCTAACAAAATGTTGCAGAACCTTTGGTTAGCTAGCTACCGTTACTTGTCAAGCGACTGAATTGAGGAAACGGCTCTTGACTTGGAATGTGTAACATTAACTTAAATCGGTTAACGTTACAAAGCCGGTGGGCTGTGTGCCTGGTGAAGAACTCAGCTATGACCAGCTTGAAATAAGTTGGCAGCTAACGTTACAAGCTGTTTCAAAGCATAGCTTGAGCTGTTTTGTGTACAGCATACTTGTAGCGATACTTAACATTCGTTTGTTGACAGCAACGCTTACCTAACTATAACCTGTAACCTGTCCTTACCTATAATTATAACTTAGACTGTCAGCAAACATGTTTATTGCATAGCTAAGGTTACGTGCTTGTCATGTTATGGAGTTAACAAGAGAACGGGAGTTTTATCCAAGTGTTCACCGTGTTCGGGACATAGTATTCCGGACACTTGATATTTCCCTACCGTTTCTGAAATTAATACTACGAGATCAGAGATAAAATGTATATCTCTATGTGATTTAAATAGGCTACAGATTCACACTTATTTCAATCTATTAACAACTTATTTAAACAAGATCAATGACTGTTTCCGTGCAAGAAGCATGATGTAGGCCTATAGGTTAAAGTAATACAAAATAATAAATAAGTTGACTATTATTGGAATCGACATTACGCATGATTGATTGTGCATGGTTGATTACAAAAGAAACCTATTCTAAATGTTTAAAATATGTAAAAGTAATATATCCACCAAGTAGAACTGGATATATCTAAGATATTAATATTTCCAGAGTGTCAGAAATGTGAGATTTGTAACTGTCCGGGATACCGTGAGCTACATTTAGCAGCTGCCGGAATACAGCGAGTACTCACGGTAATCCGTCCATTGTGCATCCCTTGCGTTTTTCCATGATTTCTCGAAGATCATTGGTGTATCCGGAACGTAGTGTGTTACAAGGACGATTAACATGAAATATTTAATTTTAAAGATAGAATAAGCCGTGTATTAGCTAACTGACTGTAGCTAGCTATCTTGCATAGCAGTAACAGGTTGGGTATCTTGCTTCCCATGTCTTTTCTTTCTCTGTTCATGCTTTGGAATCCTGATCCGCATACTTCTGATGTTGGTTAATTTACATAGCAGCTTGATCTCTTGGACTGCGGCTATGCGAAGTCGATGACAAATCAGAAAATGTGTAGATTTAATTTCATCTTCTACTGAGACCTTTACAGTTTATTGAGAATGCGACTAGTGTTTCGGTGCAGCTGACCATCATCAAAGGCTTTCTCTTTTAAACCCTTGTGTTCTGTTCACTTTTTGGACCCGTTGGCACTGTTTGCTGTGTCAGATTGACCCGGAACATTATTGGGATTTTTCTTTAAAAATACCGAAATAAAAATTGGCTCAAAATACTTAATAAATATTGTTTTTATATTATTCCCAAAAAATGTAAATTAATTAATGTCTGCTAAATACCTCTGCTAGATCGCAGTTACAGCATACGTGGCTCATATGGCAAACAATAAAGGGTAACAACACTTGCACATAGCCTACTTGTAAGTTGTATCTCTATACTGCAGTGAAGTAACTAACGTTTTCTGAGAAATGTATTCTAAAGCTCACTTGCTCACACACACTGTCCAAGCCTACATGTACACTATTGTGCTTGAATTAGGTAATTTAGACTATGTAGTCTAATTACCTAATTCAAGCACAATAGTGATTACTTGAATAATGGTTGGTTCAGTTGGAGCTACTCTAAACCTGCTGTTTACTGCTAAATACCTGATGGCTACATGCCACTCTTTCAATTGACTCATTTTGGTAATTTTTTCTTGAAATGACCAACCTTTTTTTTTGGGTTGAGCTGTGGAAAAATGCACACAAACCCCTTCACATGTATGGTAATCTTCCTGTGGCAGGTGTGTGTGTGTATAGGTGTTGGTGCAAATAAGAGATGGATGTAATGTTACCTAGAGTAAAATCACCTTTTGGTTTCATATTTATATAGACAATGAATATTTCACAATTTTAACACGCATTATTTCACCTTGCTACATTCAGGTCAGAATGAAATATGCACCAAATGTAAATTTGTTCTTTTTCATTGGAGAAACTCAAACTCATAAAGTTTTAGTTTTATCCTCTAAGAGTAAACATTTAACAATGGGCCATTTTGTCCTGAACAGAACATATGGGTTAAACCCAGGGCTGGGCAGTCCTGCATTTTGGAGAATACTGTATGTTTTAATTTCAACCCTTATTTTGCACATCAGATTCTAGTAATGCACAGTTCAACAAAGAGCTAAGTTGTTAAATGAGGTGTGCTTTGCTAAGGTTGGAGGGAAAACTGTAGATGTCCAGGGACCAGATTGGGATTGCTGCAAATAATGAGCTGGAATCACCCGCCCCGATTTAAGACAGACAGAGAATTGCAAATAATTTATCAATTTCAGTTTCGCTTTTCTATTGCTCAAATATCTAATATTAGCTTACTTAACTGATATTCACTGTTACAAGTTCACAAATGAATTTGGAGTCTTTCCTTTGCAAAATAGCCTTGAATTATTTGGTGGTGGCTTCTGTCATTTGTCATAGTATTTTGTCATTGATATTCCTTTCTGTCATTAGTAGCCCACATTCTGATAGGAGCTTTCATTTTAAACTCTCCTATTAATTGCAATAGTCTCTTTTCTCACCAGATTTATTTCACTTGACTGTTGCTGTTGATGCAAACCTTGCTTTTGGTTACTATCATTGTACAGCAATACCATGTTGAGGAAGAACTCAGAGGTTAAACTGCTGTTGATGAAAAGTGATAAACGATATTTTTTTGTTTGTTTTTGTTTCATCCCCCATCTGTAGATGGCCATTAATTTCACAGTTTATCTACCGCTTTAGATTTTTCACTTTGAGATGAAGCCATGCTGTTGTAGGTCAGGTCCCTGACATAGTGGTCCTATCCATGAATCACAGTCTTCACAGAAACATTTTGTTCTCTGATACAGCTTACAAAAACAACTGATGATTGTGGCAAGTGGCCTTGATGCAGAAATTTTCCCCTGGATGTGTCTGGCTGAAAAAGTGCTCAGCAGTGCTCTATTGTATTGCAATTTTTTATGTCTCGCATCCATTCCATTACATCACCGTGTTCCCACTAAATTAGCGTGTAGGACAGCCTCAAAAACAAGATGGGACATCAGACGGTAACTTTGTTAGATAACATTTCTAATAATGCAGGCAGCTAATGGGTTTGTATGAAACGCATTTCATATTTGCCTTCCACGATGTGCCAATCATCACATTGGTTTTTATTCTTTTTGGGAAGGGGGCAATGGCACCATACACATTGTTCAACAATAGTAACATGGTTTTCCTTGGACCCTGCTTAGCATTTGCAGTTACTATTTAGACCTGTATAAGGTACCATGGTTATACAAGGCTCTTTCACACAATAGTGACTGTGTTCTTTCAACTCAATTGCAGTTGCGCCTTTGTCAGCATCACGTGACCTTGCTGCGCAGATGTATGCGTGCAGACTCCAGCGTTCTACTGCGAAGATCCTTCGCTTCAGACCGGTATGCACAGACCTTCTGCATCTGTCCGTAATTCTGAATGGATGGGCTTCAACATTTATTTCTTAATGTTAATTTAGGATGTGCTGTATGATTGTGTGACTATTGTATTCATTACAGGTCAAGATCAAAACATTTAGATATTAGAATGTATATTTATGTACAGATATATTTAATGGACAAGGTGCAGACACAAAAATGACCACACATACAGTACTGCGCAGAAGTCTTAGGCACCCTAGACTTTATTATATAGAAGTTTATTTTTTTGTGTGTTAGTATAAAAGAACACATTTCAGATTTCCAAATATTCATTTTCCAAAAGATTTAATTTTACATTGACTACTTTTTACACAAAGAGGCTGTCTGAGATCAGAAACAAGGAGCCAACCAAAGTCTGCCGAAGAACTGTGGAAAGTTCTCCAACATGCTTGGAACAACCTTCCCTGCTGATTGTCTTAGCCAACACTGTCCTGCAGTTCTATATCTCAGACAAGTGATGCAGTTTTAACGCCGAAGGGTGGTCACAAAAAATATTGATTTGATATCAACTATTCTGGCGGCACGGATGGTGCAGTGGGTAGCACTGCCACCTCACAGCAAGGAGGTCCTGGGTTCGAATCCGCGTCGGCCGGGGCCTCTCTGTGCGGAGTTTGCATGTTCTCCCCGTGTCTGCGTGGGTTTCATCCGGGTACTCCGGTTTCCTCCCACAGTCCAAAGACATGCAGGATAGGCTGATTGGAGTGTCTAAATTGCCCGTAGGCATGAGTGTGTGAGTGAATGGTGCGTGTGCCCTGCGATGGACTGGCGACCCATCCAGGGTGTATTCCTGCCTTTCGCCCAATGTATGCTGGGATAGGCTCCAGCCCCCCTGCAACCCTGATCAGGATAAGCGGGTTCAGATAATGGATGGATGGATGGATGGATCAACTATTCAGCCAAATTACTAAAATGTAATGTAAAATGTATAGTAAGTTTATTTAGGACCTTCCATTGAATTATTTTTGAAAGAATCTTATCTGTACCGAATGTTTTACTGGTGCCTAAGACTTTTGCGTAGGACTGTATGTCTATGACTAGTGATCTAGGATGACTGCCGTAATTTATAGCTGCCATACAACTGGATGTTGAAGGAGCAAATCGGATGCAGTGCTCAAGGTTGTAACTATAACATTCAACCGGAGACCCAAATGACAACCTTCAGCATGTTCAGTTACTTAACCCCTGCTCACTACATTACAGCTTTGACCTGTGACCTCATGTCTTGGAGGTAAAGTTTTTTTTTATTTTTTTCTCCTATAGCGGCGGGAAGAGCAGAGGAGTGCTGAAGACCATGCTGCTGGGAGTCTCTGTGGGTGTGCCCCTTGTGGTGGGAGTCCGATATGCCATATCTGAACCTCGCGATAGGCGGAAAATAAAGATCTTGGCGGAGGGCATCAGCCGCTTCTGTAGGTATGTTGAATTATTCCTGTAATATTCCACGGTGAACACATTGTTCACACTGTGAATGGTAGTCATTAACAATAGCAAACCATTTGGAGGCCCCTTGGTAGGCCCAAGGTCGACTGTCAACAGGGTATACACATTATCCCACATTATCCAAACATGCCCTTTGTAGTATGACTGTCACAATACCAGAATGTTGGCTGTCCAATAACCAATACCAGTGAATGTAATTTGATAACATGGTTAAAAACCAATAACACGGTTATTAAACTTTTATTAAAAAGGTATGTATGTATTAAATTATCAAAAAAATAACAAATAAACAAAAAGACAGGTGGCATGTAGCATGCAGATATTTACCACCTGACAGTAAACTTCAGTTTTCTCCTTCAAGTACTGAACCAATACTGTGCTTGCATTTTGGCTATGTAGGCCTAGACAGTGTGTGTGAGCTAGTCAGCTTAATACATTTCTCAAAAACATTTTGTTGACTTGGATACGTCACTGCAGTTTAGTGATAAAACCACTTAAAAAGTCTTCATGAACTTGCAGATCTCTATATGTTGGAATCTTCATTTCAGTGGATTATTGGTGGACTTCAAATGTAACGCTACGCAGCTTAGATGAGGTAAGTGTGACATGGTGGGAAATGTACTGTATGAAAACCATGAAATTGTCTTTGTGTACACCGCCTTAAGAGTCTTTAGGCAGTGGGTGTGTATGTGACTGGTTAGGGCAAGAAGCATACATTGCATAAATGGAATTCATACTACAGCCTTTGAAAAACTTAAATTAAGCTTAAAGTCAGTTATTTATTTTTTGCATTACCAGTGCGACCATGCTCTTGTTTAACCCATTGTGGACTAAGGTGCCCTATAGAAAACTTATAGAAAGGCCAAGGAATTGCAATGCATTTCAACAGTCGCGTCTTATGATCAAATGCAACGCTAACATCGCATCTGTCTGTTAAGGGAGATGTCATGAGCAGGTCGCATCCATCTGTTCACGGAGATGTAATGAGCAGGTTGCATCCGCCCATAAGGGGTTAAAATTCTTAGCTAGTTAGCCAAGCTCCTACTTTTTAGCTAACATTATCTAGCAGACTAGCCTAACTTATAATGCTACTAGTGGTGGTGAGGAGAGCACTTTCACCAAATGTGATATTCACATTATGCTTTTGACTTTGCTGCTTCAAATCATTTGTGGAAATCATTTTATGTAAAACCTGGTATGGTATGTACAGTGTCTACGGAAAGTATTCACTCTGCTTAACTTTTTCTAAATTTTGTTATGGTTACAGCGTTATTCCAAAATGAATTGCATTCTTTTTTTCTCAGCAATCTACACACAATACCCAATAATAACAAAGGATTTTAATAATTTTTTTCACAAAAACGGAAATACCGCACATAAGTATTCACTCTGTTTACTCAGTACTTAGCCACCTTTGGCAGTGATTACATCCTTGAGATGGTTCTACAACTTGATTGGAGTCCACCTGTGGTAAATCAAATTGATTGGACATGATTTTGAAAGGCACACGCCTGTCTATATAAGATTCCACAGTTGAGAGTGCATGTCGAAGGAATTGTCCGTAGACCTCCGAGACAGGATTGTGTCGAGGCACAGATCTGGGGAAGGGTACATCAAGATTCCTACAGCATTGATGGTCCCGAGGAGCACAGTGGCCTCCATCATTTGTAAATGGAAGAAGTTTGGAACCACCAGGACTCTTCCTAGGGCTGGCCTCCCAGCCTAACTGTGGAATCAGGGGAGAAGGGCCTTGGTCCAGCGTTTCTCTGTGGAAATGGGAGAACCTTCCAGAAGGTCAACCATCTCTGCAGCACTCCACCAATCAGGCCTTTATGGTAGAGTGCCCAGACGGAAGCCAGTCCTCAATAAAAGGCACAGGACAGCCCATTTGGAGTTTGCCAAAAGGCATCTAAAGGACTCTCAGACCATGAGAAACAAGATTCTTTGGTCTGATGAAGATTGAACTCTTTGGCCAGAATTCCAAGCGTCACATCTGGAGGAAACTAGGCACCGCTCATCACCTGGCCAATACCATCCATACAGTGAAGCATGGTTGTGGCAGCATTATGCTGTGGGGATGTTTTTCAGTGGCAGGAACTGGGAGACTAGTCAGGCAGGATCGAGGGAAAGATGAATGGAGAGAGATCCTTGATGAAAACCTGCTCCAAAGCGCTCAGGACCTCAGACTGGGGCGAAGGTTCACCTTCCAACAGGAAAACAACCCTAAGCACACAGCCATGATAATGCAGGGGTGGCTTCAGGACAACTCTGTGAATGTCCTTGAGTGGCCCAGCCAGAGCCCAGACTTGAACCCGATCAAACATCTTTGGAAAGTCCTGAAAATAGCTGTGCAGTGACGCTCCCCATCTAACCTGACAGAGCTTGAGAGGATCTTCAGAGAAGAATGGGTGAAATACCCCAAATAAAGGTGTGCCAAGCTTGTGGCATCATACCCAAGAAGACTTGAGGCTGTAGTTGCTGCCAAAGGTCGTCAACAAAGTACTGCGTAAACGGACTGAATACATTTCAGTTTTTTTATTTTTAATAAATTTGCAAAAATGTATTGGGTGTTGTGTGTATATTGCTGAGAAGAAGAAAAAAAAATTAATTTAATGCATTTTGGAATAAGGCTGTAACATAACAAAATGTACACTGTAATCACCTTATCCCTGATTGGCGTCTTGATTGCATAAGATCTACTTTAACCTGCTAAATATGGCTTATTAGACTGCTCAAAAAAATTAAGGGAACACTTAATCATCAGTGTAACACGACGTCAGTTAAGCTTCAGGGATATCAATCTGTCCATTTAGGAAGCACAAGTGATTTGTGAATCAATTTCACCTGCTTTGGTGCAAATGAAAGTGACAACAGGTGCAATGGAGATGCAAAAGCAAGACAACCCCCAAAAAGGTCATGGTTTTGCATGTGGTGTCCAGAGACAATTGCTCTCTCCTTATCCTTCCTGACCGATTCTTCTCTAGTTTTTTTTTGTTTTGTTTTTTTTGACGTATTTTATTTATGCATATCCAAGTTATTTAAAGCACAGAAAAAAACAAAAAACAAACAAAGACAGACATATTAAACAGTACAAAACATACTGCCAGTTCACAGAGAAAAAAACAATAACAAGGAATATAAAAATGTCGAGTGTCACTACTGGTAGCATGAAGCGGTACCTGCAGCCCAATCAGGTTGCACAGGTAGTCCAGCTCCTCTAGGATGGCACATCCCTACGTGCGGTTGCAAGAGGTTTTGCTGTGTCTCCCAGCACAGTCATGGAGGAGATGCCAGGAGACCCGCCATTACACAAGGAGAGCTGGACAGGGCCGTAGGGCATCAGCCCAGCCCAGGACCAGTGTCTGCTCCTTTGTGCGAAAAGGAACAGGAGGAGCACTGCCAGAGCCCTACAAAATGACCTCCAGCAGACTACTGGTGTGCATGTTTCTGACCAAACTGTCAAAAGACGGCCCAATGTCCTCTAGTAGAATCTGCAGGTCCGCCATTGGCGCCCTGTTCTTTTCAGAGCTGGTTCTACACTAAGCACATATGTCATCAAGCCTTGCACAGTCCGGAGACACCGTGGTGAACGTTATGCTGCCTGTAACATCATCCAGCATCACTGGTTTGGCGGAGGGTCAGTGACGCGAGGCATGTCCTTGGAGGGTCGCACAAACCTCCATGTCATAGACAACGGTACCCTGACTGCTGTTCGGTACCGGGATGAAATCCTCAGACTGATTGTCAGACCTTACACTGATGCAGTTGGCCCTGGGTTCCTCCTGGTGCAGGACAATGCCTGACAATGTGGCCAGAGTGTGTAGGCAGTTCCTGGATGAGGACAGACTGTCCAGGTGCTCACTGATGCCCTGATCCAGGTCTGGGAGGAGACCCACCCCCCGGGACACCATCCGCCGACTCATCAGGAGTATGCCCAGACGTTGTCGGGAGTCCATACAGGCACGCGGGGGCCATACACACTACTGAGTTACATTATGAGTTGCCGTGATAAAATTCACATCAACATGATTTTGGTTGGCGGCACGGATGGTGCAGTGGGTAGCACTGCCGCCTCACAGCAAGGAGGTCCTGGGTTCGAATCCCCGTCGGCCGGAGCCTCTCTGTGCGGAGTTTGCATGTTCTCCCCGTGTCTGCGTGGGTTTCCTCCGGGTACTCCGGTTTCCTCCCACAGTCCAAATACATGCACGTTAGGCTGATTGGAGAGTCTGAATTGCCCGTAGGTATGAGTGTGTGAGTGAATGGTGTGTGTGCCCTGCGATGGACTGGCGACCTGTCCAGGGTGTATTCCTGCCTTTCGCCCAATGTATGCTGGGATAGGCTCCAGCCCCCCTGCGACCCTGATCAGGATAAGCGGGTTCAGATAATGGATGGATGGATGGATGATTTTGGTTTCCTTTGACTGTTATTGCGTCAACAAATTATACAATGTACATCAGTAAAGATTTTCAACTTTAATAAATCTGATGTGTCCCTTAAGTGTTTCCAATTTTTTTTTGAGCAGTGTACATTGTAATATACAATACACATTCATTCAGTAAAGAAGAAAATTTAAAAGAAGCCACGCCTTACCTGTATCCAGTTCAATGGATGTGACCTCTCTTGCAGAGCAGTTTGGCCTTTTCTGAGGGGATGTCGTCGTGTCACCAGAGGGCAGCAGACAACATGGTGAACGGAGCTGTACAAAATGGTGGCTTGTATATTAAACTGGGTCAGGGCCTGTGTTCCTTCAACCACCTGCTGCCCCCTGAGTATATCCGCACTCTGCAAGTACTTGAGGACAAGGCCCTCAACAGAAGGTACAAAGAGGTGAGGTCACACCGTGCTCACATTGTGCTCACAGTAGTGAGAGAACCTACGAGACCCTAATCCATAACAGTCACAAATGTGTTCGTACCATATTAAGTTTTGAGTACTGCACTACAATCACAATTTACCAATTAAGAATTTGAGATCATTGGGCCTCATTCAAAAACCACACCATTTAAAAACAGATTTGTTCATAAATGGTGTGTACGAGATATGAGTAATTTATGATAAGAATACAAAAATGTTCTTGTATGAGGCTCATTGTCTTAGAGTGAAGTGACATTTCCTATTTACAGCACAGTGTCTCACTGGGATATTGCTATGTAAAGTGAAGGCCAGCTTTGACGCGCACTCCACTGAGAGACTCTGTCCGTATGCGTCTTATCGGCCAGGTAGACGCACTCTTTCAGGAAGATTTCAACACCACACCCGGCATGATGTTCAAGACGTTTGACTATGAGCCAATAGCAGCAGCAAGCTTGGCACAAGTTCACAAAGCAGAGTTGCATGATGGGACTCCAGTGGCTGTGAAGGTATGAAACCCTATCTATGTGGGAAACGATCACTGTACTTCCCAAAGCTGATTATCCCATTGTAAAACTGCATGCAATACAACTAAACTGCTGATATGACTTCTTGCAAAGAAAGTTATAATACATTTAAATGAACCAAAAAGTGATTTATGTACATGTATAATACATTTATAAATATGCATATTAAAAAAAGATCCTGTTTTATTTCCTCTTCTTGATGATACTTCCATCATACTTAAGAAAACATGTCTTTTCATATTACAGGGATATAGCTTGTATAGAACGATTGATGGGAATTAATAAAGCTAAGCCCTATATAATCACTGCCTGGAAGTACTTACCAGATAACATATTTTTCCATCATAAACCTGTAAGAATACACCAAAAGGCGGAAATGTCTGAGAGGTGAAGAAAATGCGTGTAGTCTGACCAATGCTACTGGAACAGGGTTATTGTTTATCTGACTCCAAAAGTTCAATTGCTCCTCTGTTCTAACAGCTCAATAAAAGGAACTGCAAATGTCCGCCAATAGTGTGGCTCTATATGATCGCTATCTATTTGTATAGACGCGGACGTGCCTGTGGCCTGTATAGCCTACAATGATACACTTAGTATTTATCTTGTGACAGCACTGGTGTATAGGCGAGTGACTACAGGGTGCAGGTATCCTCGGTTGTCTATGTCTGTTAGGACTCTAAACTGCTAAGTGTGCAGTGGCGCAAGTCAAGAGGAAGCAGGTTCAAATTAATAAAATTTATTAAACAATGCATTGCAGAAATAGAATGACAATGTGTTACAAGAATTACAAGGTGTAATATGAATGGCTATACGCAAATGGTGTGCTGGAGACGTATTGGCGAGATTCCTTGAACAATGGCCCTGCTGATGTTATCTCTGTATGTCTAACAAATCTGGTTAACCTTTGTAGCACAACTGGATGCTGACTTGCATTACCTGAGGTTTATTTCCAAATACTGTGTCAAGGTCTTTATTCAGCAACCAGTGTACCACACCACCAATGACACCAAATAATTTCCCACAACACAAGCTATCTAAAGACACTAAACGCTGTATGTGGAAAACCCATGGTTTATACAGTGCTATTTCAACTTATCAGTTCTGGGAGCATTCCACTGAGGTGGCAGAATTGCGCAGGGCAGCACAGTGAAGGGAGCAATAGTCCTGTATTAACGAGCACTGTCTTTTCATTAAGCCTTGCAGACCTTGTGTCAACATGGTAAACAGTCTGTTTCCTTTTGAGGGTATAAAGAGAGGCACACTTATGTAAAATGCCCGACAAACCGCAGTCAGTTTGACCCCATTCAGTGTTTGACATCTCTTTAAAAAGCAGATAACCTTTTTTACATCTTTATACTGTATGATTTTTATTTTTTGGTCGGATTAAATGGTAAACCGTAAACATAATTCTTTGTTTTCAGAAGCCATGTACCAACTTGTGTTGTATGGGCTTATTTTGAC
This sequence comes from Conger conger, assembly GCF_963514075.1. NCBI lineage: Eukaryota > Metazoa > Chordata > Actinopteri > Anguilliformes > Congridae > Conger > Conger conger. The sequence goes on from NC_083768.1 coordinate 51,376,275, forward strand.
CCTCTGTATCTGTATAAAATGTCAGAAAATATTTACTTTTATCTCAGATTCCTGGTGGCACTTTCGCATACAGGTGCCAAACTTTCAATTCTTATACCTCAGGCTCTAAAATTAGATGTTTCTCACAGATTTTTCATATTTATGGATAAAAGGCTAGTCATTTGGGAGACAATAAGAAGGTGACACACAGTGTCAATTTTTCTTTTGCAATAATTATGCATTTTTAACTGTTGGGGTCAGTTCAAATGACAAAAGCGGTCAAAACAGGTTTAATCAGACATTTAGCCAACAACAAAAAAACTTTACGTTCCTTTGTCGTACATGTGCATGTGTGGATGTATATAATTCTTTGAGGAGATGACTGTATAGGAATGAAGTGCGTAGGATACTATCCTTTATTAATTTTTATGCAGGCCCTGGCAGCTTGTATCATAGGGCTGGGATGTTTGTGTTTAGTTTGTCATTTGTACATTTTTTTATTTTTTTTATGCGCCCACATTTTTGATGATGAATAAAATACTGATCACAAAAAAGTCCGTTTAGTCCACTGTTGATGACATTACATTACATGGTATTTAGCAGACGTTCCTATCCAGAGCAACATACAACAAAGTGATATTCTGTTTCACAGGTGCAGTACATTGACCTCAGAGACCGGTTTGATGGTGATATCCGAACATTGGAAGTTCTCTTGGATATTGTAAAGTTCATGCATCCAAGTTTTGGGTTCCGATGGGTGTTGAAGGTCTGTTTTGGTTTTGGTGTGTTTTAAATTTCTCCTTTTGCATGAGCTAAATTGTAAATACTTTTTTCACGGCACTGTGTAGTCTTGACTACATGCCCTACTCTTTGCTTTCAGGACCTGAAGGGAACACTGGCTCAGGAGCTGGACTTTGAAAATGAAGGCAGAAACTCTGAACGTTGTGCGCAAGATCTCAAACACTTTAAATTTGTTGTTGTTCCTAAAGTGTTCTGGGAACAGACAAGTAAGGTAAGGATCCATGTGGTTGAATTTGGACTGTGCAACTCGTCAGTGAAGACGGAATAATTTGAGAGCTCTGCGTTTCAGAGGGTGCTGACAGCGGAGTTCTGCGAAGGCTGTAAAATAAACAACGTAGAAGAAATCCGGAGGCAGGGGCTGAGTTTGAAAGACGTGAGTACCCGCACCACCACTTTAAAGCCCAACATTTCTGCACCAGTTGGCTCCAGTATGCACAAGGATTCTTTTCTGTAAACTTTTCAGACGGCCGACAAGCTGATCCGTACCTTTGCAGAGCAGATATTTTACACCGGTTTCATTCATGCCGACCCCCATCCCGGCAACGGTACGTCCACCAGTGGACCATTGGCCACATACTCATTAGTGACAAAAGATGTGCAATGCTCGTGTTTAGCTTTGTATTGACGTGTAAACGGGATGTAGCAAACATGTTTTATCCCTTTATCACACTCAAAGGGGAGTGGGCCAGCAATCTGATCACTCTTTATGTACTTGATTTATGCTTCAGTGTTGGTGAGGAGAGGTCCAGATAAAAAAGCAGAGCTGGTTCTTTTGGACCATGGACTGTACGAACACCTCAGCAAAAGGTAAATGTTCGGAATTGAAGCTTAAATGCAAACTACTGCTCTTCGGTTACGAATGACCTCAAATCCAGCACATGTAATGGGATACTGTGTCGGAGGAGGTTAGGTGGAGTCTTGACAGGCTGTTTATTCGCTGCTCTGTCAGCTGATGCTCGTGTCCCTCTGATCTCCGTCAGTGACAGAGCGGCTCTGTGCAAGCTGTGGCGCGCCATCGTGCTACGAGATGAATCAGCGATGAAGAAATACTCCGGTGACCTGGGGGTCAAAGGTGAGGGCTGCATGGCTTAATAACATCAGGAATAATTTCATGACTTAAACATGACTTACAGAAAACTATTGAGGTGATTACTGCATTGATATAATTAAAGTGAATTAATAAGTCAAAAACATAGGTGAGTTTCTTACAAATCTTTATGGCTGCCCAGAGTACTTCCTGTTCTGCGAGATGCTGCTGCAGCGGCCAATCAACATGCAGGAACTGGGTCTGTCCAACATCCTGAGCCAGGAGGAGACGTCCCACATGCGGGAGATGGCCGTGCAGCACTTCGACAGCGTGATGCAGGTGCTCAAGTCCCTGCCCAGGCCCATGCTGTTGGTCTTCCGCAACCTCAACACGGTGCGCAGCATTAACATCGCCCTGGGGGCCCCCGTCGACCGGTACTTCGTCATGGCCAAGAGGTGGGTGTCCAGCGGGGTCATGGCAAGGGCAACCACAGCTGTGTCCTGCTGGTCCCCAAAGCTAGCGCTGCCTTGGTCCATGACTGTGATGAATAATATTTCATTCATTGAATCAGATTCATTAATTGTTGTTTTTGATAGCTTTGATAACTGTGACTAGTTCTCCAAGATGTTTGGAACAACCTACTTGCCAAGTTCCTTCAAAAACTGTGCAAGTATACCTAGAAGAATTGATGCCGTTTTGAAGGCAAAGGGTGGTCACACCAAATATTGATTTGATTTAGATTTTTCTTCTGTTCATTCACTTCTTCTGTTCATGCATTCTGTTAATTGGTAAAAATAAACTATTAACATTTCAATTTTTGAAAGCGTTCTTATTTTACAGCATTTTTTCACACCTGCTTAAAACTTTTGCACAGTACTGTATATCGCCCATAAGGGTTTGGAAAATTCATGGGAAGTTATGGCATTTATTTGATCAAAAATGTTTTCCCTGAAAGAAACAGGAGACCACACATTAAGGATGTGAATCTCATTCATTTCCCCTTCTTTTCCACCCATTCTTTCATAAACGTGGCAACAGTGCTGTGGGGGGCTGGGGACGGATCCAAGCAGAAGAGTCCAGAGTACTTCCTACCCTCAGGCTGTTTAGCTGGCTTTGGACAGCATGGGAGAGTGTCAAATTTGAGTGTGCTTTAAGGTAAGATACCCACTCCAATATATTTTGTATAAGGGGATGGTTCTTTTTCTTTTTTTTTCTTTTTTTTCTTATTATTTTTTCAATATTTTGGTGTATATTTTTTGATTGGCCAACACAATTGAAAACAGACTACGTTTCACCTCGAAACATGGTGTAACATTGATCTCTAAGATGTTAGTGAAATTCTTGATGAGGAAATTGGGAATTGTATTATGTGAAATTGGAGGACCGTTTTTTTCAGAGCATGAGTGTATTTGAAAGGTTTGATATTTAACAAAGTAACGAAGCTACATTTGGTAATGATTAATACCAAAAGTGATGGAATAGTTCTTCACACACAGCCATGTGCCACTCTCTATTTTGTAGTGTGTGCATTCCATTTATCTGTGTCACTGCAGGTCAGAGATGATGTGGATGAGCCTGACAAGATCTTTGCTCCAGCTACTGTCCTACCTTGGCTTTATATCACTGGGTGAAGAGGTGTACCAGTACCTGCAGTGAACGAGTCTCATTACCTCCTCAAATGACATGGTGCAGGCGCCTACCTGGACTGCAAAGCAATGGTGGCAGTCATGTGTAACACGGCCAATTAGCTTTCACCAAAAACATGCAATTTGTTGTACGGAAAATGAATCTCGTTTTGGATAACGGGCTTACCTGGGTTGTTCCCATTATCACTGAATCATGAGTAAAGGACCTGATTAAAGCAAATCTGTTCAAGTTCACTCTGGAACATGGTAACATCAGCTTTCAAGAAGTGAGGAGGACTGCAATAAAATGCATAGTGAATCAGATTTATCTGCTTTTTGTAAACCTAAAATGTTATACAATATAACTTAATTGTGCATTTATATATACCGGACTCTTACCTTTAGCAATGGTTTGAAACATTTGAACGGTCTTTCATAACCTTATTTAAGTAGTTGGCTTAACTGCCAAGAGGAGCAAGAACCTGATTTTATATATATTGTAAAGCAGCACTACTCAACTCCTCTTCCTGCGGGCCAGTGCCTGCAGGTATTCACTCCCAGTGTGCGCTACACCACCTGATTTCACTCATTATTTGACCTGCTTGGTTCAGATAAGCTAATTGGTGAAATCAGGTGGTGTAGCATAGTTATAAATGCCTACCATTTACCATTCACGGTTGAAGCAATTGCCTGCAGACACTGCGGCCCGCAGGACGTGGAGTTGAGGTATGCCTTACCTCAGGATGTATTGTGCAAAAATACCCACTGGAATGTTGGGATACAAATTGCAGCCAATAATGTTCTTGGGATACAAATTGCAGCCAATAATATTACTAAAACTGTCTGAACAATTGTTCATGTGAATTTGGCTGTGTTAGAGCAAACCTTTATAGAAATAATTGTGTAGTTCATCTGTCTCAAACTCTTGAATTGTGATGAATTTATTTTTAAAAGATTATTTGAATCTCATTTGCATATTGCCTGGACCAAGTATAATCCATCTGAACTAATACAATAATAAAATGACTTTGTATGAAGCTTATATCAATCTCCTGCTCCTCCCTCTTCAGAACAATAATTTCTTTTTTAAGGTTCAGCACAATTTTAAAAATTGAATTATTTTGTCTAAAAAACTTAATTGTACTTATGTACTGTAAAAAAAAATGTGCCATGCCAATTCATTCTGTGTGCATTTCCCTTTGGCATTTTATGATGCTGAGAAGGCACTCCTTTGATGTTTTTGACATGCAAACCACAAATATGTTGAGGACTAGAGACTGATGTTCAATCAAAATGCATTATTCCCTTGGTTCTAATGCTAATCATGACTACACAACTAACAGAGCAGAACAGACACACCATAATATTTTAGAGGGCATGCTGCTTGTATCAGAAATGTAAAATGTGCAGTAACTGGTTTTAGGACCACAGAGTGCTGTGTAAGTAGCCAAAGAGGAAAAAGTAGCCAGCCAGGGGGGTTCAGAGGATGTACCGTGGCCTTTTTTTTCAGGTGCATTTTAATATGTTGAATGCATTTTAAATGGCTTAATTATTAAGCATTGAGAGAACGGCAAAGGTGTAGACGCCAGCAACATGCGAAGGAGAATAAACTTGAACATGACACTACTGTATTTTGAATAAAAATGTGTCATTCGATTTTTGTATTAGTCACAATAATTAATCCCACCAATCGTCAACATCTTTGTCACTAGGAATTGCAGTGACTGTATTGTAGTGTAGTGATTGATGTTATGCGATTTTACTTTAAACAGCGTTATTTGCGCAATAAGCTTCAAAGACTGCGACTGGGTGTCGTTACTTATCCCCTGTTCTGGCATTAGCAGGGCGAAATCCGACCCATTTCACATCCGACCAAAAAGTTACAAAAGTAGGCTAATGAAAAAAATATATAACCTCCGGAGCACGATGACGAGGGCTTTTTCTTCTACATAACCAGATAGAGTGGGCAGCACAATTTTTTTTTAATGGTATCTGATCTCCTGCAACAAACTATTTATTGTGGGAGCTGGCTTGATGGTATGCGTAACAGTTATCCTATGTTTGTTGAATTAAACTAATCTTTTTGGAATATTGATGAGTAGGAAATTATTTTATTTGGAGCATCTTTGAGAGAGACCGGCAAAGGTGTGTGTGCAGACAGCCAGCGACAAGCGAAGGAGAACTGGAACATGACACCACTGTATTATTAGTCACGATAATTAATAGCTACCACCAATCTTCATCTTATTAGTCTTACAATAATAACGGTCTTATTATCTTCAAATGCATATTTACAGATTATTGGTTTGAATAGGCAACAAAACTGCCTGAGAACAAAAATGTGCTCTTCAAAGCCCCATCAGCTGGCAAATTTGAGTAAAAGATTAATTCATGTAAATTCATAAATGCAAAACGCCTCAGCTTCTAGTGGGGGTTTACATCCCCTCAGGACCTCCCCCATTTGTGTCCCTACCAATGTTCAAATCAAACCTATGCCCTTGGACTCTTCCCAGTCCATGTCAAAGCTCTGCTAAGCTCCCCTCAGGGACTGGGAACTGATGTTGTGGATCACTCCATCCTCCATCCTCCTGTCTGCCCTGTCAGCAACGGGCATCTGTGGCACAGCCCTGGACTGGATTGAGTCCTACCTCTCTGGTCGCTCCTTCCAGGTTGCCTGGGCTGGTTCGGTATCGACACCTCGGCCCCTCGCCACAGGAGTTCCCCAGGGCTCAGTCCTAGGCCCGCTTCTTTTTTCTCTTTACACTCGCTCCCTTGGCCCACTGCTACGCGGACGATACCCAACTCTTCGTCTCGTTCCCGCCGTCTGATACGCAGGTTTCAGCCCGTATCTCTGCTTGCCTGAGGGACATCCAGAGCTGGATGGACAACCACCATCTAAAGCTCAACCCAGGCAAGACTGAAATGATATTCATCCCTGCTAAAACCTCTCCCCATCTGGATCTCTCCATTTCCCTTGGGGATACCATACTCACGCCGTCACCCAGTGCAAGGAACCTCGGCGTGGCGATGGACAGCAGACTGTCCCTTTCCGAGAACATTGCGGCAGTGACCCGGTCTTGCAGGTTCTTCCTATACAACATACGGAGAATCCGCCCCTTTCTCACCCCCTACTCGACCCAGCTCCTGATCCAAGCGATGGTTCTGTCCAGCCTGGACTACTGCAATTCCCTCTTGGCTGGCCTCCCACCGTCCGCCATCAGACCCCTCCAACTCATCCAGAATGCAGTAGCTCGTCTGGTCTTCAACCTTCCCAAATACTCACACGTCACCCCCCTGCTTACTTCCCTCCACTGGCTGCCTGTCATGGCTCGCATCAAATTCAAAACATTGGTGCTAACCTTCCAAGCAGTTAAAGGGTCTTCCCCGGCTTATCTACAAAAAATCACCAGACCCTGCACCTCTGCCAGACCTCTTCATTCAGCCTCCACAGGCCGCTTGGCACCTCCCCCTCTCCGAACCTCCACCTGACGCTCACGACTACTGTCTGTTCTGGCTCCACGGTGGTGGAACGAACTCCCCGTTGAGGTCAGAACTGTAGAATCTCTCCCCACCTTCAAGCGCAAGCTGAAGACACACCTCTTCAACCTTAATTGTTGTCTCTGTGACTTGCTTTGCGTATCGATATTTTTAGTTGCCTGGTAAGTGTTTGGATAGTTAACTTTGGTCACTTTTGCTCTGTTTGTTTGTTTCTTTGTTCTTTGTTCCTTATCTTTGTTGTACAGGTAGCAGTTGAAATTGTACTTCCCTCTAGGGTCTTTCAGCGAACTTATCCCTGGTTATGGGTATGCACTTTGTTGTACGTCGCTCTGGATAAGAGCGTCTGCCAAATGCCAATGTAATGTAATGTAATGTTGTGTCATTTGGAACACACACTTCACATTACATAATGTAAAACGTATTCTATAGGCTACTTAAATTGTAGGCTATTTAAGACGGAGAGAAACAGTGGATAGTGGTTTCGCCTGTTCGCTTATAGCCTAAAAAGCGAAGTGGCTCTACAACCTCGATCGTTTTTGATTTTACTGTCGTCAAGCCGTTCAGTTTGTGACCGCTAATGAATTGAAGCAAATTTCAATTTCTTAAATTGGTAACGTTAGATAAGTTTATATTAACGTTAACCCCTCCATTTTACAATTGCCTAACAACACCTTTATATGCTAGACAAATATAGAATAAAAAAGTGAAACTTTCATATTCTAGATTCATTACACAAAGTGAAATATTTCAAGACTTTTTTTGTTTTAATCTTGATGCAAAAATCCAGTATCTGAAAATATTAGAATATATTTATTTAGAATATATTAACACTAACGTTATGAAAATATCTGATGTTGAGAATTAATGAATTGATCTAGGATCTTAGATCATCCCATATCTTAGACATAATGTTAGGTTTAACTATATATATAATGCTGCTGGAACTTAATGTGTGTGTGACAATGTAGTTGGCAGCAGACAATATTATTACGCTAACTTATAATAACACATACCATTATATATATTAAAAGATATAATTATGTTTTATAAAGTAGCTGGCCCGCTACACGTGAGTAGTCCGCCATTTAGCTGGCAGCCGGCGCTTGGGGAACACTATATATTCAAAAATATTTATTGTAAAATGTTTGTTTTCAAATACATTTGTAAATACTGTGCATTTGTACATTCAGATACAGTAGCAATATTATCAACAAGCAGTTAAGTAAATAAATTCCAGGAAGTCTATTCAGCACTGGTTTGTGCATTCATCTACCTAATATCCATATTTCACCTGTAAACAAACTTCAATGATGAACCCACAACTTTTTTTTTATTCCTTTTTTTATTTTGATTACAAAATAATCTATGAAAACATGTTGTTGCCAGTGTTGTTTAAACACACTACAAAAATGAGTTTTGACAGAAAAAAACAATCAAGAATCCTTAAAGGGTGTTTTCCCCATATAAAAGAAGAGGACTTCCCCTTGTGTTGAGATCATTCTGGGCTGGAATTCTGGCTCTTAAAAGTGAGCCGTCACTCTGTCAATTTCCAGAACATCATCCAAAATCTGCCATGTAAAGAGAAGTTAATAATTAGAATACAAAGGTAAAATTCCAAGTGGTAGTTAGACTGCATAAGCACAATCGGATCTTGTTCAATAACCATGTCTTGATTGTCTATTTCGAGCTCAAGATGTATATTTGTAATTGAAAGCACTGGTAAAAATCCAGAATATTCCTTTTTTGGGGGTATATCAGTAGATGCGCTTTTGAGGCAAGCCCAGAGCCAAAAGCTAGGTATACACTGTGATTTTTGCCCCGCTTATGCCATCGCAAACACACCGTGTGACATTAAAACGTTAGAAGACAGCCGCTGTCGCAGTGTATACCCAGTTTCAGGACTGTGCACTTCAGTTTTGCCACAATCACCACGCCTGCACCACGCATTCGTTACACTATAATGACATCTGGTTTGCAGTGATCCATGTGAATGCAGCATTATTATGTGTACAGTGATTTCTGTTCCACACTGTGCTGTGCATGCACAATGTATGCAGTGATCACTGTTCAACACTGTACTCACAATGTCAGCGGTGGTCCCGATCTTCTTGGCCAGCTCGCTGCGCTCCATGGTGCTGAGGTAAAGGTACTTGCTGAGAAGTTCTCCATCTAGTACATTCCGCACAGCATTCTGAAGAGCACGTCGGTCTGTGTGCAGCATCCTGTCACAACAGAACCAGATGGGGCACCATTACCCAAATGGCTCAGGGCATTTCTTTTTAAGCCCGAAAGCCACGTCGCTCAGTACCCCAAGCTGATGAATTTCATGAACCTCAACGTCCAATGATGTTCAGCATGATTGAGAAATGCTGCGTGTAACACAACAAAGCACCAAAGATAGGAGTGCAGAGCACTGAATTGAGTAAAGTAACGAGGTGTCAACCTGCTTGGGTCACACTTTACAATAAGACTGAACAATTGGCATTAACTAATGTACTTGTTGAATTGAGGTACAAATGCATCAATTAAGCATGAAATTAACTTTGAATTTGTTAATGTATTTAACTACTAATGTATTAGTTACTGAATATGTATACATTAGCAAACCATAGGATAAACTTATAATTAGTTAACCATTAACAATGCAATCACTTTTTTCATTCCAATATGAATGAGCATTAAAACAATGGCGTAAATATGAATTAATGATGTACAAATACAGAAACAGCCTCACAGATTGTGACTTGTCATTAGTTAAGCTCATTGTAAAGGGTAGACACCTGAAGGCTTTGGGGTTGAGGCCGGCGTGGTGAGGGAGAACCGTGGTGAGGGCGTTCTGCAACATGAGCAGCCGGCGGTAGGTCTTCTCTGGCATGGGCAGGAGGAGCCCGATCCCCCCGTCCAGCGTTGCTGTAGCAACAGAGAAAGCAACTGTTGCCGGGTGCCTTGACCTTGAGCAGCGTGTAGCGTTTCAGCGGTTCGATCCCTGGTTCAGCCACAGCCGTTGGGCCCTTGAGCAAGGCCCTTAACCCTGCATTGTTCTGGGGGAGGATTGTCTCCTGCTCAGTCTAATCAACTGTATGTCGCTCTGGATAAGAGCATCTGCCAAATGCCGTTCATGTTCATGTTCATGTTGAGCGTGACCCTTCTGCACTGATGCTGCTCTTTGCTCATCAGAAATTTACCACTTTACCTGACGATATATTGTTTTCATATTTCTCCATTATGAGGTCATCATTATATTGTTATTGTTTTTTATTTTGTTATTAATGTAGTTGTGGTAAATTAATTAATTAGGTTATAATTCAATGTCAATGACTTCTAAACCGTTTTAAGGCCCAATATACACGTATGTACACTAGGTTTCAATAAGAATAGCAATCATTTAGGTTTTAAAGAGCAAACCCTTTAAATTATGAAATGGATGACATCAATTAATAATTTACAAAGGTTTTCATGTACTTGTAACCTGACTGATTGCACATGCAGCACTGTGCAGGTATGCACTCCTGAATAAGTATGTTGGTTTTACTTAGACATACCGAGCATAAGAATCCCATCGATTATGAAAGGCAGAGCCAAAGTTCGCCTCCCTCCTGCCCACATACCAAACCATGTGATGTGCTTGTTGTCCCAGGTCAGGGCCTTCTTGCTGCCCGGCTCCAGGGCCCCTCTGCAGGGCATTCTCCAGAAGGTGTTGACGTGGGTGCCCACGTTAAAGTCTGCACGCCGAAGGAGGCGCATGCCTCCAAAACTCTCCTTGGCTGTGGGGGTGGGGGGGTTAGAGACTCAGCTTAAACGTATTCACCTCCACGCCTGAGACAGACTCTGACAACCCACTGCTTTTTGATTAGCTTAAAACTGCTCAGTTATCTCACTTTAAGTCATGAGTACAGGAAATGCAGCGATGCTCACCTTCTGGTAGGTACATGTACACCAGCAAATTTTTGTCTTGATCAGAAACTGGAAAACAGAGCAGGAGTTATAGACCTTATAACGGAGAAGCATTTAGTTCAATGGTACAACTGTTGCAGAAATCCCGTTACGCACCCAGAAAACCTAGCTGGTTATTGTCTACCATGAACTCGATGCTGTACACCTCCAGAGGCTTGGCATCCTGTGTCACAAATGACAAAAAAACAAAAGACTTTATGGGCCATCATCATTTTATACTCAATTGCAGCAAAAATTATTGGCACAATTGTATAAAAAAATCCCAAATAGCGATTTCCATTTAATTTACTGATGCTGAGAATGGTAGCTAGAGTGTGATGTCTTGTTTTCGACTTTGTATTCAAATTAACTCTGGGTCATTGACTGCTATAACTGATTATGCCGTTAGCTGGATAGCTACATAAAGTAAAACCTGGAACAGAACTTTTTTTCAACTTCAGTCCATGTGCCAGATTTTGGCAGGGTTTTAGTGCAGTTATCCAGCTAACTCAGTAATGCTGCTTCGTGGAACAGCCCCCTGGTTGAGCTGCTAATTAGCAGAATCCGGTGTGCCGAATTAGGGTTGAAATCGAAACCTACAAGAAGGCCTCTTTTCAAGACCCCAAAGCACACAGAGACTTGGTATGTCCACCCCGCAAATTCTTAAAGAAACTGTTTTTTTTTTTTCCCAAGTGCCGAAATTCGCGATATACTAGTACTGTCCAGTTTTTTGGTACCAAACCTAGCGCAAAGCCAGTTTCTCTGCGATTAAGCGCGAGTTTGTGCGCGGCGTACCCGGCTGACGAGCGACAGCGTCTTGCTCTCCTCCTGGTAGCGCAGCAGGGAGATGCTCTTCATCACGTCGGCGGCCAGGATGAAGTTCTTGATGCTGTACATCTGGTGAATGTACAGCTGGGTGTCAATGAAGGCCATGCCCGTCAGGTCGTTGTCCTTTAGACTCCACAGGAAGATCTGAGACGGAGAGCCCGAGAAGCTCCATGTTAGGAAGATCCCTCAGCCTTTAACCCTTTCAGTCCTAACAGTGCCATATGGCGCTCAAGTGTAACGACCGTAAAATCCCAAGTCACTCCCAACCTGATACCTTTTCAACCAATGACTGCTATACTATCGTTTTCCAAACCAAATGCAGTATGCAGACACAAGACACAACTGTGGGACTGTGCACGGGGAGGACACAATAGGGGCAACATTGGCTCAGGCGGTAAGAGCAGTTGTCTGGCAGTTGGAGGGTTGCCGGTTCGATCCCCCACTCGGACTGTGTCGAAGTGTCCTTGAGCAAGACACCTAACCCCCAAATGCTCCTGACGAGCTGGTCGGTGCCTGGCATGGCAGCCAATTGCCATTGGTGTGTGAGTGAATTGGTGGATGAGAAGCATCAATTGTACAGTGCTTTGGATAAAGGCGCTATACAAATTCCAACCATTTACAATGCACCGCAAAATACTTATGTAGCCCATTAACCAAAGTGACCCCCAAGCTCCAGGCAATGGGCTCTTTTCAGAGGCTAAAGCTCAGCTAGCGTCGGCCATTTTGAAAGAGGCGCCACCTTCTGGCCGATGGCGGAGACGAGGTAGCCGCTGCAGTGGCACAGGGCGGTGACCGGGCCCTTCTGCTCCTTCTCATACAGCACTTTGAACTTGTTCTTGGTGAGGGGCTGACCAGGCTCAGGGACCACCTCGATGACATCCAAGATGAGGATCTACGAGGAGATGAACAGTCTGGTTTCAGCGAGAAGTGCATCAAAGACCTCGAAATACATGTCTTGTGTGGGAGCCACTATCCTGTCAGGCTTCCGATGGTTTGTTATAATTCAGAAACACTGATTAAACGTTCAAACACTTCAAAAACTTATTTGTAGAATAATGGTGTAATCAGGATACAGGGACACAGGCAAAAAGTTAAAAGAATTCCCACCACAATAAAAATCAGTTTAGCAACTGTGTGTTTAGAAAAAGGTATGCTGATATCTCACATTTCATGTTTTGGAAAATGCCTAAACCGACCCTCTTCAAGTGCTCTATGCAGTCACTTATGACAATACCTCTTCCACTTCAGTGTTTAAATAAAAACTTTTTAGTTTTTTATGCTTTTGCCCTTTTTCTCCCAATTAGGAATGCCCAATTGCATTCATCAGCATTTCTTGCTGTAATCTCTGCTACTGATCCACAACAGCACAGACAAGCATACAATCTCATCCTAAAATGATACAGTGTACATCTGTGGACTAGAAATACAGGATTAGCCACCCAGCAGTCTGATAATTGCTACATGTCACCATCCACCACCCCCCCGACATACTTCCTGCTTCTAGACAGTGCTGAAATTCCCCTCCCATCAAGATCTAGCCTCATAGGCCCGGACGTTCCAGCCTCGCTCCAGGGGACCGGCCCACTCACCCTCCCCCTGCAGGTGACCTCCTCGCCCTGCATCAGACACGTGCCCAGGGCCACGTAGCCCTTCAGCCCGGACACCGTCTCCTGGCTCTTCAGCGCCACAGTCTTCATGCAGGTCACGTGCTCCCACTCCTCCAGGTCGATCCTGAGCCATGGGCGAGAGGCGAGGGAAAAGCAGGGTCCATTAATTTCCCTGTGCCGTCTGCACACTGCACCAGCAGGTGACTCCACGGAGCACGTATGCACCAACTGGTGTAGGAATTCTTAAGTTGGGTGGATGTAATTATGTTATACACTGTACACTGTCAATGCATCTGCTAAATGAATGTAACGCAATGTAAACAAACGCTTCTCATATACTGGGCCTTTTGAATTAGAACAGCCTTTATTTTTCAGCACTGTGTACTTTATAGAAACTTTATCATCATCACTTACTCTGCTGGATTTTGAAATCGATCATCTATTCAATGAGCTCCACACTGTTCTGTACACTGTATGTGGGTCACAGGATTTCCCTTTAAAGTGTATCACGTGACCTCCAATTGAAAACCCACAAGTGACAGATAAAATGATAACCCAAAAAGCATGTTGCAACAATAACCCTTGGGCTGAGACTTGTGCACAGCCCAGTGGACCTGCTGTGGGGGTGCTTACCTCGTGTTTGGGATTGCCTCCCAGCTGACAGGGGAAATCAGCTGGATGGAAAACTTCTCCTGCTGGGGGTTGAGGTACCGCTCATCTGTGGGAAGAGACACATAGCCCAGGCCTCAAATTCATGAGGGACGATAGCCGTACCATGCCAATTTAAACCCATAAACTAAAGATAAAACGGGAACCTCCACTTACACTCATGAAATACTGTGAACTGACAACATTTTTTATTTTTCAAAAACACAAGCAAAGAGAGCCTCACCTCTGTCAATTGTTTCAAACTCTTTTTCCTCTCCAGTCATCCTTGGAATGCGAGTACAGGGTTCCTTCACGCTTGTACAAACTGCATAGACCTGTTACACAACGGGTGTGTTAATCAACAACAAGAACGGTTCATGAACACTTTCCATAAATTTGACAGTATGAATGACAACACTTTATTTTATTATTATTAGATTTAAAAACTTTTCTTGGACCTGTCACGCTAGCAGGTCTAATGCAGGTATAAAGCGTCTTTTGGATGGAGATGTGAAACTGAAGCCCTGACTCACTTATCACAAACAGTAGGGCTAAATCCTAATCTGGCCCTTTCAAAAACAAAAAACAAACAAAAAAACACACACATCCTTTTCACTGGGGCCTAGTGGTGTCCTTGGTATATCACAACAGCAGTTAAGTTAATGCGGAGACCTTACCTTGGATTCGACGTGGTAGCTCACATAGTGCACAGTGCATCGCAGCGGGATCTTGCGAACAGGCCATGGTGCATCATACGAGAGATAGGTGGGCAACACACTGATCCTCAGCTCACCCTGCGTAATGCATGCACATTATGAATCGAAGAATCATAACCTGCACATTATGATTCTAAGAATGGTAACTAACGTATAGACAACATTAATTTATGCATCACATACATCACTCCCGGTCCTGGAGAGCCTCAGGGTGTGCTGTTTTTTGTTTTCGAAACCAGGTGAGGTGAGTTAACTGTAATACTGCTTTAATTGATCAATTAAGTGCTGGGTAATAACAAAAGCCAGCACACCCTGTGGGTCTCCAGAAACAGGAGTGAGCTTTTGAGCTTATGATGACTTCCAAGTGCAATGAATTGTCAATAATGTGGCCCCAGGCGAATAGCTATTGACCCTACTCTTTTTTATATTAATGTAAGGTTCATATGTAACAGATTGTGCTGGAACCAAGAGATCAAACCGCATGTTCTTTGACACAAGACTTGACAAAGTTTGATTGATCAATGCTTGCATTCACCTGCTTGTTAAAATAGAGAAAGCCCTTGGGGCAGTTGATGTTGTGGAAGGGGGAAAATGATTCGATGGGGCCGTCGATTGTCATGGGGTGAAGCCTCACTGCCCCTCGCGCAGTCACCAGCATCCAGTGCGGGGAGGGCCCGCAGATAAACACCTGAAGATGACACAAAGATGACAGCAGCTTTGGAGAGCACTGTCCCTAGTCTGGAGAACATATTTGTGTTGTCCTCTGCTACTTAGAACCTGTGAATGGAAGGAGCGCCTTACCCCAGAGTAACCGGATATGTCCTCAAAGTATCTGAACCTGGCCACGCGACCTTTGAACCCAGAGCCGTCCTCTCCCGCGCCGCCATCCATCTTTTTGTCCTTCTTTGACGTCTTCAGTTTTTTCTCACGGAAATTTATGTTGTGGGGTAACTGAAGAGAGAAGACAATCAGTTTCTCTAGGGTAATTCCGTGAAAAATCAACCAGAGGTGTGAGGAGTTGACCACTCCAATTTTGCTAAAACTTTCTGTACATGTTCTTTAAATATTCAAAAAAGAACATCCAAAACAAGACTTGGATTTGTCATTCTAGCGATATTGGCTCTTAAAATGAGTGGAAATTGTGTAGATTTTGGAGCATTTATCTTTGGCATTAAAGCAGGGAAAAGCCAGAAAACATATGATCTGACACAATTTTCTGTCTAGTTTCAGATAAGTTATGGTCATTCTTAAATGCTAAATCATGGCACTTTTGGCAATTCTTTTTCAGCCCCAAGGAAAACAAAGTCAAATAAATAATTTAATGCCAAATTTGTAGCTTCTGACCTTTTTAAAGCGCACTTTCAAGTTGCTCTGTGTCTGTTGATCATACGGAAACGCCTCATAGATGAGAAGCTCTTGGTCAACATGGACCTGAAAACAAAGAACATCAAAAACATTTCCAATATTATAATAACATAATCATAATAACAGCTGAAGTTAAACTGCAACATTAGTAACCCAAAGATTGACAGACAGTTAATTGTGTTGGCCAAGCTCACACGAAAGACTGTTTTTGGACCAAGCCAACAAAGTTACAGACACTCACCAGTAGGTAGGGCCGACATTGTCGGTTGCCCAAAGCCACCAGGGTGACCTCTTTGACCAATGGCATTTCTCCCTGGCGTGTGACTTCCTCTTTCTTGCCCTCCCCTTGAGCTGCTGACTGGCCAGAGGAGCTGTCCACCAGCACTCGCTGGCCAACCGGGAAGTTCTTCACAAGGAAGACAAGGCGCCAGTCCGGGAGCTGGTAAATCTGGCAAAAGCAGACCAGAAACAAAGTTACATTCATAGTGTCAGATTGAAGCACTGATATTCTACAACAATTTGCAATGGCTAATTGTACCATTGACAGGACAATGGCAAAGTTACACGAATAGCAAGGTTCCAGTGGCAGACATTACATTTATGGTACCATCTTTGTAGTGCTACTGGTAACATTAGCACTTAAACTGGAGTCTAGAGCAAGACTAGAACAAATAAGGAATTAAAACACCAAACACCGATATTGCCATTTTTAGTAGTAAGCGCCGTTGGTTCAGTTTCCACCCACAGACAGACGTTGAGTATCTCTAAGTGTCTCGTGCTTCGTAAGACCGCCTTGGTGACACTGTCCTCACCTCCATGACGCCGTTTTCCCTCACCACCATGCACCAGTGCGTCGGCTCCGCCTTGCTCGACCCTGGCTCCTTCCCGCACTGCGAGACCGAGGCACTGCGGCTCGGCTCCTCCTTCGTGGGGCTGAAGAGAGGGTTGGAGTCTCCGTACAGCATCTCCTCCTCATCATCCACAGTGTTGCTGATAGGGTGAGAAAAATTGGCCACATATAAGGGCAGGGATCTACATGAATATACACACTCACGTGGAAGGTCCACATCCAACTGGAAATCCTACTATGGAGTAGTGTGCATCTGCTTTAAGTACACTACTGCACTATCTGCAGTGAAGTCCTCAGGGCTGACTATACCTGATGTCCTGGATGATGGTCTCAGTCTCTGATTGGCTCCTGGCAGTCGTCTCCTCCTTGGACAAGCTCGCCACCTTGTTCTCTGTGGTGAACATTCCGCTCACGTCGCGGTACGCACAAAGTGTGATCACGCGAGATTGCTAGAGGGAAGATGCAAGACTTGTCAACAACCAACATCGCTTCAGGAAAGAAAACCCCAAACTCTCTGTCCTTGGTGTTGTTGCAGGTCGAGAAGCTGGTAGTGCAACTTAACGGGTCATTACCAACTTTTCTTTTCAACTTTTCTTTTTAACCAAAGTCAATTTGACCAAAAAGAGGTCAGGTTTGTCCTGTGCTCATAGTTGAGCATGTACGTAATGTTCATGATTTCATCCTGTAAGAAAGACCTCACTGATAAGAGGGACATATTTGTCAAGGCCAAAGGTAAATAAGGCAGACCATATGACCAGTGTGTCAAAGGTTGCTGTACTGCAAACCTGCTTTGTTTCAGTGATCTTCCCGCTGGGCCAGCGTATCATTCAATAAACTTCCACTTTTCTCTCGTAAAGTGTGTGTTGAGGCGGGTGAGCATTATCCTGACTTTGACTCATCTGAGAGAATCTGGGCCCAACACAAAATTCTGGCTTTTCACAGCAGCTTTAGAGCAGAAGTGAGAAAGAGTGTTAACAGGAAGTTGCCCTTCTTCCGGTACCTCTGATAAACTGTGAGAAATGAGTGCAAACAACTGGCGCCCTCACCGTGTGCAGCTGTGGCTTCTGCAGGGCCAGCCGGTGTGTCTTGCCCATGTAGGAGTCGGTCTTGAGCACAAACATGGTGACCACCCCTTCCGCCGTCATGATTATGACGTAGGGGTCGGCCACGGCACACTGCAGGACCGGGGAGCCCAGGTCCACGGGGATGAAGTGCAGCTGTGTCACTGAAGGGGAAAGAAAATGGGGGGTGGGCTGAGTTGGGGATCAGGACTGGCAAAATAAATCTAAAAAAGATACTGTTCGGCTATTCAAGCATCAATAATTAGGAAGATTTCCCAATGACATAGATATACAGCTACCAGAGGAAATATTCAACCCCCCAAAGATTGGAAGGATTTATAACTTAAAGCTTTTCTGAAGAGCTAGATTTTGCTTTGAATGACCCCTTTATCAGTTGAGTGATATATAAAATGAACAAAGAAAATGTATGGGATATTTTTATACAGTCATGTCACAATGACCCCGTGTTACTGCAAAACACCAACATGATGACCTGATGAAGGCCGGGACAAATGTGGCAGTGGCAATAATAATAAGCACACTAAACAACCAATGGCTTCATAGCCGGCTTCCATGGCACACTCCGCTCTTGACCAAACACATGACGACTAGAATATGTCAGAAATAATTTGGATAGGCCTGTAGAGTTCTGGGAGACAGTTCTATGGAAGCTGAAACTAAACTGGAACTGGTCAAGCACAGAGGTGGGTCTTGATACAAGAACAATATTTATTATATTTATCAATATTTAACATAATTGTATTTTGTGACATTTCTAGTTTCACATAGGCATACGCGCATCCATATTTAATTTCAGGAAAATAACAAATAACACAAAAGAAGAGAACACCAGCACACTATACTCATAAAATAATGTATTAAATTCAATACAGATTAATGCTTACAGATGAAGTATAATGAATAATTAGGGAATATAACATTGCTGCTTGCTGTTAGTGTGCTCTTCAGTGTGGTACAGACGATGGCAGCTTTACCTCCCTCCAGTAGCCGGATGCCCATGGGGGACACCTGGATGATGTACTTGTTGTCTCCGATGTTCCCTGCGAACACTGTCGGGCCCTGCGTGGCAAACCCGCTGGTGTCCAGCTCCATAATCTCCTGGCCCGTCTGCAGGATCTGTAACACGGGAGAGTGGCAGGTTTGAACCCAATAAAAGCCCTGCTGGTCACACGGCATATACAGAGTGCCAACTGCCAACTGAGATTCACACAGATCTTTAGCAATGGGAGTGAGATTTCACCCCAGCCCGTGCTTTGAGGTGTGTGTGATGGGCTTGAGTCCAGAGTGCTAAAATGTATGTGCGTGTATGTGCGCGAATGCTTGAGAGTCCGTGTGTGACAGCTGTCTTTGCTGAAGTGCTAAAATGTGTGACAAGCACAGCGTGTGTTACGTACCGTGTGTATGAACGGGCAGGCATATCTGTGTCATCAGTGTCCACCATGCTAAAATGCAGTGTGTATACGCATGTTTGTATAATTAAATGCATGAGTCATGATTAGAGCATTTTCAGCAGCCTGTAAATCCTGCTCTAATATCATCACCAAAATCTCCACCCATAGATTCAGGAAATGATTTCTGTAGGCTCAAAACATAAAAAAAAGAATGCCCAAAAATGTTACAATATGCCGTTATGAGTGTTTTTTGGCATATTTATCAAGCCAAAACTGGGGTTTGAAGTATTTTAGGAAGTACATAGAATGTTTTACACAATTGTACACATGACAATGTACAAAGAACAGGATTTATAGACTTGTAGAAGGTACATTTGTTAAACTGACCTTCGGTTAAGTTGGCACCAAACGGACACAGCTTGAGCTTGCGTACGCGTGATTGTGTGACAAGTGCATGTGTCATGCTAAAACCCAGTGTTTGTGAGTGTGTATACAAGTGTTTGTATGCTTAGTGCATGTGTCATGCTAAAACCCAGTGTTCGTGAGTGTGTATACAAGTGTTTGTATGCTTAGTGCATGTGTCATGCTAAAACCCAGTGTTCGTGAGTGTGTATACAAGTGTTTGTATGCTTAGTGCATGTGCCATGCTAAAATGCAGTATGTGTGTGTCTATCTGTGTGTGTGTGTGTGTGTGTGTGTGTATTTGTGTGTGCGTGTGTGCGCACGCGCATGTACACGTTTATATGATTAGTGCATGTGTCATGTTAAAATGCAGTGAGTTTGTATAATCGGTTCCAGTGTTCACAATGCTAATGTAAAGTGTGCGTGTGTGTATTTGTGAGTGTGTATAATCAGTGCCTGTGTTCACAATGCTAATATGCGCGTGTTGGATGGCTGAGCTCTGTACCATGGTGGAGTCCTCTCTGCTGAGGATGAGGAAGCCGTGCTTGCTCTTGTCCTCCTCAGGGGCGGGCTCGGGGGGCTGCTCCTCCGCCATGTCTCCCTCTCCCTCAGGCGCGGGCTGCTGCGTAAAGGGCAGAACACAACACTGTCCTCAGGGTCCAGCTGAACACACACACACATTACACATGCCAGACCACATACAGTATCACTACATTTTATAAGAACATTTTCATCTGTGAAGAAATGTCTCCACTCCAATACGACGACTTAATGGATGGAAACACAGGGAATCTCTACTCTACTTTCAAGAGTTACAGACATTTTGAGTGAACATAAGTGCATGTGAATTTAGAACAGATGGCCACAGCAGAAAGTCAGAAGAACAAATCGCAGCAGTACGGACTGACTGGTCACCCAACAAGATATGAAACTGCAAGTATGCAGTCATGGCTCACCAAGCTTAATATTATTTATGAAACAAAAAGCAAAAATTAAACAGATGAATCCCATTTTCCATTGGAAAGAAATCTGGAAAGACTACCAGAATTAGTGAAAGAAAATGTCTAGTCACCGCTGCAAAATAATGGACACCATTTCCTCTAAAGGTAAGTGAAGGTTCCTTTTTTTCTTGTGCATTGTGTCACTTTCAAAGCATCAAAGGTCAGAGTATGCATTCTCAATGATCTCTGAGATTCCACTGTACTTTCAGGACCCATTCTTGCAGTTCTATTTCTGGACGGAAAATGGACTCCATCGCCACATTGAGCTAAGCTCAGGGAGTCGCTGCTGAGCTTTGAGAGCACCGGAGAACACAACGGATCTTACTTCCGCCTCCTTCTTCTCAGAGGAGATGACTGTCCACATGTCGTGACAGCCAGGCAGCTCGAAGGTGGTCACCACCTGGGGTCTGATGCTCCTCTGTGGGGAACAAAGGAAGTCACTGACACAGAAGACAGGTCAAGAGCAAAGACTCACTAAGGTGACAAGATACACAAGTCAGACAACCTGAAATCAAAGAATCTATGCTGAGACGGGCAGAATTTGAACATTTCTGTCCCTGCCTAGCGTGCAGTCTTTCTAATAGTTATCCATCTTTCTAATAGCTAACCATTTACATATTACCATTTCCAGGGCATTATTAGCATTTACTACAGAGAAACCGTTACTTTAGTTTCACAAATGCAAGCAACATTTTATAACCAAGAAGCTCTCCGACTCACTTTCAGCAATACAGTCCATTTTTATGAGCTAACATTTCAAAAGGATCCATGCGGACACAACTGGTTCAGACCAGGAGTTTCCGCCTCCTCCCGGACCCCCTGTGTCTCGAGTGTTTACAGGCTACTCCATTGATCTCTGAGGCAGCCGTGGTAAACCCAGACTTCACTTTAGCACCATGTAACGGACCTGCGGCAGACTTGCCTCACTGCCACAGGTGTCTGAACAGTGCGCTGCAGGACGCAGCGATGGCCATGCGAAAACTGCATACAATGCCAAGTACATGCAGGCAAGCACATGCACCAACAGTCAAAAGCTATTTATATAAGACTTCAGATTTAGGGTGCAGTCAAGGACAATCCGGCAAAGTACAAATATGTTTATCTGCCTGCATACTTCTCCAAAGGTTACGAAGGCAGTATCAGCCAAGGGAATCTTACCCAAGTTACTATGCTGTTCCTAACAGAAGCTAAATAAATTTAAAAAAAACTTTATTTATTATTTTAAAAATCCACTGCAATTACTACAACTCAATCTGCATATTTTCCAATTTCCCTACCACCAGGATAAATAACCTGCCATAGTACTTATCGAGTGTGGTTTGTGCTTTGGCCAGAGATGCAAATGAGCATGTTTCCCTGATTAGGTAGCTACATGCTTATGTTTCAGTCGGAAAAAGAATATAGCTCCGCTCCATTTATCCCTGCTTTAACAGCAGCTTGTGCCTACTCGTCCTGGGAGCCTGTGGAATATTCCCCATTTCCCTGTAGAAGTAGCATTCCCTGGGCTGATGTATGCAAGAGTGACGGATTTTGTGCAACATTGTGAAATTCCGTAAGTCTCACCTGGAGCACAGAGAGTGCTCCGTTTTTCCCATAACCGGAGCAAACCACCACTTCCAGATCTGGCTCCGGATTGCTCTGGAACTAAGGAAACCAACAACAATGGTTATACCTCAACAGGGACAAGTAGCTCATCCCAAACCATCCCCTTATAGACTTGTAAAAACAATAAAAAAATGTTATGAGATGTTTGATGTGCTTCGTCGAACATCAAACATCTAATTTCTACATGCTACTTTCATGCATGTTGAAATTAGATGTTTTGATGAAGGTCCTCGGTAGAGTAGATACATACCTCTTCAGAGAGGAAGGCTGGCTCACCCATAGAGGCACTGGCACAGGGACCAATATTCAATATACTGTCACAAACCTAAAGGCCAAAACAGGACAAACATTTCAGAACACAGTATAAATGCAGATAACTTCAATACAGCATTCAATCTGTGTTTAAATTGACTGTGAGAAAAGAAAAATGATGTGGACATTTCACATATGAGAATGTGAATCAAATATCTAATGAGCAAGCGAAAAGGTGAGATACCTCAAATGAGTAGGTGGCCAGCTGGGTGCCTGACTGGGCCTCGCTTCCATACACTTCAATCTCATCCACCTCATCCAAGAGCGGGGCCTTGCCAGCTAGAACACGACAGACTGTTAGACCTGAAGCTGTGTACTGCATGGGAGATGCCTCCAAAAATATGGTAAAGGTAGAGTAAAATAGCTAAATTGAGTGGATTATTTTGTAATATACCCAAATCATTTGTTTGTATAAAATGGTAAAGCATACAGCATATGCATGTAAATAGCATTTTGTATTTCGGTCTCATATTCATCTTTTGATCTCAAATCCAAATGCATTAAGTATATCGTAAAAAAAAAACGAATTCTCTGCTACCATTATCACACTTTGAGAGGGCACACACAAAATGCCCACAAGCGTTTTTCCACTGACCAGTCCAGTTGGGAGAAGAGTCCACTCTTTTCTTTTTATTTGGTGGTTCCTCCTGGAGTGACAGAGAAAATGTTTAAAACCGTTTAGGTAAGATGTGGCTAAAGGGAGATACTGGGGGAAAAAAGTCCATCCTGCCTAAAAACAGAGAGCGCAAACTAAGCTTTCCTGCACATAACCCAGAAATTTGGTGTATGTGGACTGATGTTAATGTGCCACCATTGGCTTGCTTTCAGGCCAGTATCCATGAGGAACATCAGAGCAGTGCGCTCACCGCCTTCTCTTTATCCTTGCCCTCCTCTGCTGACGGCTCCTGCAACTTCTCTGTGTATTTGAGGAGGAGGGAGTTCCCCAGACGGGATCCGAGGAACAGGTACCCAGGCTCCATCGTCATCATCTGAGAGGAAGGAAGCAACATGATTGAACAGAAGCCTGGGAGAATGCCTCACGGCACACCGCTAAACTGGAGCCCCTTCCCCTGCCTTCTTCTGGTTACAAACTGCAGCAGGGAGGAATGGGCCAGATGGGCTAGGACTGGTCGCTAAATTTTGGTAGTCCATGCCAGTACCAGTGAAATGGGTGTTTGATGTTCACTGAATAGTTATTTAAAAAATGTATATAGTGTATATAGTGTATATCAGGTTCCCTTTGTCTAAGATTAGTTTTTTTTAAAAGGTCTGAATCCATTCAGTGAGATAATAGAGGAAATCAGAAAAAAATAGTTTCACAGCACTGAACATACAGATTTCATAATCTGTTGTTTGACTGTCTGGGACTGTGTGTGCCTTGGCCTGCAAGTGTGTGTGAAGAGCAGCAGGAGAGGGCAGAAGAATAAGTAGTTCATACCCTTATTTGCGACAACATTTAATTTGATCACTTTTTCAGTATCAGACACACATTCTCAGAAAATTACAATTAAAGAAATCCTTGGTATCAAAATTTTCATGAGGATTCTCAAAAATGAAACATCAGGATTCAAAGTATTGATACTTCAGCAACAGCAGGGCTTTCTGCCCACTGCGGATGTTCCCTGCATGCAGCAGTGATCTTGTTGATGGCACACTTTGAGCCTGAGCAAGACTGAAGGTGCGTGGTGCAGGAGAAGCCGGAACATTCTCTGGCGGTGCAAGGACGGGACTTACACAGGTGGTCAGGACGCTGGCGGCAGCCTTGTCAAAGTGGAATGCCCGAACGCTCCTCATGCCATCGGTAATGAGGGTCAGAACATATCTAAAATTGGGATGAAGCCGTTAATACGGGCTCAAACTTCACACAACTTTACAAGCGCTGCCACAAAAACCAGACTTACATTTCTCCACCTTTCAAGGAAATTACCATCTTGTCTGAGGCTATGAATGTGGCCTGGGAACAGTCCAGAGTGATCCTCACTTCCTCTTGTGTCCCTGTACAATAAAGAACCAGTGCAGAACCCTTCTCCATTATTTCACAAACAACTATTCATCCATGTCAAAATTACAAATGCTAAATGTTGAATTATTCAAACCAAGCTCCACAAAACAGGCTTACACTAAATTCCACAGAATCCCTATAAAAGCACATACAGGTGCATCTCAAAAAAGAAGAATATAGTGGAAAAGTTTTTTCTGTAATTTGAAACTTTCATATATTCTAGATTCATTACACATAAAGTGAAATAATTCAAGCCTTTTTTTGTTTTAATCTTGACGGATTACAGCTCCAAAAATCCAGTATCTCAAAATATTTGAATATTCCATAAAACCAATCAAAAAAAGGATTTATAATAACGAAATGCCGACCTTCTGAAAAGTATGTTCATTCCTGCACTCAATACTTGGTCAGGGCTCCTTTTGCATGAATTACTGCATCAATGTGGCATGGTATGGAGGCAATCAGCCTGTGGCACTGCTGAGGTGTTATGGAAGCCCAGGTTGCTTTGATAGCGGCCTTCAGCTCATCCATATTGTTGGGACTGGTGTGTCTCATCTTCCTCTTGACAATACCCCATAGATTCTCTTTGGGGTTCAGGTCAGGCAAGTTAGCAGGCCAATCAAGCCAAACAGTAATACCATGGTCAGCAAACCAGTTACTAGTAGTTTTGGCACTGTGGGCAGGTGCCAAATCCTGCTGGAAAAGGAAATCAGCAGGCTTGTCAGCAGATGGAAGCATGAAGTGCTCTAAAATCTCCCGGTAGAGATGGCTGTGTTGATTCTGGACTTGATAAAACACAGTCAGTCATCACCGACTGTGGAAACTTCACACTGAACTTCAAGCAAGTTGGATTCTGATGAGCCACGGTGGCACAATAGGCTAAAATGGGCGGGGCATCTAACAATATGGGCAGGGCATCTAACAATAACTCTAATTGGAATAGATGGGGTACCATTGGACCACTGAGCAACGGTCCAGTTCTGAGATACTGGATTTTCATGAGCTGTAATCTGTAATCATCAAGAGGCAATATTTCACTTCATGAGTAATGAATCTAGAATATGAAAGTTTCACTTTTTGAATAAAATGAGAGAAAAAAATGAAATTCTTCCACTATATTCAAATTCTTTGAGATGCACCTGCATATAAAGAATACAAATGCAGACCATATCACCAAATGCCAGTGACCAATTACATCATGAATCCTAATAAAGCATAAAGGATAACAAGATGAAAACTGGTTCCCATTGCTGAGATGATGGCATATGATGCTCCAAAACAGTAAAGGGTTCCACACAGTTCAATCTGCATGTTCATATTAGTAGGATATGAGCTCCGCTGGGTCAGGGCAACTGAAACCGCCCCATTCGTAAATAAAGATTAAAAATGTCACAGGAACAGATTATGAAACACAATAGTCAGTCACACTGAACAACATCAATGCTGATGAAATAGGAGGCCTGTCTTTTCCTGGTACTTACGCAGGGGGAAAGCGGTAGTCCCATTCGTCTGGCTGTTGAGTGAAACACCATAAGGAGGCACACTCTGGTTCAGATACAACAAGGAGTTCACAGCAAACACTACCACGCCACCTGGAAACAGAGCCCACAGAACTTTGCAAACTCCATGTTTTTTTTGTTTGTTTTGTTTTTTTAAACCAGAACCAGATGTACAAATATGGGGATAAATATTGAGATGCCAGCCAGTCTCACCGATGGGCTTGGGCACGGCCATGACCTGAGTGCAGTCGAAGGGCAGGTTGGAGAGGGACCAGATAACAGGGTGTACTTTCTGCATGATGTTGAGGGAGATGGCCACAATGCTGCACGTGTCCTGGCGAACGGCCACACGCCTGTCCGAAATGCAAAAATAAACGCATCACCCATGCCGCATTTTCCAAGACTTGATACTGTGCCACCTCTCTGCGCTTTTTCAAATGTATACCAAAGGTCATTTCCCCAAGGTTACATTACAGGTCAAACATGAGAAAGATCTGAGAGGTCAAGATTTAAAATGAGCCATTCTCCCCCAGAATTCTCCAGAAGATGCATTCCCTGTTCAACATATTATATACAGAAAATGGAGCCAGATTTGGGATCCCCCCCAAAAAAAAAGGCTGATGGTGTGACACCCAGATATTACACTGCTTCCAAGGGTATCCAACCTGGGCCATGTTTCACAAAGCAGGATTAATGCGTTAGCTGGAAAACTGTACTAAGTAAAACCCGGAACCCTCGCAAATCTGGACCATGGACTGAAGTAAAAAGAGCTGCTCCAAGTTTTACTCAGCACAGTTATCCAGCTAACTCAGTAATCCTGCTTTGGAAAATACTCCCCAGGTGCTTACTTATGCAAAAGTCTAGCTGCACTTCAGGATGTACATCGTCTTGAGTAACTAACCCTTGATACATCAAGGGAGAAAGAAAAGAAAAAACTCACCCTGGCCAGGTCTGGTTGGGTTCATACAGAATGAGCAGTGTGGGCTCATAGTATCCATGGAGGAACTTCATGTCGATGATGTTCAGTAGCTTCTCATCCAGCTCACGAACATCAATTATGTAGCTGGGAAGGAAACTGGATTTCTGCCTGCAGGTTGAGAAATAAATACATTTTCAATGGAACTGCCACTAAACATGGGGGCCAATGTAGACATACAGTGGGCTCCAGAATTATTGGCACACTTGATAAATATGCACAAAAATACTGTAAACTGATAATAGTAGTAAATAATAGTTTTTGACATAAGCCAACATGTGTAAAACAGTGTGCTTTCTTAATGATTCAATGGAATCAAACAAAGTCATACATTTTTCAAAGAAACAAATGTATTTCTCTAAAAAACAGGCCCCACGATTATTGGCACTCTTGGTGAAATACTTTCAGCAAACACCCCTGGCAAATATGAGTATTTTCCTATAATTTGTTTTAAGTTTAGAGAATACATTTGGTGGGATTTTTGACCATTCCTCCATGCAAACCAGAACTATTTATATCCTTGGGACACCCTGCCCTTCAGTTCAGACCACAGGTCTGTGATGGGATTTAAGCCAGGAGACTGAGGTAGCCATTGCAGAACATGGTTGTTGTTTTTACTTAACCATTTCTGTGCAGATTTCATGTGCTCCACCATCTCTTATTTTGTGCTAGTCCCTGTGAAGTCTGGGCAAGGTAAACTACCATTAATTACACGTTATCTACCAGCGATAAGTGCAAGAGCAAATGTAACTTTTTAAGGAACAATGTTTTAAGTAATGAGTAACAACTTAAACTCATGCAGCTTCCAAATGTGTACACACCCTTCCCCAACGATGCCCTCCTGCTCGTCAGTCAAGGTATCCTTCCTGAATGGAAGCACGACCAGCTGGGTGCCGTAAACCAGCATGACGGCACAGCGATTCTCTGGATCTACACGGACAATCGGAATGTGCACATTCTGGACAAACCCGTCCTAAAGAAAGAGAAGCGGACTACATGTATGAGCACACCTGGAAGCACAGACACAGCACGACACAATACAGAAGATTCTAGGGTGAGGCTCTGCTGCTGCACACTTGTACACAAAATGTGCCATAGCTTGAAATGGTTCAATATCCAGCCCTTGATAGAGACGCCCAAACAAACTGTGAAATTCTGCTGAAAGGGAAAAGTGATGACTTCCTCCAAGCACTGATCCCTTGTTGTAGTACCTCTAATCTATACAAAAGCCCCAAGAATGAAATAATCCCTGACCGAAAAAACGAGGCCACCTCAATTGTATTTCCATTTTCCCGCCAAATAATGGGTTAGATTGCTTACCCTGAGCTCTGCTTCCTCAAAATAATGCAGAGACAGAGTCTTCAGGTCATGAGTCCCTGGGTCATACTCCACCACAGAAAGCTGGGATAGAGGAAGAAGAAAGAAGAGTCTGAAGGATTGAGCGAATGACAAAAAAAAAAAAAACCTAATTCCAAAATACATTTACTGATGATGACCAAGCATTATGAAGAGATTCCGCTACCTTTGCATCTTTGAAGCTCAACAGGAGGGCATCCCTGCTGGCTCCTACAAGCTGGACACTGGCCATGGACATGACATTGCCAAACAGGGAAAAGGCTGCCACCTGCTCCAGTTTTTCCTTGCGACTCTTGACATCTAAAAGCAGGAAAGACAATTAACCGCTGATGCTGGGAAATAAATATATAAATAAGTGAATGTGTTGCACAAAGCATACTACTTTTCCCAAATCGTCAATAATTACATCAAACTGAACATTTACTGAATACCGGTCAATACCTGATGTCTTCTCTGTCTTTACAGCACTCTAGAATGTAACAGACAAGAAAAGTGAGAAAACAAAATTTCATTTTTAAGTATTTAATGACTATATGCATATTTATTAGAATTTCCTGCTTTAGCATGATATGATGCGTTAAAGAAAAAAGCAACCATGTCATGAGTGCCTATTTTTGTTCGCAGCCAAAAACAAAACAAGTATAGAAAAATGCAACCCGACAAATCACCTCCACATCATGTATGATTCGATAGACGTATAGCTGAGAAGTGCCAGCCACCACAAGGTTTTTCTCCTCGCTGGAGATGAAGTTGCAGTAAACGGAGAACTCGATGGCGGTCGGGGAGTGAGCTTGCCGGTACACGGCATACATTGTGCTCGGCTTTGAGCACGTTCACTCACCAGCTGACAACCTGGAATTGTGTGAGATGTTAAGGACTTTAAAAACAGTGTTAACGTTACATATGTTTAACGCTCTTTTAAATCTGATAATTAACTAATATCATAGACGAAATGTGTTCATCTTTTTTGATGTACTTTATGTCTTTAATATGTGAACATTAAAATGGGCTAAACTAAAAACAATATTGATGATTAATGCTGGCCAATTCGTTCTCATCCACAATTTAAATGAGGTTGTGTATAAGAATTTGCGCTAATTGCTACATCTGGGGAATGCTTTTCAGTTTTCGGATATTCCCAATGAATATGTCTAAGAAGATTGGATCTCATTGCCGCTCATCGTAGCAGACAATCGTCTAGCAAGTGGCACCAATTAGTTGTGACTTCACGCAGCTAGTCTATTAATGATGTACATCTGATCCAGAAAAACACGAACCGATCTTGACTAGCTACGGCACAAAGCATAGGGATAAACAAAACATTGACTGGCTAGCCATCTTGCTAGCTAAGTTAGTTAGCCAATACTGATAACTAGCTACATTAGTTACGGAGCCAAATATACATAGCTACCTATAATTGTTTATGTAGCCAGCTACCTTTACAGAGGAATCAATATGTGACCTTCACACGAGTTTGGGTTATTTGTGCTAGGATAGTACGATAGGACGATATAGCTAACGTTAGCTATAAAGCATCGTCACGGCATGAGCACCACAAGCAGCAGCAAGGTCTGATAGCTAGCGATCTAGTTAGTTATTGGCTGACATACCTATTAATTCCTATAGACGGTCACCTCCCCGCGGACATGGGCACCTCCCTTCTACGATTTCATGGTCGAATTTATAATTTATTTCTTATATAACCAATGTTTTATTTTTACTGTTTTGTTGCACCTTTCATTCATAACACAACCCAACATGCACTCTGGGTAAAGGACAATCAATTACCTCCGGTATGAAACAAAGGGTCCGTGGCAAAGGTTCCTAGACTGCAAAAACGTTCCGTTTTGTTTTAGCGGTAGGTACATTAACCATAATGTATCAGACAATATAGATTCAAATATTTCGTCTTTATTTTTGGTCCTTTGACTCTTGAGAATGGCGATTTGTTGTTTAACGTTTACGCCGGTGTTTATAGCCTGCAAGTTGTATTATAATAGCAGATGTACGTTTGAGTTGGGGCTGCGGTAGTTTTGCCTTACTGACAGAAACCCACGTTCCATCATAAACAATTACATAATAAATGTATGAAAGAAAATCCCTCTGAGCAGTAGTCCAAGCCTCCAAAATCTCCACGTCTGGGTATGCTTATTCATTTTTTATATATTTTTTTAAATCTGTAATTTAGATTTTCTCACTATCTACTCAGCTCTTAATTCAGGCCATGGTCCAATCTCTGGTACGCTTCCCTTTATACTGGTCTTCCTGCGTTTGCAATTAAACATGCAACTAATATCGAATGCGTGTCCAGAATCATGCTAAGTATCCTCATCACATCCCTACTCATCCTTTCATCATTTAAATTAAACCTTGGTACTAGCCTATAGAGCAGCAAATGGAACAACTGCACCATATGTCCAATCAATCTTCAAACCCTACATATCAGCCCTGTCTCTGCATTCTGCCACATTAAGGCAACCGGCTCTCCCCTACATGTTTTCACTTCTCCCAACTATGATGCCTGTCTGTACTTCATCCCCTATTGGTGGAACAAAACTTCCAAATGTTGACAACAGGGCCATCTTCACAATCATGAGCCAGCTTCCTGTGCAGGCTGGAATTTTGGAAGGGAGCAAATTAAGATACATTTGTAATGAATCAAACACGAGTGCATTGTTGATACTCAAGTGAAGATAAAAAAAAAATAAAAAAAAGTTTTAATTTAACTTTTTAGGCTTTCAACCTTTTTCTCCCCAATGTGAAATAACCAATCTTGCTTGCACTGCACCCCAAAAAAAAAAATAAAAAAAATAAAAAATATTGCACTTATATGACGACTATATGTTTAGAACAGCAGTCCAGGTGTATTTTTCTAGTTCTGGATGTGATGCTTTGACTTGTGGTAGAACCTATGCACTTGTAAGTCGCTTTGGATTAAAAGCGTCTGCCAAATGAATAAAATGTAAATGTAAATGCATTACGGCCTCCACTGTCAATTCAAAAGATTGCAGACAAGCATGTGCTCTTCTCCCAAGTATGTCAGCCATGGCTCATCATGCAACAGTGCACTAGTCAGGCTTGCAGTGACAAAAGACAGAGGAGTAGACTTTATGTGCAGCTCATCAGGCATCAACATGCAGGTGACCCAATGATCAGCAAGGACCACTGGTGCATGACATAACATCCTGGCCTGGGTGACGGTAGAGGCAACTGTACATCGCCCTGTGGCGAGGTCACCCAGTGAACACTGAGCCACCTAGCACACTGGTTATACTTTTAAAACATTTTCACATAATGTATCTTATCTACCACATGTGTTATACATAAAAATGGGGCAATATGGCACAGGCAGTAAGAGCAGTCGTCTGGCAGTCGGAGGGTTGCCGGTTCGATCCCCCGGCCGGGCTGTCGAAGTGTCCCTGAGCAAGACACCTAACCCCCAAATGCTCCTGACGAGCTGGTCGGGGCCTTGCATGGCAGCCAATCGCCGTCGGTGTGTATGAATGGGTGAATGGAGAAGCATCAATTGTACAGCGCTTTGGATAAAGGCACTTTATAAATGCCTGCCATTTACCATTTAAAAAGGAAACAAGATTGGGTTTGATATTTGGGGATGACATTCAGGACTCGAGAAACAGGTTTAGTAAACGGCAATCTATCCAATGATCCAATGATTCATTGGCAGGTGATGCTTAACCTGTCATTGTATGGTTAAAAATAGATGCAAGCAAAAAATTATGCTGCAATTCGAGAAAGTGCAAATCCTCCAATCAGTATGCTTTAATAATTTCATCTACCATTCCATAGCCTTTATTTAATTCCCTTTATCATATCTGAATTTCATTTAAAGTCCATGTTTAAATTGTTTACTCCATCCATCCATCCATTATCTGAACCCGCTTATCCTGAACAGGGTCGCAGGGGGGCTGGAGCCTATCCCAGCATACATTGGGCGAAAGGCAGGAATACACCCTGGACAGGTCGCCAGTCCATCGCAGGGCACACACACCATTCACTCACACACTCACACACTCATACCTACGGGCAATTTAGACTCTCCAATCAGCCTAACCTGCATGTCTTTGGACTGTGGGAGGAAACCGGAGTACCCGGAGGAAACCCATGCAGACACGGGGAGAACATGCAAACTCCGACAGAGAGGCCCCGGCCGACGGGGATTCGAACCCAGGACCTCCTTGCTGTGAGGCGGCAGTGCTACCCACTGCACCATCCGTGCCGCCTAAATTGTTTACTCGAAATATCCAAAGCAACCCAACCAAACCCTTTTAATAGCCTTGATGTCTTCAACATGACAATTCTTACATTTACTCAAAAAACAAGACTCAATGAATAAGATAAATGACCGCTCATTTAATTACACAAATTTCAAGGAAACCACAGATCTATTCACAAACCAAGAGAGAAAAGAAATTAAAGAATTAAATAGTACTTTACTGATTATGATCTCACTGATTTATGACTGAATGACAGCTATTAAGTAAGTATCCTCATTAAAATATTATGCTTCACATTCATTTGCAATTTCCAATATGTGCATCACATTACTATTCTGGTCTGTTAGAGCTAACATGTATGTTGCAGAAAATCTAGGCTAGGAATACTCCAAATATTTTGATACATTTTAGTCACAGTATTCCTCATGCACATATCTTTGGGATATACACTAAGTGAGCACTTTATCGGGTATTTATTAGACTTATTTTTTTAGACTCAAGTCTTCTGCTGCTGTACCCTATCCACTTAGTGTTTTAACGCATTGAGTGTTCAGAGATGCTCTTCTGCATAGCACTGTAATGCATGGTTATTTGTGTTACTGTCACCTTCCTGTCAGCTTCAACCAGTCTGGCCCTTCTCCTCTGACCTTTCTCATTAACAACATGTTTTTGTCCACAAAACTGCTGCTCGCAGGATGTTTTTTGTTTTTTTGCACTATCTCTGCAAACTCTAGAGAGTGTTGTGCATGAAAATCTCAGGAGATCAGCAGTTACTCAAATCACCCAGTCTAGCAACAACAACCATTCGACGGTCAAAATCACTTAAATCACATCTCTTCCCCATTCTAACACTTGGTCTGAAAAACAGCTGAAACTCTTGACCACGTCTGCATGCTTTTATGCATTCACTTACTGCCACATGATTGGCTGATTAAATATTTGCATTTACAAGCTGGTGAAGAGGTCTACCCGAAAGTGCTCACTGAGTCTACATTCTGAAGAAGTCCATCTTCATGGCAACTTCTTGATTGTTATGAAAGCATTTACTGTGATTAAAAACTGTCATAGGTTCTGATGCAAAGGAAAATGTCAGCCAATCAAAGAAAGCACAGTGCATCCAAGAAATTTTTAGCTCAAAACACACAACATAATGTAAAACAACCAAAGAAATAGTTGTAAAAATAAAAATTAATCAAAAATTACTTTGCAGGATTACCCCTAATTTTCCTCCCCATGTATCTGAATGTAAACTTTGTTACACATGAAAAACTGCTTGTAATGATCTTGAATACTTAAAGCACTTATTTTAATTTCCATAAATCACACTTGCGAATAACAATAAAATTGCCTCAGCCACGGATTTTCTTACATGTGATAAGGTATTCTGGGTAGGCCTGCGTGTCATTGAAGATGACAAATAGGGTTGGCGAGTTCTCGTTGTCTACCACACTGTGGTATCTTAAGGGAATGTCAGAGTTCTCTTTCAGGGGTGCAGTCTTCATTTCATGCTTTCCCTGGGTAAAGTCTCCTGTTAGCACTTTTGTCACAAACACATACTTGTGTCCATCAGCATTGGGTGGGGAGTATTGGTCTGAGACAGACACAGATGAATTCACTGCAAAGTAGACCCCTTGGCCATACACAGTAGCTGCGGAAAGAAACCACAAAGTCATCAGATGAGCACAATGAAAAAACAAACTTCTATTTCTACTGTCTATTTATGAATTCCAGAAAGAAAAATACTACACGTGAAACCTTATCTAACCTTTGCATACAACCAAACATCGAATCAATGAACTAAAATGTAACACTGGCAGTTTGTATTTTCATACCGTTCTTCCCACAGAAGCTTCTGTTGAAACCATGAACACAGATCTCTTTCACACTTGTTTCACTTGTTCCATGGTATAGAGTTCTCTCCACCTCTGGGCCAGTGCCACTCTGTAGCATGCTGGCCTTTTTTAACTTGTACTGATTGTAAAGAAGCGCATTTGTAAGTTTGTCCACCTGTCAATCAGTCAAAAAGTAGGAGTTATACAACTTTGGATTTCACAATACACTGGACAGTTCAGTCTTTAACATGGTTGTAGATCTTCAAAATTGGGGACATAGTGCACATTTTGAGATGGGCCCAAAATCATACCTTTATGATTTTTATTTTGTTGTGGTATTCCTGAATACTGTCGTAAAACTCTCTGACAACATTCTGGAACTCATCGGAGTCCTCGTCAACTCTGGATGCTTCAGGCAGGTTGGATAAGAGGCTGAAATCATCATCTGACCGAGAAGATTGGGCAGTATTATTAAAACAGTCGAGGTGTAAAAATAAAATAAACATACCCATGCCAAAGGCTATGAGTATGGAGTTTTAGTTATTCCATTAGTTATTACATCAATATAATGTCTAGTTCAATGGATTGATAACACTGGATCTTAAATGAAATCTTGAAGCATTCAATTACGCTATGTATAATCAGGATGTATAGTATGTATGAGGCAAATCACTGAGAAAAGTTTTACTGCACCTGGAATGTCCATATTAAAGTCCATGGAACTCAGGATTTTCCTCTCAATACGAACAAACGTCCCAGAGGAAATGTTATATTCCTCCATTTTTTCTAAGTCAATACTGTAAGGTCTATCATCAAATACAATCTCAATCTTCTTCTGCCTCATTTTCCAGGCATTTTCTATAAAAACAGTTGCATCGGGAGGGTACGGTGTTTGCTGTGACTTTGAGTCATGCCATACCCACTCCACATTACGCAAAATTTCTGAATCAGACTCCATGTTCGAAATCTTGTTCAGCAGCTTCTTCAGGTCAGCAACTGCTTCCAAGACATAGTCCTTAAACCCTGAGACTGTGGCGGTGGTTCCCTGGATGTGAATTTCCACTGCATGTTTCCTTCGGATGAGATTCACACATTTCTTTTGGTGCTCGGACAGGCACTTAAGGCACTTGTGCTCCACCTTCTCCTGGCACTGCCTCAAGCTGACCTTCTTCCCAAGGGCAATGTCCACTCTGATGAGGTCATGGTTATAGCCAGCGAACACACGAATTACAGCAGTGTTGGCTGCTTTAATGGCATCCTGGAGCGAGATTTGGATGGCTTGTTCAAGCTGCAAATCAGTGGTGTTATCGTGCCGTATTTCTTTCTTAGACATTTCAATAGCTTTTTGCAGTTCCTCGTCTGCATCTTCTGCTTGGCTGCAGTGTTCCATGGAGTACTGTATTGCTAAGGACAGCATAGCATCCTCCTCAAGGTCTGTTTGTGTCATTCCAGCCTCCAGGGAGTGGCGATTGGCACAGGCCATCGCTTCTTCTACCTGTAGCTCTTCATTACCCACTCCTTCTGGCGTAGGCCGCAGTGCCTCTTCCACAGACATGGCAGAGTCATTCGCCTGGTTGTCTGTGTCACTGGATGAACTGTGAGCCATAGGTTCGGGAGCAGTGTACAAATCCTCTTTGTCCAGATCTTGTGTTGGATCAATGACTGAGACGAGCTTCTTTGCCTTCTCGATTAGATCTGTAATAATACATTCATAAATAAATACTACAGAAACACCAGTTAAACAGCCAATTCCATCAAGAGCATTGATTTAGACATTCAATAAATGTATTTGTGAAATCCAATTTATGAGTTATGATTGTTTTATGTCATCCTCCTTTCACATTAGCACATTTGAAAAAAAACCCAAAAAAAACAATGTGAGATATTAAACATTAAAAACAATAAATGTCTGTGCACTTTGACAAAGGGAACACATCTCTTGACCTACAGACCTCTGTCCGCACCATTGACATCATTAGAATTAACATCAGTCCTGTTTAAAGATGGACTCAGAGGTTGAACAGAACCATGGTTGCTGGCTGAGGAACTTCTCTGAAAGTTTTGCTGGGATGTCAATTTCCATGCCAATTCAAAGATGTCCTGGGTGAAAAATGAGAAATTAGCAGGTAAACAAGCCCATACTCAAATAGATTTTCCTGGCAGCCTGAGAATGTAACTTGTGGTTAGTCCTTTTGTCGATGTAAAATGTATGCTGCCCTAAATTATGGGGTCTCTTAAGTGCAAAGTGGCGATATTACTAAACGCAAAAAATATTTTTAAATCAACATAATAATAATAATAATAATAATAATAATAATAAATAAAACCTGAAGTTTACTATGAATCATGGCTGAGAAGGACTGGGTCACCTGGTCTTCCAGAGGTTCCCAGCGGACTTTCTCCATGCTGATGTAAACCTGAAATTTGGTCTGCATTTCTGCAAGGATGCTGGTTCCCTCTTCCTCAACCAGGAAACGGGACACGCCAGGCTGGTTTACGGTTATGGTTCTGGTAAGCACTGAGCTAACCACACTTCGCAGAATCTCATCCACATTCTGGCAGGCATTTGCGATCCCATGCAACTGTAAACCATTATAATGTCAGCACCACAAAGAAACCGATTTCTCATAGAGAATCTTTTCCTATGCCTCCAAATTTGGAATAGCCAGCTGTATTCATAGGCCTGTCCCAAATACTGAAATATCCCCCGGTTGATTCAAGAGAGCACAACTAAGCACATGCATTCAACATGCAGTCTCCTCCAAAAGTATTGGAACAGCAAGGTCAATTCCTTTGTTTTTACCATACACCTCCTGGTATTATTATCAGCATTTGTTAAACAAATTAGAACATATCACCTTTTGCATCAGACCACCCAATTTTTTGGTTAGCAAAAGTATCGAAACATGTGACTGACAGGTGTTTCTTGTTGCCCAGATGTGTCCTGTTAGATTGATTGGATAGTTCTGAATGTCTCCTCTTGGTTTTAGCCTTGGGTTTTTCCTGTGAAGACTGCATTTGTGTTCGAAAAGAAACCAAGATAAAGCCATTGGCGATAGCTTGTACAACAACTTGGAATGTCCTGAAAAAGAAAGACACCACCGGCGTACAGAGCAACAGTTCGACCAAGGAAAACAACAGCACTGTGAAGAAAAACCCAAAAACATGAGAAAGACATCACAAAATCTCCACAGGGCAGGGGTGAAGGTCTCAATCAACTGTTCAAAGAAAACTTAGAGAGCAGCAATATGGAGGATATACCACAAGAGGCAAGCCACTCATCAGTAGTAAGAATCAGAAGGCGAGATTATGATTTGGAAAGAAGTACAGAGATGAGCCACAAAAGTGGAACAACATTTTATGGACTGATGAGACCAAGACTAACCTCTACCAAAGTGACGGAAAGGCCAAAGTGTGAAGAAAGAAGGGATCCGCTCATCCAAAACATACAAGCTCATCTGTGAAGCACAATGGAAGAAGTGCCATGACTTGGGCTTGCATGGCTGCTTCTGGAGTGGGCTCACTAATCTTCATTGATGATGTAACTCATGACAGTAGAAGCAGGATGAATCTACAAAAATATTTTCTATCTGCCAACTTATGGAGAAATGCATCCAAACTAACTGTGAGGCACTTCATTATGCAGGAAGACAATGATCCAAAACACACTGCCAACACAAAGGACTTCATTAGGGAGAAAAAGTAGAAGGTTTTAGACTGGCCAAGTCAATCACCAGACCTGAACCCAATTGAGCATGCATTTCACCTCCTGAAGAGGAGATTGAAGGGGAAAAACCCTGAAACAAACAACTGAAAGAGGTTGCTGTAAAAGCATCACAAAGAAGAATGCAACAGTTTGGTGATGTTAATGGGTCGCAGGCTTAATGCATTTATAGCTAGCATGGGATATTCTACAAAAAATCAAGTGTACTTTCATGAACTCAAATAGTCTGTTCCAAAACCTTTGATTACCTTAAGAATTGATGGTCTGATACCAAAGGTGCTATGTTCTCAGTAGTTTAACACATCTAGGTGTAAATACCAGGAAATAAAAGCTGAAATTCCTCATTTTCTCATCTTTTAAATGTCAACCCCAAATGTATAGTGTATTGCAAAAACAAAGGAATTGGCCTTGCTGTTCCAATACTTTTGGAGGGGACCGTATGTCGGCAAGTGGCCTTTCTTCTCAATGCAGTCCACCAACTGAGCTGAACAGTGATCACACCTTAAGACAACACTACCTATTACTTGATTAAACTACCTGACTGCAACATTGATATACTTTAAATGGGTAATTCTGTAAAAAAATCTAACAGAAGTGTGGGAGTTCACCACTCCAATTTTGCTCAAATTTCGTCTAAATATTCTTTATATATTTCATAATGAACATTCAAAACATTAGCATCATTGGATTTGTCATTCTAGAGATGCTGGCTCTTAAAGAGGAGGAGGGGGTGGTAACTGGGGTTTATGTCAATTTTGGAGCATCATTTGGCAATAAAGCAGGGAAAAACCTGAAAATGTGTAGTCTGACACAATTTTCTATCTAGTTTCAGATTAGTCCAATTTTCATAATATTCCTCCATTATTTCAAAGTCAATAATGTAAGATTTATCATCATGAACAATAAGGATCTTCTTTCGTCTTATTTTCCTTATTTATTGAATATATAAAGAACATTTAGTCTGAGCAAAATTGTAGTGGTCAACTGTAACACCTCTGGTAGATTTTTCACAGAATGATAAAATATCCATTTAACTGAATAAGTATGAAATAAAACAATTATGAAACCTTCTACTACACCATCCTTGATACTTGAAGACACTATGAAGGCATGATAATCCCTTACAAGATAAAACACATACTCTAAATCCAGTGACGTCTTCCGATTCCAATGGAAATATCGAGACTGGTTCCATGTCGGCCAATAGTTGGTGACAGTGGATCTGAATGTATTTCAGCATCCCAGGCTCCATGGTAATCACAGTCTCCACTTGGATAGGCGTGCTAAGAAAGCCAATGATACTGTCCTTCTTCTCATTCTCCATACCTGCCAGAGTCACAACTTTAATGTGTTCTTCGCTGTTGGTGACAGAGCAGAACCCCAAAGAATCTAAGAATACAAACCACTCCTTGGAATATAGCATGCACTCGTATTCTGGGGCGATTACTATGTTGAATTCACAAATCAAAGACTTGATACATTTACAGGCTTCATCCACTGCCTCCAGAGACGATGACGTGACTGTGACCATGCAATCCGACACTGTGTACATGGATGGCAGGCCCTGCTCTTTCAGATGCTCCAGTAGTCTGCCTTTCACCTCTTCCCTAACAAGTAGTCTCATCTTCTCCTCGTCAAAGAGTAGATTTGCCTGTGCAATTCCAATGAGGAACTCAAGGATTTGACTCTTCAGCTGTTCGACACCAGGTTGGCTTGGCCCAGAGATCTTCACAGCACTGTCCGTGATTCTGATGTCAAAGCTAGAATGAGACTTTTGGAGGTCTTGGAAGAGAAGGCTACTTTTCAACAGGCTGAGTTTCATTGGGTCTGGCATGGAAATTATACCAGAAAAAGGTGTAGAAGGTTCACCGGGTAGAATGTTCTCCTTGTTTGGTTCAGCTGCTCCGGTCCCTGGAGCTGGGGCAACCCGATCCATAGCCCTTCCTACTGTTTCCACTCCCCATACTGAGGAGGGATGGATTTCTGAAACCGATGTATCCATCGCTATGAGAGGACTCTCTTCTCTACCAAGACTGCTTGAGAGCACATTTTCTACATTATCGCTCACTTCCCCAGTACCATTCAGAGGGCTCAAAGATTGTGGGTTCGCTTTTCTTTCCATGAAGTCATAGTAAGGTTGGATGTTCAAATTACAGTTCTCCAGTTTGTGGGTCTGTCTCAGTATGTGTTCCACAGCTGTAAAATGAAAGTAGTAAATTAGTAGAAATCCACACTAAAATCACTACTGCTTCCACTGATAAAGCATAATGTAAAATTATTGATTTGAACAGCATATAATTTATAACACATAAAATGCTACCCACATTATTCTGTATGAGATAAAATATGTTCACAAGATCATAGAAAGATTGGTGTAAATAAACAACGATTGAATAAGACTCAAGTTAATTTAAGCCCCCTTCAAATTGAAATTATGAAGCATCTTACTTTCAAAGTCCACAAAGTTGACTTTGGCTCTCCCAGCTGACATCATGTTGACTTCCTTCACCTTCCCCCCACCCCCACATCTATTCTCAAAATAAAGAGTGAGCAAATCTTCAGTGGTACTGGGAGCAAAGTTCTCCACCAAAATGCCATTTGTCTGGTTGATCTGTTCCAGGTGAATTGTGGCTCCATCCAAAAGCTTTGCACTGATTTTTGTAGCCAATCTTTGAATTTCTATCCAGAAAAATCAGAACATTTACCACATGTCATTCACAACATAATTTTACAGTGTCTTCATATAGTGCCTGTATTTACAGTACCAATATTACACAAATAGGTACAATTTCAATATGTTATCATATAAAATGTGTTCCCTCTGTTTATGTTTATTTGTTTAATCATTATTTTGAAGGAAAATGGCTGTTACAAACCTTCCTTTGAGATTGGTTTGTGAAAATGAATCAGCGCCAAGTCTTTCCCTTTGGAAGGGTATAACGTGTAGTCTCCATCTTTCATCCCAGTGACGTTCTCCACATATAGCTCCAGCAACTCCAGGTTGGTGCTGGGGTGCATCCCACGGAGCAGCAACTTCCCAGGATCCTTAAGGGCTTGCTTTCTAACTGTAAGCAAAAAACCCTGCAGCACATGGCGTTCTTTGGCTAAAACCCTTGCAGCAACTGTGAAAAAGACAGTGAAAGGTGCAAATGCCAATAAGTGAAATTATATTTTAAACTATAGCTTGCAAAATACAAGATATTCCCTTTAGTCAACCACCCATACATGTCACAGTATTCATTTAATAACATTAATATTATATGACTTACCCTCTGCTTCTTCGAATACCAACACTGCACAGCTACCTCTCCTGTTCAGAGACAACAGTGGTCCCCCTCCAGAACGCTTGTTTTCAAAGTACAACCCCAAGAATTCATCCTCAACTGCGGCAGGTATTTCGGACACCTCAACAGTCCGGTCCTCCAGGATTTCCTCAGACATGTTTCTTGATAAAAGATAAACATTTTTTTTAATTACATTGTCTTACAATTTTTTCTTCCCGTGAAAAAATCCTGAATAATTCGGAGCAGATGTGCCTTCAATGGAAATCTTTTGCTGTTACCCTTTAGTACTTTCAAAATATTGTATTTCCCGATAGCTATAATTGTGCCGCCGTGGTTACACAATTCATAGTAATGAGAAATTATAGGACAACGCAACACCACTGTCGAAAGGGCTACGACAGTTAACAGCTATAGACTTCACTTGAAGCCATACCTGTCCAGAATGTAAACAAGTAACGTAGACTAAGAGATTATTCGCGGTCAGACGTCATTTTTCTACAACGTTGCGTAACACCCAAACGTAGAAAATCGTATGCTTAGTATACTACGTTTAAATGAAAAGCAGACGGAAATTCAGTAGTAGTAGTTTGGGGTTCCGCTTATTTACGTTGAAGCGAGCTACTGACCAAGTGCTGACCAGCTATGTTAAAGTACCTAGCTAAGGCCCTGGCCGTTCATAAATTTACGCTAATCACGATAACTTTTTCGCATATCTAGCTAGGCGTACAAATTATTTCATATAGTTCTGGCTATGCTGCTAGTCTAAATTAATCTAGAATGTACATTTGTTGAGAGATTTAGATTTCGATTGACTTCCAGTAATTTACCTGAATGTAATTGTTAATCAATCCAAATTGGCAAAAATTGAAAACACGCAGCTAGCAACACCTCGAACTGAGCAAACTAGCGAGACCGGCTAGCTCGCTAGCAAATTCAATATCTAAATGATCTGTATAGCTACATAAGTATTTACTTGGGATTAGTTAATGTTGCCAACTAACCCGACTGGAGCAATATATTTAGTTAGAACTATGTGAATACAGTTCCGCGGTTTCGTTCACAAATTCGTATACTACATTTCAGAAAATAGAAAATGAAACTAGCTAAGGTTTGCTAGCTGCATCACAAGCAACGTTACTTGCGTAGGTACCCTAACTAGCTACTTTGTCTTGACAAAAGATATGCTAGCAGGTCTAATTTCGAATTGTCGTTTACAACATCTCATAGGCAGCTACATGGAAGCGCAATTTGAGAAATATTTGATTAATTTACCTGAAAGATTTTCAGCATGCACGTCACTGTCATGGTTGTAGCTAGCTAAACACGGAAATGTTATTGTGCTGACTGACTTCCTGGTACACAAGTGCACTGCACTCCGACTGCGCTCTCTTTTTCTTTTTTCTTTTTCGACTGCGCTCTCAAGAACAGCCGGTGGCAGTGAGCAGCGAACTTCAGCAAGGGGCGGGCCCAATTCAATTTATCGATATGATTAAATACAATCTATAAATTGCCTAAGACACAAGTATATACAAATGGAATACTCTTTCCCGTTAAGTAGGGGTACAGGAAGAGGACCCCCTTTATCACCTTCCCTGTTCGCTTCAGCGAATAGCAAGATGTATCATAGCACATCTATGCCAGTTCATAGCAAGATGTATCCCGGAGAGCCTCACCATTTTTAAGTGGGAAATGCATATATCTTGGATATTTAAATACAAGGGCAAATTTCTTCCCTTAATTTAAGATCTTAAAATTTAATCTTGAGAGGTGATCTGACTTGAAAATCAACTTAATGGATAGAATAAACCTTGATGTGGTTACCAAAATGTATATATGGGCCATTCCACAGAAGTTGTGCAAATTGTTGTCGCTCTCTGATAAAATAAATAGACAAATAAAATATTTCAATGCTATATAACTCATTAGATAATGGTGTGCTTTAATAAAACCATATATAGCGTCACTGAGCATTTTATTAGGAACCCAATACTAATACTTTTATAGGGCCTCCCTTTGCCTTCAAAACAGCCTCAATACTTTGTGGCATGGGCTCCACTTCTTTGAGATTTGGATCCATGTTCACATGATTGTATCATGCAATTTCTGCAGATTTGTCAGCTACACATCTCCTGTTCTACCATATCCCAAAAGCTTCGGATTCAGAATTCAGATCCGCCACTGAAGAACATTGCACTCATTGTAATGTTCATGAAACCAGTTTGAGATAACACAGACACAGATTGCCGTAAGATTTAGCGGTCTGAGGATCTGCACAGAAGTGTGGTCACTGGTCACACAAGTGTT
This sequence comes from Conger conger, assembly GCF_963514075.1. Classification (NCBI taxonomy): domain Eukaryota; kingdom Metazoa; phylum Chordata; class Actinopteri; order Anguilliformes; family Congridae; genus Conger; species Conger conger. Next base: position 51,420,157 of record NC_083768.1, read on the forward strand.
TGTGATTTACGGTACATTATTGGAGTTATTTTTATCTGCATTACTATGTTAATAGTTCATTTTTATCAATTAACAAAATGCAAAGTGAGTGAACAGAAGAAAAATCCAAATCAAATCAATATTTGGTGTGACCACACTTTGCCTTCAAACCAGCATCAATTATTCTAGGTACACTTGCACAACATCAGGGATTTTGGAGGCATACAGTCAGGTGTGTGATTAACCAATTATACCAAACAGGAGCTAATGATCATCAATTTAATATGAAGGTTGCAACACAATCATTAACTGAAACAGAAACAGCTGTATAGGAGGGTTAAAACTGGGTGAGGCACAGCCAAACTCTGCTTCCAAGGTGAGCTTGCTGAAGACAGTTTAATGTCAGAAGTCATACACCATGGCAAGACTGAGCATAGCAACAAGAAACAAGGTAGTTATACTGCATGAGCAAGTCTCTCCCAGGCAGAAATTTCAAGGCAGACAGGGGTTTCCAGATGTGCTGTCCAAGCAAATACGGAATTCTGCTTGGCCGAGACGTGTCTTGTCGGCGATCATTCATTTTCTATGGCCCTGATAATGAGAACAGATTGTACAGGTGTCTAGATTTTTTCCCCCAGCTAAAATATCCAAAGATATAAATACGGGCAACTGTAGGTTACATATTGAGTTACTTTGCACTGTTGGAAATATAACCAACAGTGCAAAGTATCTTTCAAACATAATGTAACTGAGCGGTTAGGCAATGAAATAACTTGAATGAAACTTTTACGGGCTGTGATCAGAAAAACAACAAGCAGTGCCACGAGCGCAGAGAAATATACTTGGACACGGATCGCACCAGGTGGCTAAAACATATACAAAACTCAACGGAATACTGAGGTGTTTCTATGTTCCAGTTCAAAATGGAAAGGGTCAGCCGTACTCCGTCCAGTTGCATGCCACTAAAGTCTGGAATACACCGTCAATTTTCGATAAATCACTTTCCATTATTTTTTTGTGAGCGAACGTTAGTTAATTGCCTAACGTTGTATTTCCTTTCGGCAATGGTGAGCTAGCGAACTTTTGTTTGGTTTTAGTCACAGCAGGCGATTTTAGGCTGCTTGAAACATTTTTTTCTCACCTACAGGGACTATTTATTCTCCCGTTACCATTGTGTTTCAATTATTGCATTTGTTTTGAAATACATCAATCATCGCTCCATTACTTTGGCAAGTTAGCCGTGCTTTAAGCGGGATAATACCATATGAACACGTCAGTTATGAGGAAATAACTGCCCTTCAGGGTGGTAAATGCGTAGTCAACTTGTTTCCATAAGGTACAGGTGATGATGTTGTTTCAAGGCAAGGCAAGTTTATTTATATTGCGCATTTTATATAAAAAGATAATTCAAAGGCTTGACATTGGCATAAAAACACACAAAAAACAAAAATAGATACTTTTTTTATATTAAAAAAATAATATTAATAAAAGATTTAACATTTAACATTTATATATACATGTACACTGATTTGCCAGCAATACATATTGCATTAACATTATAAGCAAAATGACTTTTCAGACTACTACTCAAGCTGGGTATACACTGTGTGATTTTTACCAGGATTCTGCAGCCGCAGTCAAAAATTTCAAAATCATAGAGGAAATCATTCGTTGTGAGCCAAAATCTGTCTTCGATATCTCAGTCTGGCATACACTCAGATGGCCAATTCAGTGAATCTTTGCCTCTGACGGAAGATTGCCAGTGGCTGTGTCTGAAATTGCACACTTGTGTACCTGATCGTTAACTTGATTTACACACTAACTAGTCCACAGGTCTGCACAGCCAGTGTCAGCTACTTCCAGCCAAAATCGTGCCATGTAACAGCTATTACTTGCATGTGGATAAAGTAGCCTAGGCTAATTCATTCCACTGTTAAAATGGCATTGCTTTTTCTCCCACTCTCAAACCGTTGCATCCCATAAGTAGCCAAAGCTGAGACACCCATTAGTAACAATGTAGCTAATGTCCAAAAGGAAAGCAAGAAAATAAACCTTTAGAATAAGGGTGGCCGGTAGCGTAGTGGTTAAGGTACATGACTGGGACACGCAAAGTCGGTGGTTCGATCCCCGGTGTAGCCACAATAAGATCTGCACAGCCGTTGGACCCTTGAGAAAGGCCCTTAACCCTGCATTGCTCCAAGATTGTCTCCTGCTTAGTCTAATCAACTGTACGTCGCTCTGGATAAGAGTGTCTGCCAAATGCCATTAATGTCATGTAATGAATAACTTTTTCCAGGCAAAAAAATTCTGCGCGTGGATGTCAGATGCCACTGTAATCATAGGATGGAATCTCTGCTCTTATTATACAATTGTAAAAGACTGCCGATATAGTGTACAGCCAGCGTCAGAAAGCCACCAGAATTAAATTAAGTCAATCAAAATGACTTTTCAGACCAACAAAAGGTTCTAAAGACAATGAAATGTAAAGACGATCTAATGACTTTGTCACACTTTAAAACAAATAATTCAGACAAAGAAGTCTGTCAGTGAGGAAGCTGGCATCTAGATGGGATTACTCACATTATTTGGCTCGTTGAGCAATCTCTAAACCTGGTCAGTTTTTTAATCTGAGTATACAATGTGCTGGTTAAATTAGACATGATGTTTACACTGTACTTGCGTAATAGGCGCTTGTGAGCAGTATCACGTGGGTTAGAACAGCCTATGATACAGTATCCCGTTCTGACCATCGCCTGTCCAATCACTATGAACTGCCTTGTCTGTGTCATTACTGTTTGCTGGCTATTGAACTTGGGACTGTAATTCTGAACAAATCTACATATTCTGCCATTTGCAAGTCGGTGCTTGGTTTCTGATTGCCTGCCCGTGACAGAACAATCTGGCCAACATGGAACAGACTCCATCACAGCCTAAGGCATTTGTCTGGGGCAGCACGGAATGGAGATCCACTCATTACAGCAGGCTGTCCATCATCTCTTTGGTCAGATGTCTTCCATGATCATACTGGCCCAGGACTCCGTTGCTTCCTCTCAGACTGCCAGTTCGGCCACCGCCCAAGCCATTCCCAGGGGATTTCGAGGAACCTTGTCTCCCCCCACCAGAGCGCTACTCTGGAGAGCCAGGATCCTGCCGAGCTTTTCTGGCACAGTGCTTACTTATATTTGAACTGCAGCCCTCTTCGTTCACCCTGCTTTCTGGTAAGGTGCAGCTGTTTTTGGAGACAGGAGATCCAGCCACTTCTACAGTCTCTTCCTTCTCCACGGAAATGAAGTGTCTTTGACCGCACCGCTGTGACATATTCTGCGGCTTATGCAGGACCAACACAGTGTGAAACACATGAAGTGTAGGCTACACAGACCACTTAGCTCTATAATGCAGACACAACATGAAGCGGGGCTGGATGGCTCTGCCCTTCCTGTATCCCAGTCTGATGTACTCGGAATTAGTGGCTTTTTGCCCCAGCTACATACATGCACCGTGGGAAAAAAATCCACCAAAAATTCAAGACAGCACTATATTTTCTTCTGTAAATAAATTAGATTTTTCTATTTTGGGTTAAAAGGTTTTAGGCAAAATGTAATAGTGCCTTACATTTGCCATTGGTACCACATTTTCTTAGGGCAGGTTGACCGGGCCCTTTGGAATTTCCTTGCCAAAAGCATATTAAAGGCAGACTATGCAGGAATTTCTAGCTTGCTTCCCTCTTGTGTTTGTACATGAAAAACAGCTTTAATAGTCGCTTTCCACACAGATCATTTAATTTTGTATTTGTATTTAGTTAGCCAATTTGAGCTAAACATTAGCTAGTGGTGAAACTAGCCACTGATGCTAGTGCTAACACCAGTGGATTTCAAGGTGTGGTATGGACTTGAAAAGAGAAATTACAATAAAATATGTAAATTAGCTAATTTGCATACTTTATTCAAGATGATGGAAATTATAAATTCAAACCTTTTTGTTGCAGCTGTAGGGAAGAATACATTGCCTGCTTCATTGTTCTTGGATGGTCACCTAACACCTCAATCATACTGAATAATCAAGGGGGGTTAGGAAGCCCATACTGAATGATCAAGGGGGGTTCACTGTCTGCTTTGCTGACAATGACCATTTGGTTTCCTTGATCACATCATATGCATTCAAAATAATGTGTATTCGTCTGCCTGTGACCCAATCAGCAACAACTACCTGTATTTTACATCAGGAGGTTTGGGGCATAAAAGCTTATTCCTTTGTAACATGAGTTTGTAATTGAACTGCCTTGCTTTTACCCGGTATACTGTAATTAAAGACTATTTTTGCTATCTTAATACATTGTTGCTAACCTGATATCGGACTACTTGTTTTACTTCACAAAGGACCAAATTCCTACACAGCCTATAATCTGAACCAAGTAAGAAACTGTTACAATTCTTTCAGATTCTAAATGAGATATGCTTGAAAATAGTTTTGAGCAATTTTTTTATTACCAGTGCTCATTAGTAATTCTTCTAGAAATGTCAGATTTTTCATTTCAGGATCTAACAATGAGAATTGTGATGCTGTACCCGCCCCTAAAGCTTATAACAAGAAAATAATTGGATAGAAATAAACACTCACCTGGATATGGAGTAAAGGTTTGCAAAGTTTCATAATGATAGGATGACTATGCACTGAGAAATAGTCAAAAAGTCAGGTTATATTGTAAAAGGTTATAAGTCAGGTTTTCAGAAAATCAACTCCAAAGATAGAAATGGTAAATAACTATACTGATTTCACCATACACATAGTGTAATCATTCAAAAGGTGGTATTATCCTGAAAGTTAAAACTGCAACAGTAAACAGAAAAATGTAAATTTGGCTAAATATAATATTTTTTCAGCGGAACAGAACCTTCAGGCCATTGAACAGTGTTGATTTTACATGCCAATTGTTGCTTGGTGGTGAGCCATTATCTCCCCTTGAACATCTTGATTTTATTTTTGCAGGCCAGCAGCATGGTGACAATGTATTCGTGGTTTCCATCATGCTGTCCTGTGTGGTGGAAGCCGTGCAAGAGGTTATTTTCCCAGTAGTGCTGCCAGTTTCCTCCCTTGTCTGCCCCAAATCCAAAAACATTCACCTGGGACCAAGAGGAAGTGGATGGAAATTTTCATGTTAAACTTAATAGATTTCATAAATAGAATTCCAGTGATGAACAAAAAACACCCTGTAAATAATACCTTTATTAGAAATCAACAATATAATTACTATTGTATTCACACAAGAACAATAGGACACGGGCAGATGAATACAAATGTCCATCAAGGCTTGATATTGGCTACTACTGTATCTAAAACAAAATAAACACTTAATATTAAATCCCAAAGGATAGCATTAAAAGCACCATGAAAACATCATATACAGTAAAAAAGCCTTTACTATTAATATCTAAGTGAACAGAAGGGAACATGACCTCTAAATAGTACAATGTTAAACATGACACATTTGCTCAAATTTTAGAGCAAGATTACTTTTTATTTACATTTTTTACAGTTTCATAATAATATAAAAGGAAAAAGGCCCTGTGCAAAATTTGGGAGCCCTGCCAATTCGTACTTTGTAACTCCTCCTCGAGCAATTATACAGCTTGTAAACGCTTTTTGTAGCTAGATAAGAGTCTTTCAATTCTCTTTTCAGAGTTTTTCCCCATTCGCAAAACACCTCTAGCTCAGAAATATTCTTCGGCCTAAAATAGGGTCGCATCACCTGTAATTAATATAGGGTAATTAGGACTGCCGGTTGCACAAGGGAGTATGAACGGAGTGCCATCTGGTGGCCCAGAGAGGCAACACCCAGAACAGACCAAAGCAGGCAGAGACCCAGGACAGATATTTGGTGGAATCTTCCTTCCACAATATTTCCTGTGCCCCCAGCTGCCACACAACCCCAACACATAATGGATCCACCTCCAAGCTTCACAGTAGGCAAGGTGTTCTTCTCTACAAAGGCTTCACCCTTTTTTCTCCAAACATACTTTGGTGATGACCAGAAAGTTCAATTTTGGTTTCATCACTGCAAAGCACATTGTTCCAAAAGCCTTCAGGCTTCTCAATGTTTTCTTTTGCATACTTCAGACACATAATTTTGTGTTGAGGTCATTCTTTCTGGCAACTCTGCCATGTAGGTCTTTGTTGTTTGAAGTATGTTGTATTGCTATACAGCTAGACCTTTGTTTGCTACTCTTTTTTGCAGCTCTTTTGCAGTGATGTGTGGGTTCTTCTGAGCATTTCTCACCAGGTCTCATTTTCTAATGTTTCTGATAGTGGAAATAGGTAGTTTGAAACATTGAGAGTTTTTGTAGCCTTCTCTTCTAGGTGGAAAAGAACCATCTTCATTCTGACACATTTGAATAAGTGTTTAGAGGAACCCATGGTTGTTAACACCAGACAGAACAGCCACTGCAGTTGGATACTTTAGAAGGCATGGAGTTACTTCAGATTAAAACGTTCAGCCCTGGAATTATACTCACCTCACTCATTGAGTAAATCACCTGGGTCTGGGCCGTAGTAATTATCTTTTCAAAAAGTAACAAAGAATAATGCAAAAGGATTCCCAAACTTTTGCACAGGGCCCTTTTCTTTTTCTCAAAATTTGCAGAAAGGTCTTATGGTTCAGGTTTAAACCTGACATTTAAACCAGGGGTGCCCACATTTTTTCACCCCATTGTATGTGGTCCTAACAAGACATTACCAAGATTTAGAAGTGATTCAGTAATGGTCAATGAAATTTGATGTTGCAAATATTATATCGGTGCCTCCTCATGCATACAGGAACATTTTACAAATACTAGATGGCAGTATATGCCAACTCAAACGCCCACTGCATCCAGTACCAGCCAAAGAAAATTGCTGCACTTTGCTCTAGCTTTATCCAAACAACTGAGGTAAAAATAATGTGATATATCTATAAGATGTTCTTACCTCATCACATATGTGAATGGCAAACATTAACGTTAAGAAACCAGTAGAGGGATACAACCCATGGCCTTTAAGCCAGAAATCATAGACGTACTTGAAGAAAGTGGGGCTGTAAATTAACACCTGTGTCAAAAGAAAGTATTAAGTTACAGAATGAGAACATAATACATGCTACAGGTAACATTTGCATATTCACTCACTTCAGTTAGGACAACTCACGTATTTAGATAAAATATTGTAATGAATATGTAAGATTTTTAGGTTTGGCACTGAATGCATCTGCTTCAGGTAGTGCACATTTCCTTATCTAAAAGGGAGCATGATACACCTCCCCGAATAAACAAAAGGAATACCAGAAACCCCCTAGTACCTAGAAGCAAATCCAAATGACAGGTGGTAGCTGGGATAGTGGAGGATGAGCGTAATTTGTATAGTATGCAAGCAAAGCATGCAGAAGCAGTGCAGGCAATGAGCAACACAGGTGATGACAGGTCTCATTGAAAATGAGGATCTGACTACTGGGGGTGACTATTGGTTGGCCACAGTAGAGTTCCCTGACAATACTTGCTCATTTGTGCATGCACCCACACACACACACACACACCCACACACACACACACACACTTAAAAGCATCTTATGAAAACTGTGACACAGACTCTCACACCTTATTCTTGTTTGCTTTTATCTTGGCCATCACAGGCATACGGGTGCTGTTGACAGAAACATGTCATTAACATGTCATTAGCCTGCTGGGTGGATAAGTCAAATGTCTATCCACAAGTTCAAAAACCCAATGAACCCAGGACAGTAAAATTAGAGCATCCATGGCAGTACTGAACCAAGAGCAAATATACAGTGCAATCCGTCAGTATTATTGAAGAATGGTACAATATCTGTTCATCTGGCTCTGTACTCCAGCACATTGGATTTGATATTAAACAATAAATATGAGGTTAAAGTGCAGACAGTCACCTTTAATTTAAGGGTATTTTGGGTGATCCCTGTCAGAATTGCATCCCTTTTTATACACAGTCCCTCCATTTTAGGGGACCAAAAGTAATTGGACACTTGGCTTCTCAGCTGTTTCTGATTAGTCAGGTGTATTCAATAGCTTCCATGGTACAGGTATACAAAACCTTTCAGTATCTAGTCTTTATTCTTGACATGACATACAGAACTGAGGCACCCTAGACTTTATTATATATATGTTAATTTTTTTGTGTGTGTTAGTATAAAATAACACATTTCAGATTTCCAAATATTCATTTTCCAAAAGATTTAATTTTACAGAATCATTTTTGTATTTAAGAAAGTAACATATTACTGCAAGCAATTTACTACTCTTTACATAAAAACTTGATGTCTGAGGCTGTCTGAGTTCAGAAGCAAGGAGCCAACCAAAATCTTTTCAAAAATTTTCTAAATTGGCTTACTGACAATAAAAAGTTGGAAATATCTTTGCTATGAACTGCCACAGGCAAAATTAAGTCAAACAGAGAATAAATTTTTTTTTTTTTAAGTATCCAATGCTAAAATTGGGTACGGCCAGAAAATGACCAAAAATTGTTGCATATTCAACCAAGTAGTTGGTAAGGTGGAAACATTTGAACGTGAAAGAAAACATTTTAAATATTTTTTAAGAAAGCCTCGGGTTTTCATTCCTTCTGTCACAAACTTAACTGTGTGTTTCACATGTCTAAAATAGTAAATAGGATTTGGTAGATAATTTAATTGGTAAAAAATACTTATAAAGAGTTGGTTAAGCAAGAATTGAAATCAGGAGCCTACAGTCTATACATGCACTCAACTGCATTCACTTTGGCACATTATATTCAGATAAAACTTGTATTTATACAAGTAGCATAAAAATGATAACAGTATATAGCTCTCCAGCAAATGTATTTAAATTAATTTCTCGCAAGCAAACTAAGCATCTCAGAAAACAAACTAGATATTACTACAGTGGTGTGAAAAAGTGTTTGCCCCCTTCCTGATTTCTTATTTTTATGCATGTTTGTCACACTTAAATGTTTCAGATCATCAAACAAATTTAAATATTAGTCAAAGACAACGCAAGTAAACACAAAATGCAGTTTTTAAATGAAGGTTTTTATTATTAAGGGAGAAAAAAAATCCAAACCTACATGGCCCTGTGTGAAAAAGTGATTGCCCCCTAAACCTAATAACTGCAATGATACTCTTACAGCGCTGTGGAGGAATTTTGGCCCACTCATCTTTGCAGAATTGTTGTAATTCAGCCACATTGGAGGGTTTTCGAGCATGAACCGCCTTTATAAGGTCATGCCACAGCATCTCAATAGGATTCAGGTCAGGACTTTGACTAGGCCACTCCAAAGTCTTCATTTTGTTTTTCTTCAGCCATTCAGAGGTGGACTTGCTGGTATGTTTTGGATCATTGTCCTGCTGCAGAACCCAAGTTCGTTTCAGCTTGAGGTCACGAACAGATGGCCGGACATTCTCCTTCAGGATTTTTTGGTAGACAGCAGAATTCATGGTTCCATTGAACACAGCAAGTCTTCCAGGTCCTGAAGCAGCAAAACAGCCCCAGACCATCACACTACCTCCACCATATTTTACTGTTGGTATGATGTTCTTTTTCTGAAAAGCGGTGTTACTTTTACGCCAGATGTAATGGGACACACACCTTCCAAAAAGTTCAACTTTTGTCTCGTCAGACCACAGAGTAATTTCCCAAAAGTCTTGGGATCATCAAGATGTTTTCTGGCAAAATCGAGACGAGCCTTAATGTTCTTTTTGCTCAGCAGTGGTTTTCGTCTTGGAACTCTGCCATGCAGGCCATTTTTGCCCAGTCTCTTTCTTATGGTGGAGTCATGAACACTGACCTTAACTGAGGCAAGTGAGGCCTGCAGTTCTTTGGATGTTGTTGTGGGGTCTTTTGTGACCGCTTGGATGAGTCGTTGCTGCACTCTTGGGGTAATTTTGGTCGGCCGGCCACTCCTGGGAAGGTTCACCACTGTTCCATGTTTTCGCCATTTGTGGATAATGGCTCTCACTGTGGTTTGCTGGAGTCCCAAAGCTTTAGAAATGGCTTTATAACCTTTTCCAGACTGATAGATCTCAATTACTTTCTTTCTCATTTGTTCCTGAATTTCTTTAGATCTCGGCATGATGTCTAGCTTTTGAGGATCATTTGGTCGACTTCACTTTGTCAGGCAGGTCCTATTTAAGTGATTTCTTGATTGAAAACAGGTGTGGCAGTAATCACGCCTGGGTGTGGCTAGAGAAATTGAACTCTTTGTGGTTTGATAAACCACAGTTATGTTTTAACAGGGGGGGCAATCACTTTTTCACACAGGGCCATATAGGTTTGGCTTTTTTTTCTCCCTTAACAATAAAAACCTTCATTTAAAAACTGCATTTTGTGTTTACTTGTGTTGTCTTTGACTAATATTTAAATTTGTTTGATGATCTGACATTTAAGTGTGACAAACATGCAAAAAAATAAGAAATCAGGAAGGGACACTTTTTCACACCACTGTAACTATATTATTTCTGTTGCAATTGTTTAATCCTCTGGTAAAATGCAAGTCTCTGCAAATAGTGTTATATTCATGGAATGTTTACATACATGTTTGGAGCTGTTTATGTTTCTTACATTTTGATGTTCTGAATACATCTTGTTAAAATTGGGAAACCACTCATGTTCATTGTTTTTGGTAACCCTTTATGGCCTAGTAGTGGACATAACCAGCACACAATTGATATGTATGATAAGTGGTCATTTTTGATGCTATAATAACTGTAAAACATAAATTAACATATCCAATGTGCAATTTCTGGTCAATTGCCTAATCAAGGCATGTGAGTGAAAATGCACATTTAGGAACCAATAAGCAGGACCAAAATTTCTTATTGGTTCTCAATTCCCAACCCTAGTGATAGAGAAGTCTTTGCATTCAGCTTGTTCTATGTCCAGCCATGTGTTATGACAGTGGTTTTGATGGATCAATTTAATTAGATAGTGTAATTGATTTGCTAAGTAGTAATGGTATTGCTTGTGAGCAATTATAGGCAATTCAAATAGGCGTCAGAGCGACGCTAGTGTATATTAGACTCGCGAAAGTTGTCCTTAGACATTAAGTGCATCATTCTAACCAGGTGTTCTAGTATCGCTGCAGACCTTCGTCTAGACGTGGTAACGTTTGATTTTAAATTGCTAATTTGAACAGCAGGGGTTAGGGCTTGAGCCAGATTGTTTGTCTCTATTGCTGTTAATCACTTCTACTGGTTGCATACCTGTAGAGTGATTGAACGTTTGCCTTAAATAGCTGTGGAATTTGTCAGTAGATTAGCTTTGATTTGGTATTGCTTGTGAGCAATTGTAGGCGATTCAAATAGGCGTGTCAGAGCGACACTCCGTCCCAGTTTGTGATATTATGTGTCACCCCATCCCAGTCTGCTCTCTCCCTCGAAGACACCCCCTGTGACGTGGGCCTCCACGGGGTCGGAACCCTTCAAACCTCAGCTACCCCCCGCTGACCCCCTGTGAGGACTTTGCTGTCACAGGGGGACTATGGAACTGCCAGTCTGCCACTCGGAAGACTGACTTCATCCCCGCATATGCCTCCCTCCAGTCCCTACAATTCCTTGCCCTAATGGAGACCTGGATCACACCTGACAGCACCGCCACTCCCGCTGCCCTCTCATCCTCCTTCTCCTCCGGCCGTGGCGGTGGTACTGGTCTTTTAATTTCCCCCTCATGGAAATTCTCTGTTCTCCCCCTCTCTGACCTGTCCATATCCACTTTTGAATTCCATTCTGTTGCAGTATCCTACCGTACTAACCTTTTCATTGCCGTTATCTATCGTCTTCCAGGGCCCCTGGGAAACTTCCTTGATGAGCTAGACACCCTTCTCAGCTCCTTCCCTGAGGATGGCACCCCACTGATTCTCTTTGGAGACTTCAACATCCACCTTGAAGCCTCCCAGGCTGCTGCCTTCCTACCGCTACTCCACTCCTTCGGCCTCTCCCTGCAACACTCCTCCAACCCACAAGGCGGGCAATGTCCTAGACCTTGTCTTTGTGAGGAACTGCTCATGCTCCGATTTCACGGTTACGCCTCTGCATACATCTGATCACCACTTCATCTCATTCTCCCTCCCTCTTCCTCCCCATCCTCCTCCCCCCCTCCCACCCACACTTCCTCAGCCCGCTGTAACCTCCACTCCCTCTCACCCTCTCACCACCACTGTCACGCCTCACTGCCCCCTCTCGAATCCTTCTCCAAACTCCCCACTGACTCTGCATCTGCCACCCTCCTTTCATCTCTCTCCTCCGCCTTTGACTCTCTCTGTCCCCCTGTCTCAAAGCCACCTCGCACATCCCCTCCCAGTCCTTGGATATCTGACACCCTCCGTACCTCCAGGGCCAGCCTCCGCGCAGCGGAGAGGAAGTGGGGAAAATCCAGAGACCCTTCAGATCTCACAATTTACCAGTCTCTCCTGGCGGCATTCTCTTCTGCTGTCACTGCCGCCAAAGCAAAATACTATCAGACACAAATTCAGAAATCCGCTTCTAACCCCCAGAAACTGTTCTACATTTTCTCCTCTCTCCTCAACGCACCGCCTCCTCCACCTCAGTCCTCCTTCGCTGCTGATGTCTTTGCTGACTTTTTCAATGAGAAGGTCACAGTCATCTGCAGATCCTTTACAACCACGGCCCCCTCTAGGCCCATCCCTTCCTTTTCTACTTTCTCCCCCCTTACAGACTCTGATATTTCTCAACTCCTGCTCTCCCACCGCCCTAAAACCTGTGCCCTTGACCCTATCCCCTCTTCTCTTCTCCAGACTATCACACCTGACATTCTCCCATTTGTCACCTCCCTTGTCAACTCCTCCCTGTCTTCCGGCTGTTTTCCAGCATCCTCCAAGAGGGCCCACATCACTCCATTGCTAAAAAAGCCTACCCTGGATCCCTCCATCATCCAGAACTACCGCCCGGTATCACTTCTTCCTTTTCTTTCTAAAACCATAGAACAAGCTGCTTCTACTCAACTTTCTTCTTTCTTTTCTAACAACAACCTGCTACACCCCCATCAGTCTGGCTTCAGATCGGGCCACTCGACAGGGACCGCGCTCCTCTCCGTCAGTGAGTCGCTCCATGCCGCACGAGCAGCCTCCCTCTCCTCTGTCCTCATTCTTCTAGATCTCTCTGCTGCCTTCGATACTGTGGATCACTCCATTTCCCTCGGGGATACCACACTCACGCCATCACCCAGTGCAAGGAAAAACGGCGTGGTGATGGACAGCAGACTGTCCCTTTCCGAGAACATTGTGGCGGTGACCTGGTCATGCAGGTTCTTCCTATACAACATACGGAGAATCTGCCCCTTTCTCACCCCCTACTCGACCCAGCTCGACCCGCCTGGACTACTGCAATTCCCTCTTGGCTGCCCTCCCAGCGTCCGCCATCAGACCCCTCCAACTTATCCAGAATGCAGCAGCTCGTCTGGTCTTCAACCTTCCCAAATACTCACGTCACCCCCCTGCTCACTTCCCTCCACTGGCTGCCTGTCATGGCTCGCATTAAATTCAAAACATTGGTGCTAGCCTTCCAAGCAGTTAAGGGGTCTTTCCCAGCTTACCTACAAAAAATCATCAGACCCTACACCCCTGCCAGACCTCTTCGTTCAGCCTCCACATGCCGCTTGGCACCTCCCCCTCTCCGAACCTCCACCTCACGCTCACGACTACTGTCTGTTCTGGCTCCACGGGGGTGGAATGAACTCCCCGTTGAGGTCAGAACTGTAGAATCTCTCCTCACCTTCAAGCGCAAACTGAAGACGCACCTCTTCAAGCAGTACCTCTCCCCATCCCTCCCTACCTCCCTGTGAACCTTAATTGTTGTCTTTGTGATTTACGTTGTGTTTCGGTATTTTTAGTTGGCTAGGTAAGCAGTATTTGGATAGTTAAGTTTGGTCACTTTTGCTTTGTTGTTTGTTTATTTGTTGTTTAAAAAAAATAAAAAAATAAAAAAAATAGGCCCTGGTCCTTATCTTTGTTGTACGGGTAGCAATTGAAATTGTACTTCCCTCGAGGGTCTTTCAGCGCACTTATCCCTGGTTATGGGTATGCACTTTGTTGTACGTCGCTCTGGATAAGAGCGTCTGCCAAATGCCAATAATGTAATGTAATGTAATGGGCATCTAGTCCCCCATGAGCTTTATCTTTTTTTATAGTCCCTTTTATTCTCTGTATTCTATTTTTCCAGTAGAATTATAGTGTTAGCCTGTCTGTTGTGTTGAACCAGTGGGTAGTGGGTTGGATTGGAATTTTTTTTTAGAAATTGGAATAAATCATACATTTTTGTTCATATTGTCATTGTGATTGTTGCAGTGTCCAAAGACGGAAATTGGTAATGTCATCAAATGGTTTAAGTCCTCTTCTATTGTTTTTAGTAGTGGCGTGAAAGTGAGATATGAATAACTCTGACAGCTTTGGGGAAACATGTATGTGAAGGTATGTAATGTTGTGGTGAGAGGTAGATGGGGGTTCTGAGATGCAGCATTGCAGCCATCCCTGCTGACTGGAAGGATTGTTCATTTATTCCAGTTTATGGAATAAATGGATATATTAGGATGGATCGATACGATATACAGTACTGTGCAAAAGTTTTAGCCAGGTGTGAAAAAATGCTGTCAAATCAGAATGCTTTCAAAAATAGAAATGTTATTTTGTTCAATTAACAAAATTCATAAACAGAAGAAGTGAATGAACAGAAGAAAAATCTAAATCAAATCAATATTTGGTGTGACCACCCTTTGCCTTCAAAAAAGCATCAGTTCTTCTAGGTATACTTGCACACAGTTTTTGAAGGAACTCGGCAGGCAGGTTGTTCCAAACATCTTGGAGAACTAGCCACAGTTTTTCTGTGGATTTAGGCAGCCTCAAATGCTTCTGTCTGTTCATGTAATCCCAGACGGACTTGATGATGTTGAGATCAGGGCTCTGTGGGGGCCATACCAGCACTTCAAGGACTCGTTGTTCTTTACAATGAAGATAGTTATTAATGTCTTTGGGGTCGTTGTCCTGCTGTAGAATAAATTTGGGGCATTGGATAAGTATCTGCATGTTCCCCAACTCCATTTGCAGAAATTCAGCCTCAAACTTGCAAGGAACCTCCACCATGCTTTACTGTTGCCTGCTGACACTCATTCTTGTACCACTCTCCAGCCCTTTGGCGAACAAAGTGCCTTCTGCTACAGCCAAATATTAAAAATTTTGACTCATCAGTCCAGAGAACCTGCTGCCATTTTTCTGCACCCTAGTTCCTGTGTTTTCGTGCAAAGTTGAGTCGCTTGGCCTTGTTTCCACGTCGGAGGTATGGCATTTTGGCCACAATTCTTCCATGAAGTCCACTTCTGACCAGACTTCTCCGCACAGTAGATGGGTGTACCTGGCTCCCACTGGTTTCTGCCAATTCTGAGCTGATGGCACTGCTGGACATCTTCCGATTGCAAAGGGAAGTAAGCATGATGTGTCTTTCATCTGCTGAAAGACACATCATGCAAGTTTCCTTGGCCGGCCACTGCGTCTACGGTCCTGTTTTATTGTGCTTCTTCAACAGAGCTTGGACAGCACATCTGGAAACCCCTGTGTGCCTTGAAATTCCTGCCTGGGAGAGACCTTGCTGACCTTGTGTCTTGTTGCTGTGCTCAGTCTTGCCATGGTGCCATTAAACTGTCTTCAGCAACCTCTTTTAGCTGTTTGGCTGTTCCTCACCCAGTTTTAACCCTCCTACACAACTAATTCTGTGTCAGTTAATGATTGTGTTTCAACCTACATATTAAATCAATAATCATTAGCTCCTGTTTGGTATAATTGGTTAATTACTCACCTGACTACAGTGGGAGCAATAATTATTTGATCCCTTGCTGATTTTGTAGGTTTGCCCACTTACAAAGAATGGAACTGTGTAGAATTTTAACATTGAGAAACAGAATATCACAAAATAATCCACAATAACAACATCATATACATTTTATAAATGTAATATCATATTTTCACATTAAATAAGTATTTGATCCATAGAACAATAGGAATTAATACTTGGTGGAAAAACCTTTGTTGGCAAGCACAGAGGTTAGACGTTTGTTGTAGTTTTTCACCAGGTTTGCACAGATCTTGGTAGGGATTTTGGTTCCGAGGCTGACGTTGGCAACTCGAAGCTTCAGCTCCCTCCACAGATTTTCGATGGGATTTAGGTCTGGAGACTGGCTAGGCCACTCCAGGACCTTAATATGCTTCTTTTTGAGCCACTCCTTTGTTGCCTTGGCCATATGTTTTGGGTCATTGTCATGTTGGAAGACCCATCCATGACCCATTTTCAGTGCTTTCACCGAGGGTTGGAGGTTGTCGCCCAAAATTTCCTGGTACATGGCCCCATTCATCCTTCCCTCGATAAAGTGAAGTCGTCCTGTCCCCTTACCTGAGAAACACCCCCAAAGCATAAGGTTTCCACCTCTATGCTTCACAGTCGGGACGGTGTTCTAGGGGTTGTCCTCCTCTACTCTACACTACTCTCTTCCTCCAAACACGGCGAGTCGAGTTGAAGCCAAATAGCTCTATTTTGGTCTCATCTGACCACATCACCTTCTCCCAAGCCTCCTCTGGATCATCCAGGTGTTCTTTGGCAAACTTCAGATGGGCCTGTACATGTGCCTTCTTCAGCAGAGGAACCTTGCACGCGCAGCAGGATTTTAATCCTTCACGGTGTAGTGTGTTACTGATGGTTCTCTTCATGACTGTGGTCCCAACTGCCTTCAGGTCATTAACAAGCTCCTCCTGTGGGCAAACTCCCATGACCCCGCCAGCAACCCTGCCAAGGTAAAGAGCTGGTCCACTGTTCCACGACCAGGACGGAATCCACATTGCTCCTCCTGAATCCGAGGTTCGACCATCGGTCGGAGCCTCCTTTCCAGCACCCTAGAGTAAGCTTTCCTGGGGAGGCTGAGGAGTGTGATACCCTGATAATTGGAGCACACCCTCCGGTTCCCCTTCTTGAAAATGGGGACCACCACCCCGGTCTGCCACTCTGCAGGTACTGTCCCCGACCTCCACGCGTCACTGAAGAGGCGTGTCAGCCAAGACAGCCCAACAATGTCCAGAGCCTTCAGCATCTCAGGGCGAATCTCATTCACACCCGGCGACTTGCCGCTGAGGAGCTTTTTGACTACCTCAGCAACTTCCGCCAGGGATATAGGTGCAGACTGCCCCGAGTCTTCGGGCTCTGCTTCTTCCACAGAGGACGTGTTGTCTGGGTTCAGGAGCTCCTCGAAGTGCTCTTTCCACCACCCGACAACATCCCCAGTCTGGGTCAGCAGTTCTCCTCCCCTGCTGAAAACAGCCTGAGACAAGCCCTGCTTTCCCTTTCTGAGTCGTCGAATGGTTTGCCAGAACTCCCTCGAGGCCAACCGAAAGTCCTCCCATACCCGGGTTTTTGCTTCAGTGACTGCCGAAGCCACGGCCCTTCTGGCCACCCAGTACCTGTCTGCTGCTCAACATACACAAGTGGATACGAAAAAAAGCTGTATCTACGTGTGCTTGATAAAAATGCCGGGATTTGTTAGCTAAGTTCCAATCACACATACATTTGCACACGGATTTCCAAAAATATTGATTAATGGGGCCCAATGTGTATAAAGTAATTGTTATCACAGGACATTATCAATTTGGTTGGAATAAGAGATCTCTAATTGGTCTCCAAAATGACAGAGATAGAGTGGTTAGTCGGGCTTCTTTCGGTGTGGGGGGAATGTCACAACCAAAAACAATTTTAAAAAATTGTACAGAACCATACCATTTGGAAAGCAATATTTCAAGAGGTTTAGGACAAATATCCCTTAATAAAGGAAGCCTTCGGTGACTCCACTAAATGTAAAGAACGTATCGGACACAGGGATTTCATCATGGTAATGAGATACATTACTTTGCATCCCCCTGTAAAACTAATCCTGTCCGAATATGGCTTTAGTTCCTTTAGAGTATGCTCTGTGGGATTTGTTGCATGGGAGCTGGTGTAATATTTTTATGTTCCAAATTGCTTTCCAATTTTTTTTTCTTGTATGAAGAGTATATAATTTCCCCTCTTAGTACAGCTTTACCTGTTTCCCAGAGAAGTGTGGATGACATTTCCATAAAGGATTTCCACTCTCTTTTAAAATATATGGGCAATTCCAACATTATGGATGTGACATTTGGACAAAAATGACATGCACAATGTAAGAAATGACTCTCCTTACATCATAAAAAATGTTACTGCATATTATCATAACACCCACTTGACTGAGGGGAAGATAATGGGAAAATAATCTTAAAAATATTAAGCCAAAAAAAAATGGATATGGATTGGATATGATAGATAGATAGATAGATACAAAATTTTAATTTTAGGCATCCAGTAGCTTATACATACACGCATATACACACATATCTCTCACACACATAAAGATCAAAATCACTCACAGAAAAGTAAGAAGTAAAGAGCATGTGAAGTGATTACAAAGGCCTCGTAGGGACTGGCACTGTGATATATTGACCATGATAAGGTGCTATGGCAGATTGTACTTTTGCACTACCACCATTGCACACAAAGTAAATAGTAAACAGTGCAGGGAATTACTGCAAGTTGTGCTTGTTGTTAAGTATACTACGGGCATACAATGAGTGTAAACATAAAATAATTGCTTAACAAAGAATAATAATATAATTAAAGCATAAAAGAGCTTCAGAAGGTCAAATAAAATTATAAAGGTACAGCATGTAGAAAAATCAACAGGGGTAAAAGTGAGGATTACAGTCCAGATTGTGTAGAGGGCTAATACAGCCTGTTAGGACAGTCAGACAGATAATGGATAGAGGATGGTAGACAGGTATGGTAGACAGGATGGTAGACAGATGCAAAAAGACAGGTATTTTGAGGAGACTATTCACTTTCAAACTTAGAATTTTCAAGTCTGTATGAAAATATGATGTAGGAGGTTTGGCTGAACATAAAAATAGCTAAATATTTATATCTTTATCTTGATTTTTATGAGGTGATACACCCATGACAATCTCCTAAGGCAATCAAAAGTTTAGAATCAAGACTTGATACTCAAAGCTCTTATACCTTTACTAAGGAGGACATTTAATACATTTGACTAATCAGAAACTATGAAATTACTTTTTTTTAAATGGGGTACTAACAAAAGGCATGTAATGCCAACATGGATCCCCCAATATGGACCTACCCTCAAATGCCCTCAAATTAGAGATGACAGTCAGCATGTTGATCTCTTATTCATTGTTTAATTTCAAATCCAGTGGGCTGGAGTACAGAGCCAAATGAACTGAAATTGTGCCACTGTCAAAATACTTAAGGACTGAATGGTTCAGGGTGAGGATTCAGTTAATTCCATCAATGTTCAAACACAAATGCATCCCCAACGTTGCCCATGGCCACCTACCGTTTAATAGTGCCTGTGGTTAAAGCACTAATGATCCACTCTAGATCTAAAATCTTGAATGGTATCAGAAGCAGGTGTGTGTCGTTCTGCAGGTCTGTGGCACTTTCTGGGTACATGACGTGATGGGTGGTTCTTCTCCCTACGTCCTTTTCATAGCCCAAAGTGGGAGCTTTGTTCATTCTGCAGAGACAAGATACAGTGGGAGCAATAATTATTTGATCCTTTGCTGATTTTGTAGGTTTGCTCACTTACAAAGAATGGCACTGTGTAGAATTTTAATCATAGGTACATTTTAACATTGAGAGACAGAATATCACAAACTAATCCACAATAACAACATCATATAAATTTTATACATTTATTATCGTATTTTTGCATGAAATAAGTAATGTATCTCATTGCACTCTTAATCTGAACTCATTACCCAAAACACCTGTGTCAACTCGTTACATCATTATGTAGCTGTATAAAAGACACCTGTCCACACAATCAATCAGATTCCAATGTTTCCACCATGGCCAAGACAAAGGAGCTGTCTAAGGACATCAGGGACAAAATTGTAGACCTGCACAAGGCTGGGATGGGCTTCAAGAAAATAAGCAAGCAGCTTGGTGAGAAGTTAACAATGGAGCAATTATTAGAAAATGGAAGAAACACAAAGTCACCGCCAATCTCCCTCGGTCTGGGGCTCCACGCAAGATCTCGCCTCGTGGGATATCAATGATCATGAGAAAGGTCAGGGATCAGCCCAGGACTACACAGGAGGAGCTTGTTAATGACCTGAAGGCAGTTGGGACCACAGTCACGAAGAGAACCATCAGTAACACACTACACCGTGAAGGACTAAAATCCTGCTGCGCGCGCAAGGTTCCTCTGCTGAAGAAGGCACATGTACAGGCCCGTCTGAAGTTTGCCAAAGAACACCTGGATGATCCAGAGGAGGCTTGGGAGAAGGTGATGTGGTCAGATGAGACCAAAATAGAGCTATTTGGCTTCAACTCGACCCGCCGTGTTTGGAGGAAGAGAAATGCTGAGTACAACCCCAAGAACACCATCCCCACTGTGAAGCATGGAGGTGGAAACCTTATGCTTTTGGGGTGTTTCTCAGCTAAGGGAACAGGACGACTTCACTTTATCGAGGGAAGGATGAACGGGGCCATGTACCAGGAAATTTTGGGCGACAACCTCCTTCCCTCAGTGAGAGCACTGAAAATGGGTCGTGGATGGGTCTTCCAACATGACAATGACCCAAAACATACGGCCAAGGCAACAAAGGAGTGGCTCAAAAAGAAGCATATTAAGGTCCTGGAGTGGCCTAGCCAGTCTCCAGACCTAAATCCCATCGGAAATCTGTGGAGGGAGCTGAAGCTTCGAGTTGCCAAGCGACAGCCTCAGAACCTTAAGGATTTGGAGAGGATCTGCAAAGAGGAGTGGACCAAAATCCCTCCCATGATCTGTGCAAACCTGGTGAAAAACTACAACAAACGTCTGACCTCTGTGCTTGCCAACAAAGGTTTCTCCACCAAGTATTAAGTCCTATTGTTCTATGGATCAAATACTTATTTCATGTGAAAATATGATATTAAATTTATAAAATGTATATGATGTTGTTATTGTAGATTATTTTGTGATATTCTGTTTCTCAATGTTAAAATGTACCTATGATTAAAATTCTACACAGTTCCATTCTTCGTAAGTGGGCAAACCTACAAAATCAGCAAGAAATCTAATAATTATTGCTCCCACTGTATATTGCTTTTATAGAATGGTTTGGTACATACACTTCTTGAAATTTATTTTAGTGAATGCAGTTATGATAGCTGCATTTACAGTGCAGTCTGTAAGTATTTGGACAGTGACACATTTGAGTTATTGTCGCTCAGTACTCCAGCAAACAAACAGTTTAAATAAATCAATCACTATGTAGTAAAAGTGCAGACTTTCAGATTTAATTTGAGGGTTTTGACATCCATATTGGGTTAACTATGCAGGAATTTCAGCGCTGTATATACATACATGTTTTGTTTCAAGTGATTGCTGGAGTATATGACAAAAAATGAGTCATTGTCCAAATACAGACTGCACTGTATAGTAGTGGTAAGGTAAATGGTAATGGTTGGAATTT
The DNA here is from genome assembly GCF_963514075.1 of Conger conger. Lineage (NCBI taxonomy): Eukaryota > Metazoa > Chordata > Actinopteri > Anguilliformes > Congridae > Conger > Conger conger. The sequence continues at coordinate 51,441,706 of NC_083768.1, forward strand.
ATATAGCGCCTTTATCCAAAGCGCTGTACAATTGATGCTTCTCATTCACCCATTCATACACACACTCACACACACCGACGGCGATTGGCTGCCATGCAAGGCACCGACCAGCTCGTCAGGAGCATTTGGGGGTTAGGTGTCTTGCTCAGGGACACTTCGACACAGCCCAGGCGGGGAATCAAACCGGCAACCCTCCGACTGCCAGACAACTGCTCTTACTGGCTGAGCCATGTCGCCGTGTCACATTTCTCCAAAACAAGAGAGATGACAGGTTCTGTGTTTTTCAGTTATCTGATTTATGTCTAAGTCCCCAGCATTTTTGCCTTTTGTTCTGCTCCATTCATTCTCATTTATTTGTTTCCCCTGTACTCCATTTGTTGTCTCTACCTCCCACTCCTTAGATTTACTTCCTTCCTGTCTCTAGTCATTCATTTCACCTGTTCTTTATCTGTTCCCCAGTTCACACATCTTGTTTCTGTTGCATATATACCAGTCTGTTTCATTTGCTCAATGCCTGGTCTGTTCTGTTTTTGGATATTCCTGATTTGATTTCTGCCTGGCTTTGGACTCTGTGTTTTTGGATTTCGTTTTTTTGTGCCTTCGTCTGTGTGGACTGCCTTCCTGTTTTTTAATTCTGCCTGTCATCTGACCACTCTGTGTGCCCTGTATGTACCCATCTGCCCAGATTTTGACCATTGCCTGTTTCTGGATTGCGTTTTGGATCTGCCCCATGTTAATTAAAGTCTGCCTTTTTTCATCTTCTCCTTGAGTCTGCTCTTGGTTCCTCAGTCCCGAAACCTAGACAAGACACTAACACAAAATTGATTAGCAATAGACTTAGTGGTCAAAATCACACTAATCTGGGGTGAGGATAGTTTTCTTATTTTTCACCTTCAAAATTAAAAAAATGGTACTTCACACTTAATCAAATGTGCGAATGTTTAGATACGAATGTTCAAAATTATATGTTTGTATTCAGTAGAGGAGAGAATAAAGTGTCTTTACTTTAGCTGCTGTCCTATGTTAAGCTGGCCTTGAGATATAGCCCTAATTATCACACGTCAATTTGGGACAAGTTGTCTCAATGACTTTTGTAAAATCTGTTGCATGCCCATAGACCTCAAAAACCCAAACAAAGATATTTTGTGACCCAATACAGCTGGGAGGCGACTTTTAAGGAAATAATAAAACTAAACTGGAGCATCATTGAAAACTATCCTACTCTGTGCGAAGTGTTCAGAGCCCCCAGTCTTCTCTTACAGACGGGCCCCCACTCTTAAGGACAAGCTGGTGCACAGTGATCTGTCTCTTGGCTCCGCAAACCACCCTTAGGCAACCACCCATGTGGGAACTGCAACCAGTGTCTCCACATTGTGAGATCCAACACATTAAAGGACACTCATGGAGTCAGTACATATAGAATACAATCATTCGTCAACTGTAATACCACCTTGTATACAGGCTGGAATGCGAATGTGGTCATTTATATGTTGGATGCACCAAACGTAGATTGAGGGACAGGGTGCCTGAGCATGTGTATGCCATTAGGACGCGTAATGATAAATACCCTATGGCTAAACATTACAAACAGGCTGGCCATTGCAGCCCCAATTCATGGAAAGCCATGGCTATTGAAGAGGTCTGCACTTCTCGGAGGGGAGGTGACCGTCTGAAACATCTACTGCAATGAGAAACATTTTGGATTTTTCAGCTAAAAGCTACAATATTTCCAGGGCTGAATGAGGAAATGGATTATTCCCCTTTTTTGTAATTTGATTTGTTTTGTATTGCCTTTGGAGGGACATTTTTGTAGATTTGTTTAGGTTTGGCGATTTTCCCAGGCTACACTTGTCAATTTGTCTCACATTATGTAAGATTTATATAAGTGTAATGTACCGTTCAGAGGACCCAGATGCAGACCAGGGAGTATGCAAAAACGTTGTGTTTAATCAGTCCAGAATCAAGCCAGGTAAACAGTTCAAACAATGCCAAAATCAAGATGCAAAATAATGGTAAAAAAAAACAAAGCAGGGGTCTATAATCCGAGTCACAGGCTGAATGCAAAAAGGGATAGGCAAAAACAAAGTCATCAATCAAACAAGCAAACAAAACAGAAGGATAAGGCAAACTCGGTGACAATGGCAAAGGGGGTCGTTCTTGAATCTGAACTATACAGGCTTACTATGAATCAGCAACCTGATATTGATCAACTTTCTGACAAAGAACAATGCAGAGTCTGGGGTTTAAATACACGAGGGAAGTTGACAAACTAGGTGGGGCACGGGAATGAGGTGGGCTAAACAAATGGACAACAGGTGAAGAACATAATAGGGTAATGGTACAATAACATGGGGGAAACGAAAATGAGGACTGGATGCACATAGACAAACACTTAATACAGACGGTTCGGGATTTGGGAGTAGACATTTGCATAGAGTTAGGAAACATAGTGATAGTGAGAGACAGGTGCGAACACTACACTGAAACTAAGCAAGTAATCAGTGATAGAACAGAGAGGCGGAGTTACAGAGCAGACTAGAAATGGGAGATAATCATTAGGAAGTTAGTTACGTGTATAAATCTAAATACCAAAAATAAGTGACTGTTAGTTTATTAGTTAGACAGACAGTAAGTGTGTTAATATAATTAGTATTGTACAATATCTATATTAGTAGTTATTAGTAAGTATAGTGCTATACAATATTAAGTAGCGAGAAAAGCAGGAAGAAAGGAAATGCGAGACTGGGAAGGAATCATGGGAAGCCAGAAATCTCAGAAATCACCCGAATAGGGCCACACACAGACAGGGGAGTGACTATGGCTCGAAAACATCCTGACACAGACATAACAGGGGATGACGAAATGCAATGAACAGTAATGGGTGGGAACAGAAAACCAGATAAGATAATGAAAAATGATAAATTACAAGAAATAAACAAATAAACTAACAGACAGAACTAGAAACATAACATATAAGTATGTTATGTGTTATTGGAAAACCATTGTAGTTGTTGTGCTTCAACACTTCTGTAATCGAATATGAAAAAAAAGTCCAGAATAACAGATAGAAAATGGATAGTAGTTGGCTATGTACATATGTAAAGAAAGTTTTTATTTTTGACCCACAGCAGATTGAATTGACTATTGGCAATCACTATGTTTTGGGGATGATATAACAACCCTAATGCACCATTAATAGGTAATATACAGTACTTCATGAGAAAATGTTTAGCTTAGAGAATATGGTGCCTTTAAAAAAAAGGAGATAAATTCAACCTTGCTGCATGCAATGGTTAGATGCTAGGCAGAGGTAGCAATTATATAAACAAACCCCATACAGAAAAATGCCTCCCATGTTTAATTTTGCAGCTGAAAGTCTTTTTGCTCTCACTCTCCTGTTAAATTGACTTTAAGAACGGCAAACGACTTATAAGAACACCAAAATCAACACAACCCCACCCTCAACTTACTGGATGTTTTGATGGAGTTGAAAATGGCTTGTTAGCTCAGAAAAGAGGCAAGCTTCCATACAAGGACCTATTTTGATTTAAAAAAAGCATTCATATGGACATGATGGCCGGAAATATGCACACTTTGCTGTGTGTTGTAAATGGATAAAATTGCAATCCATTTCAAGTGAAAGTGAACATTTAGATGTTCACAGATGATGCTGCTAGGAAGAATGGGATAAATTAAGTTTTTGAATGCTTATATAAGGCGGCACGGATGGTGCAGTGGGTAGCACTGCTGCCTCACAGCAAGGAGGTCCTAGGTTCGAATCCTGGTCGACCGGGGCCTCTCTGTGTGGAGTTTGCATGTTCTCCCCGTGCTTGCTTGGGTTTCCTCTGGGTACTCCGGTTTCCTCCCACAGTCCAAACACATGTAGGTTAGGCTGATTGGAGAGTCTAAAATTGCCCATAAGTATGAGTGTGTGAGTGAATTGTGTGTGCCCTGCGATGGACTGGCGACCTGTCCAGGGTGTATACCTGCCTTTCACCCAATGTATGCTGGGATAGGCTCCAGCCCCCCTGCGAAACTGTTCAGGATAAGCGGGTTTGGAAAATGAATGAATGAATGAATGGATGGATGCTTATATAAATGAAAGATTTTTCAGTTTTTTAGTCATTGAGTCATTTTGAGTTATTGAGTGTAGACTGATGGGTAAAAATGGCATTTAAAATTTAATCTACAACACATTAAAGTTGATAAAAAGTGAAAGAGTAAAAGTAACTGTAGAAACTTAAAAAAATGTATGGTATACTTTAGGGTGTCCTAAAGCAGGGGGTTCAGATGCTGCCTTTGTTTTATTAGAGAGATTAGAGAGATAAAGGAACAGATGGCCTTATTAGCTTCATAAGAATCCCCTAAAGGCTAGGAGAGCTAATGTGCAGCCTCAATATGTATTGAACATAGAAACATTTCAACACTGAAAATCATATTCTGTCATAGCAAAAAGATAAAGCCAAAAGGTTCAATACAGTGGCTTTATTTGTTCATGGAATAGCTAAATAAACAAGAGGAAATCTAATGTAATTATACCACATAAATATTCTATCAATATCTGTAACTAAATATGGAATACGAGCTTACCATTGGTTTTACACATGGAGATGTCCCTTTCAATATTCAGTGGTCATTTATTGTCTAATAAGCCCACATTAAATGTAAATAATGCCCTCACACAGGCAGAGAATAAATCAGTGATACAAATAGAATTCACATTTTCCCCAATTGTCCTTAGAAAACAAGGTTACGTCATTGTATACCAGTGAACCTGTATGCCGATCAAATGTACATTTTCTGTTCCCCTTCAATCAGTATTCCTCACATCCATGCACATCCTCATTTGACACCAGCCCTCCAAAAACAGTAGTTTATACTAGGGATGTGCATGACAGGCATGTGTGAATAAAACACTTCAAATTGATTGGTTTATGATAGCCCTTTGCTACTTGTTTAGCCTCGCCTCTATCTTGTACGTCTGCCAAGATTGTAGATAAGCAAAAAAATGTATTACTTAATAAAAAACATTGAAACAAGAGAATGCATTGAAATAAATGTTTTCTATGTTTGATCATAGCATACAGATTATCATCTGTGTTGTTGTGTTATGTACTAAATACAGCCTTTTTAAATTTGAATCAAGAATGCTAATAATTCTGTAGTATATGCTAGTTTATGTATGTATGTGCTAGATTAGGTCAGGCTGAGTCAGTCACCTTATGACAAAGTCATTGGAGTCGATGAGGGCTCCATAATGGGATCCCTTGAGATTCGCAGAATTTCCTACAACAGCACAAGTCCTGCAACGATTGGGCCCTGAGTCCATGTAGTGCTTCTCACCAGGGATGACCTGGAATAATCTCTGCACCACCTCTTTGTAGTTGGCTGGGGTTTTGCGGCGGGTCTGTAGCCCCTGGTGACACACAAAAGTTACTCTCAGCTGCGAGTGAATCATGAGTGAATCAACAAGAGGAACAGTAGCTATCAAAGCAGCACAATGCTGTTGGGGAAGTGAAGTTTAAGGTGAAATATGGTCAATTTCGAAATCCAGCAATTCGGAACAGCCTCGTTTAATGTTCGGCACTCTGAATAGCAAGCAAAAGCGCATCGACTGTTAAATCTGCATTCTTGACTCCCTGAATGTGTTAGTGTGAATAAGCCATCCAAGTCAAGGAAAGCCCACATTTTATGTGCTTGCCCTCAAAGGGGCACAGCTGGACTCTGCAAGGTGCAGAGGAGGCAGAACTGTCTTAGCTGGAACTGGCAATCTACTTATTAAAGTTCCCTTATGTTGTTAGAAGCAGACTGAGTAGTATGATATTGTCATCAAAAGACTTTAGTCTCTCTTTTTTTTTTTGTTCAATACAGTCAGTTGCAACCTGCACCTTCAAGAAACATGTGTTCCATGTAACCAAACCAAATAGCACTGTGTCTGCTCAAAGCTGGAATTACTTATAAAAATGCAGATTCCAACCAAGAGCAGGGTACTTAAACACATGGGCAATAAGAGAGTTTCCTGAAATAATAATCAATTCTCTCAAAAGCAATATTCACAGTAGTTATCCGGCATTCCCTCTCTTGGAAAAAAGTGAATGCACCTGCCAAAACAGCCCATATGAGAGTTCAACAGTGCCATCATGACCTGTTGGCTAGCAACTGTATGGGCACATTAAGTCCCGGAATAAGTTAAGGTGCAGAGGCATCCAAGGTCTCACTATGTGTCACTATGTTGTGACCCTCTGTTACACAACATTTCTCATTGTGTTTGGATATCTTGACTGGCAATTGAAAAGGTGTTCCCTGGACTTCCTCAAATTACATGCAGTGCTTTTCCCCTTAATGTTCCACTTACGTGAACTGAAAGGCAACTCATTACCAACAGTGTCTCTACCAAATCATGCACAGCATGCAGGGCCTCTGTCTCTGGTGACAGGAAACCAGATGACCCAGTGGAATCCTCTTTGGCTTGTGTAGCTGGGGTTCTTTGGGTGGGACTGCTGGCAGCAGTCCTTTAGGTCTGTTCCCATTGATAGGGCCTTTACTTCACAGCAACATGCGAGGAAAAAACAAGGGGAAGTAATAGTAGCACCGCACATGGTAATTACAGTCAGTCCATGTAAGGGAAGTTTTCAGTTCACAGAATTGCCAATTTAATTAAGTACAGGAACAGGGCAGACCTGCCCACAGGTGTACAAGGACTGCTTTTGAAGGCACCTGCAATCAGGAACAGGGACTTAACCATGGTTCTAAAAACAAATGTGGGAGGGATGTGGAGGGAGCCAGTTTTACCTCCATGAACACTAGTTTGTTTACTGGCTGTCCGTTAGCAGCAGTGGGGGCCAGAAATCAGCAGACCTGAAAGATGACAGAACACCTTCTTGCTTCTTTCGGGCATTGATTCCCATTAACCACGCCTGCCTCATTTCGGTCCCAGGATCAAAGACCACAGTCATAGTGGCTTCCTCTCTGGGCAGAGGGCATGATGGCCCCTGGAAGGCACCCAGTCCATCATTATGGTACTTAAACACATGGGCAATAAGAGAGTTTCCTGAAATAATAATCAATTCTCTCAAAAGCAATATTCACAGTAGTTATCCGGCATTCCCTCTCTTGGAAAAAAGTGAATGCACCTGCCAAAACAGCCCATATGAGAGTTCAACAGTGCCATCATGACCTGTTGGCTAGCAACTGTATGGGCACATTAAGTCCCGGAATAAGTTAAGGTGCAGAGGCATCCAAGGTCTCACTATGTGTCACTATGTTGTGACCCTCTGTTACACAACATTTCTCATTGTGTTTGGATATCTTGACTGGCAATTGAAAAGGTGTTCCCTGGACTTCCTCAAATTACATGCAGTGCTTTTCCCCTTAATGTTCCACTTACGTGAACTGAAAGGCAACTCATTACCAACAGTGTCTCTACCAAATCATGCACAGCATGCAGGGCCTCTGTCTCTGGTGACAGGAAACCAGATGACCCAGTGGAATCCTCTTTGGCTTGTGTAGCTGGGGTTCTTTGGGTGGGACTGCTGGCAGCAGTCCTTTAGGTCTGTTCCCATTGATAGGGCCTTTACTTCACAGCAACATGCGAGGAAAAAACAAGGGGAAGTAATAGTAGCACCGCACATGGTAATTACAGTCAGTCCATGTAAGGGAAGTTTTCAGTTCACAGAATTGCCAATTTAATTAAGTACAGGAACAGGGCAGACCTGCCCACAGGTGTACAAGGACTGCTTTTGAAGGCACCTGCAATCAGGAACAGGGACTTAACCATGGTTCTAAAAACAAATGTGGGAGGGATGTGGAGGGAGCCAGTTTTACCTCCATGAACACTAGTTTGTTTACTGGCTGTCCGTTAGCAGCAGTGGGGGCCAGAAATCAGCAGACCTGAAAGATGACAGAACACCTTCTTGCTTCTTTCGGGCATTGATTCCCATTAACCACGCCTGCCTCATTTCGGTCCCAGGATCAAAGACCACAGTCATAGTGGCTTCCTCTCTGGGCAGAGGGCATGATGGCCCCTGGAAGGCACCCAGTCCATCATTATGGTACTTAAACACATGGGCAATAAGAGAGTTTCCTGAAATAATAATCAATTCTCTCAAAAGCAATATTCACAGTAGTTATCCGGCATTCCCTCTCTTGGAAAAAAGTGAATGCACCTGCCAAAACAGCCCATATGAGAGTTCAACAGTGCCATCATGACCTGTTGGCTAGCAACTGTATGGGCACATTAAGTCCCGGAATAAGTTAAGGTGCAGAGGCATCCAAGGTCTCACTATGTGTCACTATGTTGTGACCCTCTGTTACACAACATTTCTCATTGTGTTTGGATATCTTGACTGGCAATTGAAAAGGTGTTCCCTGGACTTCCTCAAATTACATGCAGTGCTTTTCCCCTTAATGTTCCACTTACGTGAACTGAAAGGCAACTCATTACCAACAGTGTCTCTACCAAATCATGCACAGCATGCAGGGCCTCTGTCTCTGGTGACAGGAAACCAGATGACCCAGTGGAATCCTCTTTGGCTTGTGTAGCTGGGGTTCTTTGGGTGGGACTGCTGGCAGCAGTCCTTTAGGTCTGTTCCCATTGATAGGGCCTTTACTTCACAGCAACATGCGAGGAAAAAACAAGGGGAAGTAATAGTAGCACCGCACATGGTAATTACAGTCAGTCCATGTAAGGGAAGTTTTCAGTTCACAGAATTGCCAATTTAATTAAGTACAGGAACAGGGCAGACCTGCCCACAGGTGTACAAGGACTGCTTTTGAAGGCACCTGCAATCAGGAACAGGGACTTAACCACGGTTCTAAAAACAAATGTGGGAGGGATGTGGAGGGAGCCAGTTTTACCTCCATGAACACTAGTTTGTTTACTGGCTGTCCGTTAGCAGCAGTGGGGGCCAGAAATCAGCAGACCTGAAAGATGACAGAACACCTTCTTGCTTCTTTCGGGCATTGATTCCCATTAACCACGCCTGCCTCATTTCGGTCCCAGGATCAAAGACCACAGTCATAGTGGCTTCCTCTCTGGGCAGAGGGCATGATGGCCCCTGGAAGGCACCCAGTCCATCATTATGGTACTTAAACACATGGGCAATAAGAGAGTTTCCTGAAATAATAATCAATTCTCTCAAAAGCAATATTCACAGTAGTTATCCGGCATTCCCTCTCTTGGAAAAAAGTGAATGCACCTGCCAAAACAGCCCATATGAGAGTTCAACAGTGCCATCATGACCTGTTGGCTAGCAACTGTATGGGCACATTAAGTCCCGGAATAAGTTAAGGTGCAGAGGCATCCAAGGTCTCACTATGTGTCACTATGTTGTGACCCTCTGTTACACAACATTTCTCATTGTGTTTGGATATCTTGACTGGCAATTGAAAAGGTGTTCCCTGGACTTCCTCAAATTACATGCAGTGCTTTTCCCCTTAATGTTCCACTTACGTGAACTGAAAGGCAACTCATTACCAACAGTGTCTCTACCAAATCATGCACAGCATGCAGGGCCTCTGTCTCTGGTGACAGGAAACCAGATGACCCAGTGGAATCCTCTTTGGCTTGTGTAGCTGGGGTTCTTTGGGTGGGACTGCTGGCAGCAGTCCTTTAGGTCTGTTCCCATTGATAGGGCCTTTACTTCACAGCAACATGCGAGGAAAAAACAAGGGGAAGTAATAGTAGCACCGCACATGGTAATTACAGTCAGTCCATGTAAGGGAAGTTTTCAGTTCACAGAATTGCCAATTTAATTAAGTACAGGAACAGGGCAGACCTGCCCACAGGTGTACAAGGACTGCTTTTGAAGGCACCTGCAATCAGGAACAGGGACTTAACCACGGTTCTAAAAACAAATGTGGGAGGGATGTGGAGGGAGCCAGTTTTACCTCCATGAACACTAGTTTGTTTACTGGCTGTCCGTTAGCAGCAGTGGGGGCCAGAAATCAGCAGACCTGAAAGATGACAGAACACCTTCTTGCTTCTTTCGGGCATTGATTCCCATTAACCACGCCTGCCTCATTTCGGTCCCAGGATCAAAGACCACAGTCATAGTGGCTTCCTCTCTGGGCAGAGGGCATGATGGCCCCTGGAAGGCACCCAGTCCATCATTATCCCACCCATTCCCTGGATGACATGCATGGGTGAAGTTTAAGGGTGTGATGACTGGGGGATGGAGCAGCCAGTGTAGGCAAAGCCAGGGCTCCAAATGTAAGCTGGCTACCTTACTTTGGAGGGCAAGGCTGGCTGGGAGAGAGATTAGGCCTTGTGGGGTCATAAAACGGTCAGGGGTTGATTTCCTGTACCATCTTAAGCAGGACCCCTGACCACAGGGCGGGGCTTACTTGGGTGCCCCCCCCCCCCGGTGAGATCCCTGGTGTGTGGCTTTCCAGACGCAGTGTTGTCAGGGAGTGTCCTGGACAACATTCCAGCCCGGCATTTCCTCTGATCTCCCACTCTTCAGTCCAACTGACTCTGCGCAGGGGAATGTGAGCAGCAATGTCCCGGTGTCTGGGTGGACATGGGAGGGGGGCCATGCTCTCTGTATATGGCTTAGTAGCCAATCCCACAGAGCAGTCTTTTTCCTGCTGAGTGGCTGCCTGCAGATCCTCCAGAATCTGCAGAAATAGGAGACAGGCTGATGGAGATTGGGCTGGATCCTCCACAGGGGAAGATGTGGGGTCCACAGGGGGATTGGGCAGTGTCCACACTCTGGATGAAGTTGATCAGAGGGTTGACTTCGGCTCCTGGATCCCGCAGGATTCTCAGAGGAGCCCGTCCGTATGCGAGTGCTCTGCCCTCCTGGAATAAACACTGTATTCTCCTTCCACGGGTAGGAAAGGGAGCTATCCTGGTCCCTCCATGTTTGCGCTTGCATGCAGTGGAGCCTGGAGCAATGAGCACTGATGTTCCACTCGGATCACACCCCAGAGCAAGGGAATACAGTATTTTATTTAGGACTTTAATAGTTCCTCAAGGCCTGGGTAGCATCGAAGGAATAAGTCCCGCCTTATCTCAAAAGCAATACATTCTGTGCAACCCATTTGAAATTAACAGTATAAGCCAGTATATCTCTCATATCTTTTCTAACTGGTACTTGTCTATGTCTGTTACTTTTTTGTTTTAGGTGGTTTAAATTTAGACATAGATTTTTATGTTGTAACTTAATCTCAATTTCCTTGTGAGTTGTGGATACACTTTGATCCAACAGGTTGCTTTGTTGCCTATCAATGAATTCAGCAATTTATTTGATAATTGACAATCTTTTGGTAATTATGAACTAAGTACATTGAATACATTTACTTTACATGTTGGATAAGTGAAGGGTATTAACAGTTGATGCACCATATTTCACCTTAAACTTTACTTCCCCAGCAATGCACAAAGCATATCTTCTTTAACCTCAGACAAAGGGAAGGTTATATTTATATGTTTTTTCACCACCCTTAAAACACCCCTGAGAAACAGCTGAGAAACAGCTCTCTAGATGACAGAATGTGTAATTATGGGAGATCTTGCCATTATACTGGAGTGGCATTTGCATTAGAACTCTTTCAGAAACCATATGAAAGCTTATTTGGGCTCTGAAGAGAACCTGGGCATTGAAACAGCTTCAATCAGCATCACGTTTGGTATGTTTAAATCCAAGTTAAGTATATCCAGTCAAATAAAAAGCAGCAGGGACTAATTTTGTTGTAATTGTAATCCAACAACATTGTAATAGTTAAAAACAAGATAAACCTTGCTTTTGGATCTCTGAGGGTTTATTAATTGCACTCAAGTAAAAAAAAATCTTCATAGTAATCAAAGGGGTTATATACTGGAGCTTGTGGTTCTGCTGGTAATTATAACTGTACTCCATATTATGCATTTTTTCTTATGTATGTGTTTTAATGCATTCCTGCTGAACTTTCGCTTCAGATAAGATAATGATAAGCGTGTCATATCTAATGAGCATGTGTACTTTTTTAATGGTGGCTAAAACACAAATTTAAATCCCTTTGTCTTTTTGTAAAAAAAACTAATCAAATAAATTCATTGTCCATCACTTTTCTTCGGGGGGCAATATTTCATGCAATTCTGTTTCATGCATTCATCATATCAATACTCAAAATATAAATTCATTATATACTGTATCTCAACCACTAACATACTACCGTACCATAACAAACCAGACCACAACTTCAGGTGCAAATTAAAGTTTTTGGAAAAGAGGTGCTTATATGAACCCCTGGGATTAGGAGAACTGTGTGGATTGGTAGAGATCCATGTTTTTGCATGTGCTTACCTGCCACCACTTATAGGTTTTCTCAGAAAGCATGGTGTTATTCGGTGACATGAGTGGTGGTATCGACTTATTAAAGAGTTCCATGAACCAGGAGTCTTCGTCCTCTACAGAGATACACTGGCTACAGGCACACAGTGACTTGGAAACAGGTGTGCCCACCTGCCATAATTTGAAAAAGTATGATGATGTGATGCTGTAGTTGTAGCTGAATAAAAGGATGGTGATGGTAGTGAGGCAGAACAGCACAGTGAAAAGCCTGCTTTTCGGTTGCTTGAGGATCATCATTTTGTAAATGATAAGTGTTTAGGGATTGCAAAATGTTAAATAAGAAGGAAAGCTTCCTCTATTGAGGTTTCGACTTGCATCAGAAAATAAGTGCATGACAGGAATGTCATCCTGTTATAACAGTTCTCAGGCAAACACTTACAGTTTATAATTTGGGGTTTTCTGTATGATGATGACTGTATGGAATGTAATTACAGTGTTGTAGATTACAATATATATACAACCAATGTATGAACAGGTAGGAAAATATGTTGGTTTGAAGTGTAAGCATGAGACTCAATCAACAGCATCTTAAGAAATAGATTTTCTGTCCTGTGTTAAAAAACTGTTCATCTTTAAAAATATATAAATATATGCGGCATATTTTTTTCCCAATGTGGTAAATACTTGTCCTCTTCTTTTTCAGAAATGGGATTCCTTGGAAGGTAATGATCTATTTGCTTCCGGTCAGGCAGATCTGGGGTGGGAGTCTTGTTTTTGGCTAAATGAGGTCAAGGGGTGGTGAATCTATAGCCATACTTAAAATCATCCACCTAGAAAGAAAACAAATAAGATTCAATACACTCAAGAAATACTATGGTGGAGTAACAGTAATGAACCTGGAGAATTCCCAACAGAGGGGATTGCTCTCCAATGAATCCATTCACAAACCAAAAATAATTGATCTTATTTCCAGCCAGAACTAATTGCTATGGTGCATAGCTACACTATATGCTGGCATCATATAAGTTTTTTATGCTTTTGTTCAACCATCACTGTTCACCCTCTTGTTGGGTATTTCCTTGCTTTAGACCACAATCCTCCTATAACAGCCATCAGACAATTCTTTAAGTACCTAATATCCTTCATCACAGATAAAGAGTCCATTTGACTGTGACAATTGACTTACAATCTAGTCCAATTGAAACAAGTCCAGGAAAGCCTGGTTTAGCCGGACCCTGGTGTAGCTAAGGGGGATTATGTGTGGCAGAAACAATATGGGTTGATCAATGCTTGTCAGCGCAGAAGTGGAACTGGACCCTCATTTTTCTTTATTAAGAATAAAAATATATAACATTATATCGGTGATAGAACAGCTCTCCCATGAAACCAGAAGTAATGTGAAATGTATGTATGTATAGGCTACATTCATTTCCTCCATTGAAGCAATTTCCATCTCAGTTGGCCACGTTTCAATGTTAGAAAATGAGTTTTGTGGCTTTAAGAGCATTGCATTGTGGGTTTGGTTGTGATAGTTCACTTGTAGCTTTGAGACTGCTGTGGCAGAGGACAGGTTGCAACTAATTATGGTTTTGAATGTATTGATTTGCTGAGCTATATTGGAATACTGTGGAAACAAACAAAGTGGCAAATAAATATCATCTTCTTCATGGAATCAGCACCGTTTGTCTCTTCACTCACGTAAAGCAGCAGAATGAGTGGATATTTATTTAGTGGATATTTTATTTGTCGAGTTAACTCAGAATTCAGCAAGGCATCACCCCGTTCTGAACCTGGACTTTCAGTTAAGTTAGTTGAAACTTCCCTGAAGCTGACTATTGTCAGGAAGCAAAGTCAGGAAAGGTAGCAAGATGTAGGGACATTTGTATATATTTGTATTAAACACGATTTTGAATTATCCTGTGGTTTGGGTTCTCAGAGCGGTACATAACACTTCTTTTGTGATGCTTTTCCAGGCTTCCAGTTTTCCCTTCAATCTCCTCTTCAGGAGGTGAAATGCATGCTGAATTGGGCTAAGTGATCGACTTGGCCAGTCTAAAACCCATGTATTCAGAGCTTTTATTAAATGGTATTTTTTATACATTTTGGTTTCCCCATGTAGTAACTTTTATATGTTTTAACATAATGTTAAATGAAAGAGTCATGTTTTGTATTTGTTTGGATATTATTTGCATGCCATGACTTGGATAATGATCTACATAACACAACGTAAGGTAAGAACAGGCCATTCAGCCCAGCAATGCACACCTGTTCCTACCCCGAAGTGTACCTACTGCTTAGTTTGCCTTAAAGCTAAATAGTATCTAGCACCGTATGAAGCCTGGTCTTGAAAACCCCCAGTGTTTCTGCCTTCACTACATGTCCTGGCAAGATATCGACCATTCAATTACAGTCAACGGCACCAACGGCACTATCCATAAACAGCAAAGGTCCCACTAGATGATCGATTTAAATCTGTAAAAGTTATATACAACATGCAGGTGCTGCGGTGGAAGATACAGTCAGGTCCATAAATATTGGGACATCGACACAATTCTCATCTTTTTGGCTCTATACACCACCACAATGGATTTGAAATGAAACAAACAAGATGTGCTTTAACTGCAGACTTTCAGTTTTCATTTGAGGGTATTTACATCCGAATCAGGTGAACGGTGTAGGAATTACAACAGTTTCTATATGTGCCTCCCTCTTTTTAAGGGACCAAAAGTAATGGGACAAACTAACAATCAAAAATCAAACTTTCACTTTTTAATACTTGGTTGCAAATCCTTTGCAGTCAATTACAGCCTGAAGTCTGGAACGCATAGACATCACCAGATGCTGGGTTTCATCCCTGGTGATGCTCTGCCAGGCCTCTACTGCAACTGTCTTCAGTTCCTGCTTGTTCTTGGGGCATTTTCCCTTCAGTTTTGTCTTCAGCAAGTGAAATGCATGTTCAATCGGATTCAGGTCAGGTGATTGACTTGGCCATTGCATAACATTCCACTTCCTTTCCTTCTCCATACTCTTCTCTTCACATCATTCTGGTACAAGTTGATCTTTATCTCATCTGTCCATAGGATGTTGTTCCAGAACTGTAAAGGCTTTTTTAGATGTTGATTGGCAAACTTTAATCTGGTCTTCCTGTTTTTGAGGCTCACCAATGGTTTACATCTTGTGGTGAACCCTCTGTATACACTCTGGTGAAGTCTTCTCTTGATTGTTGACTTTGACACACATATACCTACCTCCTGGAGAGTATTCTTGATCTGGCCAACTGTTGTGAAGGGGTTTTTCTTCACCAGGGAAAGAATTCTTCTGTCATCCACCACAGTTGTTTTCCGTGGTCTTCCGGGTCTTTTGGTGTTGCTGAGCTCACTGGTGCGTTCTTTCTTTTTAAGAATATTCCAAACAGTTGATTTGGCCACACCTAATATTTTTGCTATCTCTCTGATGGGTTTGTTTTGATTTTTCAGCCTAATAATGGCTTGCTTCACTGATAGTGACAGCTCTTTGGATCTCATATTGAGAGTTGACAGCAACAGATTCCAAATGCAAATACCACACTTGAAATGAACTCTAGCAGCCAATTGTCCCATTACTTTTGGTCCTTTAAAAAGTGGGAGGCACATATAGAAACTGTTGTAATTCCTACACCGTTCACCTGATTTGGATGTAGATATCCTCAAATTAAAGCTGAAAGTCTGCAGTTAAAGCATATCTTGTTCGTTTCATTTCAATTGTGGTGGTGTATAGAGCCAAAAAGATGAGAATTGTGTCAATGTCCCAATATTTATGGACCTGACTGTATACCCTATACCCTCACATTTGCTACCTGGAGGTGGTTGTGTCAAAGGCAAACCCTAAACCACTATGAATTATATATTGCTACAAATTATATAATTTCTTCCCCTGCTGGCAGAATTCTTACCGCAGAAACAAACCACCAAATGAAACATGAAACACTGTATCCTAGCATCTTGTTGGCATTTGGTTAACTATTACCCCCAAATCTTTTCCAGCTTGAGCACATTCCAATTTGTTACCCTCCATAAAGCAATCCTGCCTTATATTTGTATGTCCCACGTGTAGAACGTTACATTTAGTTGTATTGAATCTCATTTGCCAGGTTTCCACCCACTTCTGGATTCTGTCCACTGGGGTTGGTGGTGTTGTCAGCAAGACCAACCAGATCAGATCAACTTTCCTTTCTATTTGGATGATTAACCTGTGAGATTTTACCATACATATGCAACAAGCATATCGGCAGAACCCTTAGAATCTTGACTTCCCAATGCACAATATTGACACATAATATTAATTGTTTTAAAATTTTTTAAATTAGATTACTAAGACCACTGTGATTTCTTAATCTTTACTCATTAATATGTGAGAGCAGTGTCACTTCAAACAGTGAAAGGTGAACTTTAAGTACATTTCTTGCATGTGTACTGCAACTTCTCCAGCTTGCTTTGAATATTCAGTAATATGCGCATATGTAAATTGCTACACTCTAACCATTGCATCTCAACATACGTGATATTTAGTGGCGTAGCCTGGATTCTTAAACAACAATGATTATTTATTCACTTATTTATTTATTATTTATTCGTCAAGTGAACAATTGTACCAGGAACGCTTTTGGCTGAGCCGTATGAGCCTGTCTGGTTCGTAGTGTCTCGTTAACAACATTCACCTTGACCTTGTCAATGTATGCTAAATGTATTGTGTACGTGACTCACACCAAGTTTCCATGAAAACAGAAGGAATTGGACTTTACATGCAAAAAAGGCCAATCAGAAGCGTTTGCTTTAGATGCAGTTAGTTGGCCAATGCGAATGAGATACGCATGGGGGGACGTTTTGTAAGGTTTTGTTTCTTTTATTAAATTTAGTTTTATATGTATTATATACTATATGAATATGTATTTGTTGTACTGTAAGTAACATTAGACACAAGCCTGTGATTGATGAAAAAACAATTGAAGACAGTAGGGGTGATCCGTGTACTTGTTTTATACGAGTACCCGTGACGAATATTGACTTTTTTCCGATCACGAGTGTTGAACGAGTAATTGGATCATTATAAGTGATCAGAGAATTGGCCTGCTTTATTGTCCTGCACAACACTATTTATTTATCTTCTTGAAGTTTTCCCTTTAGCTCAACTATATTATGAGGGGGAAACTTATTTATATAATCTATATAACTAAGATATGATAGTGTACCACAAACGATGCCACTGCAACTTACAGTTTGAGACAAATAAAGGTTTAGCTAAACACACATGATTCAACACGTAAAGAGATAAAAGGAACTGATAAGAGCATCTGCTAAATGCTTTGTAATGTAATGTAATGTAATGTAATGTAGCTATAAAATATGGCTGAATGGTGAATGATACAAGTACTTCATTTAAGCCAAGCCAAGTCTCTGTGATGCTCATGTCTAGAATTACAAATCTCAAAGTAGAACACTCAAAAATGGTTGCCGGATCTTGAGGGTTGTGCAAAGAAGTCTCATCTGTATTTCGAGGGTATTTACAGAAATTTTGGGTGATCCATGTTTGAATTACATCCTTTTCTATACAGGGTCCCTACATTTTGTTGGACCAAAAGTAAATGGACAGCCGGCTTCTCTACTGTTTCTGATTAGTAATGTGTGTTTAATTGCCGCATAGTGCAGCTATGAGAAAGCTCTCAGTATCTTGATTCTTGACTTTTGATTGACTGTGGACTTTGTCAACATGAGGAGCAGAGTTGTGCCAATGACCATCAAGGAAGCCACTGAGAGGCAGAGAAATAAGAAAAACTGTCAGAGGTACAGTAAATGCTTACCAAAAGAAATGGAACACCAGCAAGGGCAAGTGTTAATGTGGAAAAAGTCAGACAGCAAATGGTGAAAATACCTTTTCATATCAAATCTACCAAGGTTTGTATAAATATATATTTTTTAATGTAGTGGTAAACCGTGACAATGTAAGACCTGAAGAATGTATATCTACAAAGCAACTGAGGAAAAAACTCATGTGTACTTATGTGTTATGTGTTTATTGTATTATATTCATGTAAAGCCTGTGATATTGAATAAATGCCTCTATTGGATGAAACAAACTATTGCGGCACATGATGATACTACATACTTCATGTTATCTTTAACTTCGGTGTAAAAGGGAAATTTTGCACAGCTTCCTGAATATAAATAGCCTAATGAATAATGCATTATTTCAGTTATTCCAAATGTCAGCTTCACTATTGCAGTACACTATTACAGTACGCAAGCTGTGCTGGCGCATTGACCCCTTAAGTATTGGACCCTTTTCTTGACACAAGCTTGAAAATGACATACCTAAAATAAAATGAACCCCTTTACATTTATTTCAGTTAATTTACTCTCATGTTTAAATGTTTTCATGGTCATTTCAACTCTCAATCTGGCAATCTGTGGTGCAGGGGATGGAAAATGTATTTCACCACAGGATCCCCTCCCCGCACCACAAGTTGCCAGATTGGGAGTTGAAATGGAAAAAAGAGAGTAAATGTATTGAAATAAATGTATAAAACGGGCTGGACAAATCTCACAATCTGATAACAAAAAATGAACAATCTGTTCATAGCAGTGATAAAATAATGCTATACCACTGCTCTGACTTCGAATGCTTGTTTATAGTTATATGGCAATTATCTGGGCCTGATAAAGGCTTCTTTCCTTTCACCAGTGTCCCTACAGATGAACAGCAGCACCATGGAAAGCTCCCAGTTGGAAAGCCCAGTACTGCAGCATCCAGGACCATGGAGAACTACACTTCACAATCAACAAGATAAAACTGGCATCAATTAGAGCTCACAGTTGCAGCCACCCTTGATCCCTGATGAGCTGCAGTATAAGGGAGGCTGCCAGGAGACAAAGGGTAAGTAGGCACCAACCCTCGTAGACAATAAATAGCTGCACGCCACCACCTGGACTGCTACCACGCTCTGCTGCCACCCACCCTGCCCTCTGCACCTCCACAAGACTATCACCAAAGGGGCTGAACCCTGTGCACCTGGGCCTACAGGCCTCACCCCCTTTTCCCTGCCCTTTAAATAAAACAACCCTGTGGGGTTTTCAGCTCACTTTGCCTCTGTCCTCCCCAAACTGCACTACACAACCCAAGCTCAGTGTTCTACTTTGACGCATTATAACAACAGAGGTGAGAATTTCAGAGACTTGAAAAATGGCTTAAACGAAGCAAGACACTTGTACCATTTATAATACTGACATAATTTAATAATAAGTTTAGTAGATGTAGATGAAAATGCAAAAAAGTTTATTTCGCAATGAAATACTGGAGAGTTCCAAATGTAAAACGGGTAAACCTATACAAAGTCTGATGGTGATACACATAATCTACTAAAGTAAATTAAATGTAAACAGTGTACCCTCCACATCTATCCAAAATGGGTCAATTGTAAGATGCTGGAAATAATACAATAATATTTTTTTCTATAGATCAACTGTTTTGACTGACTAATGAAAACATATTTGCATATTTTTTCAAGTGGGAATTACTATATATCATTGAATTGTATCAGTATTGTGTAAACTCTTCAGTATAAGCTTTTCTAGCTTTCAGTTATAATGAACCCGGATTGCTACAGTTCTAATTAAATGTGTGAATAAATCAAAAACATGGTTTGGTGACAGTTCATATTTAAATGAGCATAACTTGCTTAATATCTGGAGTACAAATATAATGTTGGTATCGCTAGAAACAAGAGATTCTGAAATATATCAACTCATATGAAATAGATATCCTCTCAGGTCCTCTTCGCACATGTACTTGTGTTTGATCTGCACTTCGTTGTACGTCGCTCTGGATAAGAGCGTCTGCTAAATGCCATGTAATGTAATGTAATGTAGATATAGGTCTTTTATGGCCGATGACGATATTCAGACAGCAAGGTGGCCGATGGCTGATGCATACATATTGATCATGATTCTTTATATAGACAATGCCAGGGTGAAGACAATGCATTTAATGCATGATGCGGGGCACAAAACTTGCAGAGTGCGTTAAAACCGTGTAATGACCACCTCAGAGTTACGTTACTGTCACCTTCCTGTCAGCTTTGACCAACAATATGTTTTTGCCAGCAGAACTGCTTGTCAGTGGATGTTTTTTGTGTTTCACACCATTCTCTGCAAACTGTAAAGTCTGTTATGTGTGAAAATTCCACTAGATCAGCAGTTTCTGAGATTCAAACCATCCAGTCTGGCACCAAGAATCATTCCATGGTCAAATTTACTTAGATCACATTTTTTCCCCATGCTAACATTTTGTCTGAAAAACAGCTGAACCTCTTGACCATGTCTACATGCTTTTATGCATTTAGTTGCAGCCACATGTTTAAGTATTTGCATTAACAAGCTGGTGTACAGGTCTACCTGTTAAAGTGTTCACTGCACACCAGAAACTTTGCGTGGGTGGAGTTCCTATTTGGGATGTGAACAGATATGTGAAAAAACGATTAAACATGGGAGGTTACCAGTAATCAAATACTTTTTCGTTTTTGGGAAAGATAATTACCAGTTGCAGTTAGACTAATGATAATCAGTTTTTCACATTACATTAGGCTAAGGTAGATAAGCATAATTTACCCTGTATTTTCATTTATTTAAAAAAAATAGTTGATTCAATGAAACATTGATGTTTTATTTTTTGTAGGGTGGGGGATGAAATGTACTGATGATATTAGTTCCTTATCAGCACGCAATAATAACATAGCTTACTAGTCTATATTCTCTAAAAAAATGGAAAAGAAGTTATCAATAAACGTGATCTTGGTATGGTCCAGAATGTCTAATTATATTCCCGATTAACCGAATATCCGTTATTTTCACCTCAAGAATAACCGAATACTAAATATACATCCCTAGCTGCCATCACACACTTTTCTGCCTGACCAATCAGGAGGCTTGAATCTTCGGTTCAGTATTTTAATGGTGGTGCACTGAACATCCTGTTGCAAACTGTGGACTGACAGTTTGCTCCAATGGCATCTGAGAAGGCATTCTGTGGCCTTTAAAGCATAACCCTACATCATAATTGATTTGGGCTACACCCCTGACAGACCCACCAAAAGGGAGCAAACATACCTCAAAGCCTGTTGTAAAACATTGCACACCGTTGGGAGCAAACATATCATTCAACACAGAAACCGTAGAAAAACATAGCAAAACGTTTTCAGATTGAATATGCCCCTGCTATGCCTCATCTGGCACTGGGTATGTCTTCAAACTAAAAGGATTTGCAGTTCCATGATATAGTCACAAACAGGGCTGAACAATTACCACTGGAAATTATCAGAAAATCTACAAAATATTAAATGTCACTAAATGACATTTTGTGACTTCTGTACTTCCTTTCCAAAATGAGGAACCTTAAATTATTTTGGTTCCTCTGGTTTACATACCTTTGGCCATGAAGCATTCAGGGCCAAAACAAATTTCCATAAGCCAGTGGTTCTCAAACCCTGTCCTGGAATACCACTGTGCATGGTGGCTTTCCAAAACATACAAGCTCATCTGTGACGCACGGTGGAGAAATGAGTTCAAACTAATTGGGAGCAACTTCATCATGCAGCATGGTACTTCTGCTTCAACACTATCTTTCTCTCTGCAGATGCAGATTAGCCTTTGTGTGTCTTTCAGCAGAACAATTCACTCAGTGACCATTCTATTAGGTAGACCTGTAAACCAGCTTGTTAATGTAAATGTCTGATCAGCCAATCATGTGCAGCAACTCAATGCATAGAAGCATGGAGACATGGTTTAGAGGTTTGTTGTTCAGACCAGTCATGGGATTGATGGGGAAGAAATGTGAAATGTGACTTTGACAGTGGAATGACTGTTGGTGCCAGACTCAGTATCTCAGAAACTGCTATTCTCCTGGGATTTCTGACCCAGCCAGAGTTTACAGAGAAAGGTAAAAAAAATCCCAATAAATGAGGCGGTGTCCTGTCGGCAAAAACAGCTTGTTAATGAGGGAGGTCAGAGGAGAATGGACACGCCTAATAAAGTGGTTGCTTTGAGTGTATATCCGACCGCCATCTGCTATTCACAAGATACATGCTAATTTAAGAAGCACAATTTCACAAGCTCCTCGGTAGCCTACCATATGGCAATTGATTGTTCACGTAAAAAAGTTGGCCTTAGCTACACTACATAAATATTTATGCCATCCATCTAAAAATACCACTCTGGGCATTCACGTTGACACCTTACATCGCGTTTGCCTACAATACTGCTGCTGCTGCTTGATTTGTTGACAGAATCCCCCTCCTGAAGTATTCTCAAAAGCACAATTAGCTTGACTAGCATATAATCTTGGTGCTGCCATGTGCCGCAGACAGCGCACCGTTGCGACCAGAGACGTGATCCGACTGAGGAGAGAACTCGTTAATTCAAACAGGTCAACCATAAAAAAACAAAAGCGTCCAATAAACTCACTATCTACAAAGGAGAGGATTTGCCCGGAATTACATATATTAGGAAGTATTTTTACAGATATCAGGAACTATTTATATTACGAACTTGTTTTCACACAGCGAGTGGTCAATGTGTGGAATAGCTTGCCAGTACATGTAGTGGAGGTTTGACAGATCAGTCTTGATACGGTGTTAGATTCTATTTAGCTTTTAGGCAAACTAGGTAGTCGGTACACTTAGGGATAGGAAAAGGCGAGCATTCCTGGGCTGAATGGTTCTCGCCATTACCTTGTTTTATGTTATGTTATGTTATTCGCTCGCGTGTTAAAGTGCGCTGATTGATAAACGAGACAACATTCAGATGTTTTTTAAATTATTATTTTGCAAAAAGCGTTAGCTACTTATAGGAATAGTATCTACGTTTCAGTTCTTATGCATACCCCGTAGTAGGCGTATAATTTTGTTTAGTAATAATAAGTTATAGCGATACCCCAAGTTTGTGCAACAGGTGTATTTTACATTCTACGTTCGGCGTAACGATACTACCAGGCATAAGTCCAGTTGGTGCAAACAGAACCGAACGTACAAAGGGATAAAGAGAACGTACAAAGGGATAAAAAGACATGCATGCCGTTGACTATATTCTGGTCATCTGCATGCATGTAGTCTCTCCCATAAAATATAAACATCTAACAAGATGCTACTTCTTAGCCTACTGTTTATTTTAATGACAAACATGTATATGTTCCTGAAAATATTTTTTATTACGTTCTAACTCTTGAAGTAACTCTTGTCTCCTGCTGCACGGAAGATAGGCTACGGAATTCAGAATAATGCTGATTACTCAAGCTAATAGTGATTACCGCTCCGTGGTTCGAAATAACGGAATAAATAACAATATGCACATATCTAAACAGAACAAGAAGTCACTGCAGCTGTGTCAATATATTAACCTAATCGATCATAGCCTACTTACTTCCGATCTCGGGCTGTCCTCGAGAAACTGATATCCTTTGGACTTATTCCGTAGTCAACCCATCAATTGAACACTTAACAGACACAAAATAAAGAAGAGCCTAAATGTATCCAGTTCATAATTGCCGATTATAACTGTGGAGGGACACTTCCCCGAAGCATGTTGTATTTCCAGCAGTGCTGCGGTAGCCGTGGTCGTATAGGCTACACATAAATGGAGGCTATTGTAGCCAATTCTAGTCTAACGAAAGCTCCGTCGCACAACAGTGCGGGTGACGCGGATCCAAGAGGATCGTATTTTTAATATCCTGTTGTGGTAACGCCCTTCCAGAGCCTGAAAAAAAATTACATTATGCTTTCTCTCATCTGAGCTACTCATATGGCGAGCTGAATAAGTATTTATTCCATATACTTGCCTGTTTTTCACAGCGTGTTGGACATTTTGTCTTACTAGTTGAACGAAGCCTTGTTGATATCAAAGAATTGCACCTTACTAGTCATTCGTTTTGAGCCAGTAGTTGCACTTTTATTCTACTAGCAGAGGTGGGTAGAGTAGCCAAAAACTGTACTCAAGTTAGAGTACTGTTTCTTTAAAAGAAAAATTACTTAAATAATTGGTATAACTGTATAATCTGTATAAAATAATCTGTATAAATGCATTTCATCTATTTGTTTTAAGAGCAATCAGACACATAAGAGGTTGATAGCCATCCACTATCCTATAGGCTAGCCTACTTGAGTGGTCAATGGGCTGTATTCCTGGTTATGTGTTACATATGCAAAACTTAGCCTTTTTTGTTTAAAATCTTTATTTCAATATGGCAACGTAATTTGTAACATATATCTCCCACTATAGTAGGCTGAGCTATTTATTTACATTTGCTGATACAGACCCATCCCATACTAACCAACTTGGCATCATCTATTTGACTATTTATTTATTTTATGACTTTGAATTTGTATTTTCTCTTTGATATAGAAACATATATTTACAACTCAATCTTGTTACATTCAGGTATATGAATAATCATAGTTATGAAAACAGTTACACTCAGTGGCCATTTTATTATGCCTACTTATTCATGCAATTATCTAATTAGCCAATCTGGTGGCAGCAGTCCAATGCATAAAATCATACAGATACATTGGGTCAGAATTCACCTACAACAGCATGAATCCGTGGACCCAACCTGCCTTGTGTCAATTGTCCAGGCTGGTAAAATTGTTGTAATGGTGGCGGAATGTTTTCTTGGCACAATTTGGGCTCGTTAATACCAATAAATCATAGCTTCAATGCCACAGCCTATTTGCTTATTGTTGCTGACCATGTGCATCCCTTCATGGCCACAATGTACCCACCTTCTAAGGCAGGGGTCGGGAACCTATGGCTCGCGAGCCAGATATGGTTCTTTCGATGACTGCATCTGGCTTGCAGACAAATTTTAGCCGACATTTCTTAACACGATAAGTAATGAATAATTCTACTGTGTCGTTTTAAAGTAAAACATTTTACACAAATTACAGTTTAAAAAAAATATATATATAAAACATTCTTATCTATTTTAATCTGTCGACACTAAAAACTCTATTTTCATTGGATAATGCGGTAGCCTACGACACGGGTCGTTGTAAGGTCAAGAAATAAACTTCCCTACTTTTAGTCAGATAGTCAGCTAGTTTATCTGCATCAAACCCTTATGACAAAGAAGATGGCAAAAAGAAAAAAAGATGAGGATTACCGTACGTTTCAGGCCAAATGGACATTTGGGGGAATTTGCCTTTGTGGAGAGAGCAGGTTCTGCGGTGTGTCTAATATGCAATGATAAAATTTCATTGATGAAACAGTCAAATGTAAAGCAGCACTTCGATACACGCCATGCTTCATTTGCATCGAAATATCCAGCGGGGGACAGCAGGAAAAAGGCATGCCAAGAGCTACTGTGCAGAGTGCAAGCCAGTCAGCAGCAACTCCGTGTATGGACCAGTCAAGGTAACTGGAATTTGGCTAGCTTTGCTGGTTCTTTAGCAATAGTTAGGAATGGAAAGCCATTCACAGATGGTGAGTATGCCAAAACATTCATGCTTGATGTGGCCAATGAATTTTTTGATGACTTTTCAGATAAAAACAGGATAATCAAACGAATAAAAGACATGCCTCTGTCAGAAAAAACAGTTCACGATCGTACCATCATGATGGCAAATCAAGTCGAGGAAACACAAGTTAAGGACATAAACGCAGCTCCATACTGCCGGTGACACACTGTGTGTGTCTGAGCTTCTTCGTGAACATGAAAATAGACCCATCCTAATTTTTCATTGCATTCTACACCAGGAGGCGCTCGGTGCTCAAACGTGTGGCGAGCAGCTTGGTGAGGTGATGTTGCTGGTCATTCGGGTAGTCAACTATATTGTTGCCAGAGCTTTAAATGATCTCCAGTTTAAAACACTGTTAGACGAAGTTGGGAATAATTATCCCGGTCTGCTTTTACACAGCAATGTGCGTTGGTTGTCAAGGGGGAAGGTGCTCAGCCGTTTTGTGGCTTGCCTGAGTGAAATCCGGACTTTTCTCGAAATGAAAGGCGTCGAGCATCCTGAGCTAGCTAACACTGAGTGCTGTTTCACTATCTCGTGGGCATGACTGAACATCTGAACTAGCTCACTGTGAAAATGCAAGGCATTGGAAATACAGTCTTATCCCTTCAACAGGCAGTGTTTGCATTTGAAAACAAGCTGGAACTCTTTATCAGGGATATTGAAACAGGTCGTTTTATACACTTTGAAAGACTGAGAGAATTTAAAGATGCGTGCTTAGCAAGTGACCCCGCTCAACATTTTTATCTCCAGCAGCTCGCTGGCTTCACATCTAATCTCCTGCAGTCATTCAAAGCACGTTTTAGAGAATTTCGTGAGCGCACTGGTCTTTTTAATTTCATCACTCATCCACACGAGTGTGCAGTGGACAAAGCCGAGACTTTGAGGTAGAAGTTGCTGACCTGAAGGCCTCAGACATGTGGGTGAGTAAGTTCAAGTCACTGAATGGAGAGTTGGAAGAACTTGCGCGACAGCGAGCAGAGCTGGCGAGTAAACACAAGTGGACAGAAATGAAAAAACTTCAACCTGAAGACCAGCTGATTCTCAAAACTTGGAACGCGCTTCCTGTCACATACCACACAATGCAGCGTGTGAGTATTGCCGTATTGACCATGTTTGGCTCTACATATGCATGTGAGCAGTCCTTCTCACATCTGAAAAACATAAAGACCAACCTAAGCTCACGTTTAACGGACGAAAGCCTCAACGCCTGCATGAAGCTTAACCTCACCACATATGAACCAGACTACAAGGCCATCAGCAAAACCATGCAGCACCAGAAGTCGCATTAATGGCAATAAGTATTTTATTTATTATTGGTTAGCTACAGTATAACAACATTATTAAGAAGAATTAATATAAATGTATTATATATAGCACTTTAAGTATTCAGAGACGTGTTATACTTGAAAAATGTTGGTCTTACTTTAAAAATGCACGCATTAAGTTGTATTCAGTGTTAATACATATTATATGGCTCTCAAGGAAATACATTTTAAAATATTTGGCTTTCATGGCTCTCCCAGCCAAAAAGGTTCCTGACCCCTGTTCTAAGGGCTACTTCCAGCATGATAATGCACCACGGCACAAAGCAAAAGTCATCTCAAACTGGTTTCATGAACATGACAAAGTTCAGTGTTCTTCAGTGGCCTTCCCAGTCCCTGGATCTGAATCCAATAGAAAACATTTGGGATGTGGTAGAATGGGAGCATGAATGTCAAAGGAATGTTTTCAACATCTTGTGGAATGAATGCCAGGAAGAATTGAGGCTGTTTTGAGAGCAAAGGGAGGCCCTACCTTGTATCAGTATAGTGTTCCAAATAAATTGCTCAGTGAATGTATTTTATCTATCTTATCGTAAGAAAATGGTGTGTCAAAGAAGGGTACAGAAAAGTCCATATTGGATTGCTTATTTTTATTCTTATTTATATATTCTTCTGGATCCACAATTTGGCTGCACCCTGTGCACTCTACATTTTTTACGTGTTACATTAAAAAGAGTCCACTAGTTCACTAGTTATAACCAAAATAAGATATGTTTTCCTTACACGTTCGCTAGTTCAAGGCAGTTTTTCTAACTCGTTCGATTCCATTCTGAACATGTTGTGACATTTAAGCAGCGTGTTACGTATTTTGGCCACTAGTTGCACTTTTCCATAACGTGTTGTGCCTTGTTCAGAACAGGTGGCACACCTCGTGCAACTAGTTAGATAGTTATGAAACTAGTTCCTGTGCACATTTGTGATATCAAACATTACTAGTTGCCATTTATTGCTTACTAGTTACACAAAAATTCTCACTAGTGAACAAATATGATCAACTAGCTGAGTAAATAATTCCACTAGTACACTTCACAACTGAACTAGTTAATGTGCACTAAGATTGTGAATTCTTTGAGAGGTCTGAATCTTGAACCTAGATCTGTGCTGATACCTTGGTGGAGAGCAGGCTGATATAACGTTTGGGCTGATCAATATAATCTCCGGTCTTTTGAGGCTTTCAACAAATGCAAACATTTAACTTAAAACATGTTTTTTTTGTGATTAATTGTACCTATTGTATAGTACGTGCCTCAAGTGGTCAGTTGTGGAAAATTGAGTGCAACTGAGTTTGGGAACCACTGGACCACCTGATGAGACAATTTCTTTATTCAATCCTTACACAGTCTCTCCTGTTACAATTAAAATGCCAAGTTCTTGATTTCACAGCATTTCTCATTCGCAGATTTCCTTAGATGTGATTTTATGCTAAGTATCCAGAATGTATTTCTGAATACTCTTTCCTGAAGCTGAGAATGGGTTTAATTGACATTAATTGATATCAGCCTTATTTTTTCATTATGTTCAGATCTCCATAGTGTAATGACCCATCACCATGGTTGTTTGAGTATCTCATAAACTGCTGGGATCGGACTCCTCCCATAGAGCCCTCTGGATCACCGCCTCAATCTTCTAAGTTACTGACGCGATGGTGCAGGAACCTGGGAGGATGTTCTCAGGTGCCTCACGCTTGGGACTGGTGTTAAATTGTTGGGACAGGGCATCTGGCTTAATGTTCTGGGAACCTGGGTGGTAGGTGAGTGCGAAGTTGAATCTTCCGAAGAATAGTGCCCATCTAGCTTGGTGTGAGTTGAGTCTTTTTGGTGTTTGGAGGTACGCCAAGTTCTTGTGGTCTGTCCAGACGACAAAAGGTTTCTCGGATCCCTCCAGCCAATGCCTCCACTTCTCTAGTGCCAGTTTGACAGCGAGGAGTTCTCGGTTCCCCACGTCATAGTTTCTCTCTGCCGGTGAAAGCTTTTTGGAGAAGAAAGCGCATGGTTGTAACCGGTTGTCGGAGGCAGAGACTTGTGACAGCACGGCTCCTACCCCAGTGGCGGACGCATCCGTCTCCACGACAAACTGGCGGGTGGAGTCGGGGTGCACCAGGATGGGAGTGGAGGAGAACAGTCTCTTGATCTTGGTAAATGCGCCCTCTGCTTCGGGACCCCGATGGAATGGCATGGCGGTGGATGTAAGCTTGGTGAGGGGGGAGACAACCTGACTGTAGGACCTGATAAATCTTCTGTAAAAGTTGGCGAATCCCAAGAAGCGTTGGAGGTGTTTTCGAGAGACAGGCATGGGCCAGTTAGTGACCGCCTGAACCTTCTTGGGATCCTCCCTGATCTGTCCCTTTTCCAAAATGAAACCTAGGAACTCGACAGTGTCAGTATGGAAAACACATTTCTCTGCCTTGATGAACAGTTTGTTCTCCAACAGTCTCTGGAGAACTTGCCTGACGTGCTTCTCATGTTCCTTGGCATTGGTGGAGTAGATCAGGATATCGTCGAGGTAAACAAATACGTGTCGGCCCAGTAAGTCCCAAAGAACATTGTTAACTAACACCTGGAACACAGTGGGTGCGTTAGTGAGGCCAAATGGCATGACTAGGTACTCAAAGTGTCCGAGAGAGGTATTGAAGCCGGTTTTCCACTCCTCACCCTCTCGAATACGGACCAGGTGGTAGGCGTTGCATAGGTCTAACTTGGTGAAGATAGTGGCATCGTGTAGAGGATGAAAAGTGGAGTCCATCAATGGCAGAGGGTATTTGTTCTTGACAGTGATGTTGTTAAGCTCCCTGAAGTCGATGCAGGGACACAATGAACCATCCTTCTTCTGTACAAAGAAGAAT
Organism: Conger conger; assembly: GCF_963514075.1. Taxonomy (NCBI): domain Eukaryota; kingdom Metazoa; phylum Chordata; class Actinopteri; order Anguilliformes; family Congridae; genus Conger; species Conger conger. Next base: position 51,471,682 of record NC_083768.1, read on the forward strand.
CCGGCGCCCACGGGTGAGGAGGATGGGCGAATCAGTCCATTGGCTAGGCAGTCCCGGATGTATTTCTCCATGGCCTCCCTTTCAGGTCTGGAGACGTTGTAGAAACGGCTTGAGGGGAGTGTGGATCCGGGTAGCAGCTTGATGGCGCAGTCGTAAGGTCGATGAGGAGGAAGTGTCTGTGCTTGTGTCTTGGAGAAGACTGTGCCTAGGTCGTGGTAAGGGGTGGGCACCTTCTCCAGAGAGGGCTTGGGGACTTGTGGTGGGTTGGGTACACCCTCAGCTGGTGCAGGAGCGGATCGCAGGCAGAATTGGTGACACTCACGACTCCAGGCTTGAATCTGGCATGAACTTCAGTCAATGGTGGGGTTCTGTCTCTGGAGCCAGGGTAATCCCAAAATGAGCTGGTCGTTAGGGGACACGGAACTGAATCATCTCATGGTGGTTCCCAGAAATGATCAGCTGAATGGGTTTGGTGTTGTGGGTCATGCGGCAGAACGTCTTTCCGTCCAACGACCGAGCATTCTCAGGGTGCGGTAGTGGGAGGGTGGGAATGTTCAGTTCCATGACCATCACTTCGTCTATGAGGTTTGCGTCAGCTCCGGAATCCACCAACGCGTTAACCTGGATTGCTCTGTCGGAAAGCATCAACACGGCAGTAATCGTGGGGCGATGGTCGTTCCTGGCAGACCCTTTATATCTGTTGAGCACTCTCACCTCAACAGATGAGGCAGATCTCTTGGACCGGAGGGTGCACCGAACTTGGGTGTGTCCCAGCTTCCCACAATGGAAGCAGGAATCGGTTGCTCTCCGACGTGTCCGTTCCTCAGTTGAGATCTTCATACCGGCACGGGAAAGGTCCATGGGTTCGAGTCCATCGGCTTGCTTCTCCTCTGGTCGGGGACTTGACCCTCGCCTTGGGGACGGCTGGCCGGGTGGGACCTGTCTCTCAGTCCGGCGTTGTCTGCCACGGTTGTCCAAACGGATGGTGGCACGGACGAGTGGGTCGAACTGAGTGATGGGTTCAAGACGCGCCTCACTCAGGCTGGCCAGGAACAGGTTTGCCAGAGCCGCATCATTCCAGTTGGTGGCTGCCGCGAGAGTGCGGAAGTCAATGGAATGGTCTGCCGCAGTTCTCCTGCCTTGGCGAAGGGCGATCAGGCGCTGGGACGGCTCTTGGTCGCTGGATGCGTGCTGGAAGACCTTGCGGATCTCTTCAGCAAAGGTTGGGAACCAGGGAGGGAATTAACCCCCGGAACACACAGCTGTAGCCCAGTCCAAGGCTCTCCCCTTGAGTAGCCCCATCACGTAGCCCCAATCCGGCGGTCATCGCTGTTGTAGGTCTGTGGTTGCTGGCGGAACACAAAGTCACACTGGAGCAGGAACGCCTTGCATCTCTCCGGTTCTCAGCCGAACCTCTCCGGGGGGGGGGTTGTTGTGGCTCCCGGAATTGCCAGGTTCCCATGGGGTTGGAAGGTGGAGGTGCAGGCGGGTTGGCAGGTTCTTCCAGTGGGTGTGGCTGAACCGCGATGGCGAGTCTCCTCATCTCCACACGCAGCTCTCGAATCTCCAGACGAAGTTCGGAGATTCCTTGAGAGTGTTGCTGGACTATGGCGCCTTGTTCCTGGAGGGCGTAGAACATGGCGGTTGAGTCAGCCGGGTCCATGTTGCCGAAATTGTTCTGAGACGGGTGCGTGGGGGTTTGGACCCAAAATGCACGACTCAGAAACAGTAGTGTAGTAAAGTCCCGTCAGGGCTTTATTTGGGGAATATCCAGAGAGCGTAGTCAAAAACAAGCAATGTTCATACACGTAAATATCCAGCCAGAAAACCAAAGTGCAGTACCGAGGGAGAAGGCAGTCTAGTAGTCGGTACACCATGCAGGAAGTCCGGTAGCCAGGAAAGCTGTCAGCGGGGCAGAAGTACAGGCGGACGGTAGGCAGGCTCAGGGTCAATGACGGTGCAAAAGTCAAGACCGAAGTCTGCTCCGTGGGGCAAAAGCACAAAAACAGCAGGCAAAGTCGTGGTACAGGCAGGCGATGGTCAATAAAACAGAAGTCAATAAACAATGGTCAAAAACAGGCTGGGATCGTAACGGGTAGACAATGGCTTGGTATAAACGCTCAAGAGAATGCACTGACGAACAGGAGGCAAACAATTTTGCACAGACATGACATAAAACTGAGCTTATATGCAGGTGTAGACAGGTGTAGACAATTAGCTTGAGAGCAGTAAGAGAATGGAAATCAGGTGTGGAGTATTGACAAGTTATTACGAGGTAATTAGTAATCGTTAGTAATAAACCTATCCTGCCCTAGCATTAGTAAATTAGTAAATGACATGCACAAGAAACGTAAGGTAACATGAACATTACATTACATTATTGGCATTTGGCAGACGCTCTTATCCAGAGCGACGTACAACAAAGTGCATACCCATAACCAGGGATAAGTTCGCTGAAAGACCCTAGAGGTAAGTACAATTTCAACTGCTACCTGTACAACAAAGATAAGGACAAGGGCCTTTTTTTTTTTTTTTTTTTTTTTTTTTTGAACAAACAAACAGAGCAAAAGTCACCAAAGTTAACTATCCAAACACTGCTTACCTAGCCAACTAAAATACCGATACACAAGTCACAGAGACAACAATTAAGGTTCACAGGGAGGTAGGGAGGGATGGGGAGAGGTGCTGTTTGAAGACGTGTGTCTTCAGCTTGCGCTTGAAGGTGGGGAGAGATTCTATAGTTCTGACCTCAACGGGGAGTTCGTTCCACCACCGTGGAGCCAGAACAGACAGTAGTCGTGAGCGTGAGGTGGAGGTTCTGAGAGGGGGAGGCTGAACGAAGAGGTCTGGCAGGGGTGTAGGGTCTGATGATTTTTTGCAGATAAGCTGGGGAAGACCCTTTAACTGCTTGGAAGGCTAGCACCAATGTTTTGAATTTGATGCGAGCCATGACAGGCAGCCAGTGGAGGGAAGTAAGCAGGGGGGTGACGTGTGAGTATTTGGGAAGGTTGAAGACCAGACGAGCTGCTGCATTCTGGATGATTTGGAGGGGTCTGATGGCGGACGCTGGGAGGCCAGCCAAGAGGGAATTGCAGTAGTCCAGGCGGGACAGAACCATCGCTTGGACCAGGAGCTGGGTCGAGTAGGGGGTGAGAAAGGGGCGGATTCTCCGTATGTTGTATAGGAAGAACCTGCAAGACCGGGTCACCGCCGCAATGTTCTCGGAAAGGGACAGTCTGCTGTCCATCACCACGCCAAGGTTCCTTGCACTGGGTGACGGCGTGAGTGTGGTATCCCCGAGGGAAATGGAGAGATCCAGATGGGGAGAGGTATTAGCAGGGATGAATATCATTTCAGTTTTACCTGGGTTGAGCTTTAGATGGTGGTTGTCCATCCAGCTCTGGATGTCCCTCAGGCAAGCAGAGATACGGGCTGAAACCTGCGTATCAGACGGCGGGAACGAGACGAAGAGTTGGGTATCGTCCGCATAGCAGTGGTAGTGGGGAACTCCTGTGGCGAGGGGCCGAGGTGTCGATACCGAACCAGCCCAGGCAACCTGGAAGGAGCGACCAGAGAGGTAGGACTCAATCCAGTCCAGGGCTGTGCCACAGATGCCCGTTGCTGACAGGGCAGACAGGAGGATGGAGTGATCCACAGTGTCGAAGGCAGCAGAGAGATCTAGAAGAATGAGGACAGAGGAGAGGGAGGCTGCTCGTGCGGCATGAAGTGACTCACTGACGGAGAGGAGCGCAGTCTCTGTCGAGTGGCCCGATCTGAAGCCAGACTGATGGGGGTCTAGCAGGTTGTTGTTAGAAAAGAAGGAAGAAAGTTGAGTAGAAGCGGCTCGTTCTATATTTTTAGAAAGGAAAGGAAGAAGAGATACCGGGCGGTAGTTCTGGATGATGGAGGGATCCAGGGTAGGCTTTTTTAGCAGCGGAGTGATGTGGGCCCTCTTGGAGGATGCCGGAAAACAGCCGGAAGACAGGGAGGAGTTGACAAGGGAGGTGACAAATGGGAGAATGTCAGGTGTGATAGTTTGGAGAAGAGAAGAGGGGATAGGGTCAAGGGCACAGGTTGTAGGGCGGTGGCAGAGCAGGAGTTGAGAAACATCAGAGTCTGTAAGGGGGGAGAAAGTGGAAAAGGAAGGGATGGGCCTAGAGGGGGGGAAGGGCACAGTGAGGGGGGCGGCGGTTGTAAAGGATCTGCGGATGACTGCGACCTTCTCATCGAAGAAATCAGCAAAGTCATCAGCAGCGAAGGAGGACTGAGGAGGAGGAGGCGGTGCGTTGAGGAGAGAGGAGAAAATGGAGAAAAGTTTCCGGGGGTTAGAAGCAGAGTTCTGAATTTGCGTTTGATAGTATTTTGCTTTGGCGGCAGTGACATCGGAAGAGAATGCCGCCAGGAGAGACTGGTAAGTCATGAGGTCGGAAGTGTCTCTGGATTTCCCCCACTTCCTCTCCGCTGCGCGGAGGCTGGCCCTGGAGGTACGGAGGGTGTCAGATATCCAAGGACTGGAGGGGATGTGCGAGGTGGCTTTGAGACAGGGGGACAGAGAGAGTCAAAGGCGGAGGAGAGAGATGAAAGGAGGGTGGCAGATGCAGAGTCAGCGGGGAGTTTGGAGAAGGATTCGAGAGGGGGGAGTGAGGCGGTGACGGTGCTGGCAAAGGAAGAGGGTGAGAGGGAGCGGAGGTTACGGAGGGCTGAGGAAGTGTGGGTGGGAGGAGGGGGAGGAGGATGGGGAGGAAGAGGGAGGGAGAATGAGATGAAGTGGTGATCAGATGTATGCAGAGGGGTAACCGTGAAATTGGAGCATGAGCAGTTCCTTACAAAGACAAGGTCTAGGACATTGCCCGCCTTGTGGGTTGGAGGAGAGTGTTGCAGGGAGAGGCCGAAGGAGTGGATTAGCGGTAGGAAGGCAGCAGACTGGGAGGCTTCTAGGTGGATGTTGAAGTCTCCAAGGAGAATCAGTGGGGTGCCATCCTCAGGGAAGGAGCTGAGAAGGGTGTCTAGCTCATCAAGGAAGTTTCCCAGGGGCCCTGGAGGACGGTAGATAACTGCAATGAAAAGGTTAGTAGGGTAGGATACTGCAACAGAATGGAATTCAAAAGTGGATATGGACAGGTCAGAGAGGGGGAGAACAGAGAATTTCCACGAGGGGGAAATTAAAAGACCAGTACCACCGCCACGGCCGGAAGGCCGGGGAGTGTGCGAGAAGGAGAAGGAGGATGAGAGGGCAGCGGGAGTGGCGGTGTTGTCAGGTGTGATCCAGGTCTCAGTTAGGGCAAGGAATTGTAGGGACTGGAGGGAGGCATACGCAGGGATGAAGTCAGCCTTCCGAGTGGCAGACTGGCAGTTCCATAGTCCCCCTGTGACAGCAAAGTCCTCACAGGGGGTCAGCGGGGGATAGCTGAGGTTTGAGGGGTTCCGACGCCGTGGAGGCCCACGTCGCAGGGGGGGTCTTCGAGGGAGAGAGCAGACTGGGATGGGGTGAAACATAACATCACAAACGGGGACGCGAGCGTCGCTCTGACACGCCTATTTAAATGGCCTACATGGCCTACATGGCCTAAATGGCCTACAATAGACAAACAACCTGGTTCAAGCCCCAACCCTTGCTGTTCAAATGAGCAATTAAAAAAAAAAAAATCAAAAAAAAAATCAACGTTACCGCGTCAAGAGGAAACCCCGCAGCGATACTAAACACCTGGTCAGAATGATGCACTTACTGACTAAGGACAACTTTCGCCAGTCTAATATACGCGAGCGTCGCTCTGACACGCCTATTTAAATGGCCTACAATTGCTCACAAGCAATACCAAATCAAAGCTAATCTACTGATAAATTCCACAGCTATTTAAGTTACTTAAGACAAATGTTCAATCACTCTACAGGTATGCAACCAGTAGAAGTGATTAACAGGTAATAGACAAACAACCTGGCTCAAGCCCTAACCCTTGCTGTTCAAATGAGCAATTTAAAAAAAATCTACGTTACCGCGTCAAGAGGAAACCCCGCAGCGATACTAAACACCTGGTCAGAATGATGCACTTACTGACTAAGGACAACTTTCACCAGTCTAATATACGCGAGCGTCGCTCTGACACGCCTATTTAAATGGCCTACAATTGCTCACAAGCAATACCAAATCAAAGCTAATCTACTGATAAATTCCACAGCTATTTAAGTTACTTAAGACAAATGTTCAATCACTCTACAGGTATGCAACCAGTAGAAGTGATTAACAGGTAATAGACAAACAACCTGGCTCAAGCCCTAACCCTTGCTGTTCAAATGAGCAATTAAAAAAAAAAATCTACGTTACCGCGTCAAGAGGAAACCCCGCAGCGATACACATGATTAGAATGTTAGTATTACCCAATCCTGATCTAGCATTAGTAGGTTAGTAAATAGAATAGAATAGAAATTGAAACAATTAGGGTGTGAGTGACAGAAAGGGAGAGAGAAAAAGCAGGAATGCAAGGTTTGCAGAAAGACACGAAAAAGTGTATGCTAAATCAATGAACAGTACAACTTACCATGGAACATAAATTGTGACATAAACAGTTTGCAAAACAATGACAATAAACTATATAACATGACATGGCAAGACTAACAATTAAATCGTAACAATAACTAAACATGAAACATAACATGACATGAAACCTAAAAACGTGGTGATACTAGACTAACATAATACGTGACATGACAATAACATAACCAAGACAATAACTAAACATAAAACATGACATGACAAACATGAAACGTGACTAACATATGACGATAGCATCAAGGGGCTAGCAGATGACAAACCTCCTGGGGCTCTGGAAGCTGCAGATGGAAGTGGAGAAAATTAATACCATAAAATAAATACTGGGTGGGGAAAAGATGCTTGCAAGGTCAGATTATATACAAATCCTGCCAGTACCTATATACTAGTGATCACTTTATTAGGTAGACCGGTACACTTGCTTAGTTAAAGCAAATATTTAATCAGTGAATCATGTGGCAGCAACTAAATGCATAAAAGCATGTTGACCTGGTCAAGAGGTTCAGCTGTTTTTCAGACCAAATGTCAGAATGGGGAACAACAAAAAACATCCAGAGAGCAGCAGTTTAGCGGGCAGAACAGCATCTCTGAACGTTTAACTTTAAAGTATTGAATGTTTTGTGTTAAAAACCCCTTGTACGTTGTAATAAAATATGGCCTGATTTGTGGTATGTTCTCTCCTGCCTTGAAATTCTTGCCGTGCCACAGACGCCAACACACAAAGTGTGGCGTTACAACTCAAATTAAAAGGCTACAGTCTACACTTTAACATCGTAATCATTATTTTATTTCAAACCCAATGTGATGGAGTACAGAGTCAGAAGAGCAATTGTACAGTAAGGTTTTCTTAAATTGTGAAGAAACACACAACCAGCCCCCATACATTCCTATCCTATATAATAATATCCAACTTGGTCTTACTCTGACTTTGTAGAGGTGTTTTTGGAGATTTTAAACTCTCGTCTTTGCTGACTTTCAATATACATAGTACAGTTTTAGTTGACTCATCACATTTAGTTGACTCCTCTTTTTATCCCTGTGTAGCTAGCTAAGAGTAAGTGAAATAAAAATATATATATATTATTGTATTGTATTATTGTCTAATCATAGTTTTGCTCAAAGGTCACAAGCAATATGACACATTATGACACAGCAAATTAATCAAAAAATGTATGCAAAATGTATTCCCTTCTGAATTATGTACCAGTGATGGTACAGTATTCTGGTCAAATAAATTAATAATAATAATAAAATCAATTTAGAATTGTGTAAAAAGAATCTATTTAGAAAAGTTTAAAAGGCACATAACCCCAATCCTCATACATTACACATGAAGAATTTCATTGATAAGGCACTTCACCTACAGAGACATCACAGCCACATCCTTTCTGAAGATGAGGGCAGACAGGAGCGTATGCATTGGGCTTCATTCCTCACACACAAAGACATCCATTACTGGTTTATTTCCAGGCTGTGTTCACAACAGTAGAGGCAGATTTGACAGTGACTGTAATCATGTGAGCCATATGGGCAGTAAACACCATTTCATGGAACTGGCGCATGCAAATTCAGATTTAAAAAAATATAATTTACAATCCTGCATATTGCTGTGCATAGCTGGGTTAATGTACACCCTCTTGCATTTACCTAAATGTCCTTTGAAGCTGCTTTAAATGATACAATGCAGGAAATGCACCAAATGGTAATTCATAACATTCACCATGTTTACTCAAACCATACAGGCAACAATTATATATTAATTTAAAATAAAATACATTTGGAACATTAAACAAGATATTGATAGGACAAATTAGATTTATTTATCCTTGATTTCCTTTTCACTTACAACATGTAGCTACAAAACAATTAATTGAGGACAATGGTGTAGAAAATAAAAACATTGCCATCCGTCATAAGTAACATACCTATATCGAGGAGTAAAACAATGAGCACTCACACTCGCATGGAAATGAAATGCATACATTTTGTACTGTACCACTCAGTTCTGCCAAAATGTCCCCATTAATGTCACGTCATACCCGTAACCCACACAGCAAGAACAGCCACATTCAGACTGATAACTTGTCTAAGCTATCTGGCACAGGTGGCTTTGTGATGCTCAAACAAGGGGAAATCCACCGATAGTCTTGTTACATACATTCCTGTGAGTTTCATTTGTGACACCACCCTGGTACATGGTCAGTTGATGTGACAAATTAAAGACCTTGATCTACAGTGACATACAGTACACAGATCAGCTACATTTGAAATATTGTCAAGATTCCAGGTATACACATACACAAACTCAATATGCGTAACTACAGACAGTCCTTATGTTTCAAGGGGATGTCTGAGATCTGTCATTTAATTTCACTTAAAAACATAGCATTACATTTTATTTTGGAAATAAACCTTTTTTGATTTGACATTTTTGGTTTAAAGGTTTTTGACAAAATGTTATACGGTCTTACATTTGTCATTGGTTCTTCCAAGTCCCAAAATTATTTTTAGGGGCAAGTTGACCAAGCCCTTTGGTATTTCCTTGTCAAAAGTATGTTAAGGACATTCAGAGGTAGCTAACGTTCCATACCAACATTCAGAGGTCGTGTTCATTTTACAGGCCAACTGCTGTTTCCAGGTGCTGAGCCATTATCTCCCTTTGAACATCTTGATTTTCTTTTTGCAGGCCAGTAGCATGGTGACGATGTACTCATAGTCTCCGGCATGCTGCCCGGTGTGGTGGAAGCCTGGTATTAAGAGGGTATTCTCCCAGTAGTGCTGCCAGTTTCCTCTCTTGTCCGCACCAAATCCATAAACATTCACCTGGGGCCGAGAGGAAGTAGATGGTCAACTAAATAGATTTCCAAAATAAAATTCCTGTAACCTACAAATGACACCCTTGGTTGGTTGTAAGTTTATAATACTATTATTTTTACGTAAATAGCGGCCTCCAAAATGAAGAAAAAAGCCTGCGTATAATAAACAACACAGATAATGATCTAACAACTCTCATGTCCTCCCTCTCATCTTCCTTTGACTCTCTGTGTCCCCTCACCACCAAACTAGCTCGGGCCTCCCCCCCCAGCCCTTGGCTTTCTGATGCTCTACGAGCTGTCCAAACCGAACTGCGGGCAGCGGAGAGAAAATGGAAAAGGTCCTGTCTCCCCAGTGATGGCTTCCTTCCATGCCCTCTTATCATCTTTCCATTCCTCTGTCTCTCTAGCTAAATCTTCCTTCTTTCACTTGAAAATTAACGCGGCCACCTCTAATCCCCGCAAACTGTTTTCAACCTTCTCCTCTCTTCTAGGCCCCCCTCCCCCCCCACCCCCCTCATCACTCACACCTGATGACTTTGTCTCCTTCTTTGAAAGAAGGTTGATGCCATCACAACCCTCTCCCCCTGCTGACCCTCCTACCTTCCCCAACTCCCTAGCCTCCTTTCTCCCCTCTCTGACGCCAACACATTGAAACTCCTTACATCCCACCGCCCGACCACCTGTCCTCTTGACCCCATCCCCTCTCCTACAATCTATATCCAATGACATTCTCCCTTTTCTCTCCTCTCTAATCAACACCTCCCTCTCTTCTGGCACCATGCCCTCTTCCCTGAAGAGGGCCAGAGTCACTCCCCTCCTCAAAAAACCTACTCTTTACCCCTCTGCCCTGAACAACTACCGGCCTGTCTCTCTTCTTCCCTTTCTCGCTAAAACTCTGGAATGGGCGGTCTGCTCCCAACTGTCCACTTATCTTCTCCAGAACAATCTCCATGACCCTAACCAGTCTGGCTTCAAGAGTGGCCACTCCACTGAGACCGCCCTGCTCGTGGTCACTGAGGCACTCCACTCTGCTAAAGCCAAATCCCTCTCCTCTGTCCTCACCTGGGTGTCACAGGGTCTGCCCTCGCTTGGTTTTCCTCCTACCTCTCTGGTCGCTCCTACCAGGTGACTTCAGTCTCTGACCCTCACCCCCTACAAACTGGAGTCCCACAGGGCTCAGTTCTTGGGCCTCTCCTCTTCTCGCTATACACCATGTTTCTTGGTTCTGTTATCTCTTCCCATGGCTTTTCTTATCATTCTTACACTGATGACATTACATTACATTACATTACGTGGCATTTAGCAGACGCTCTTATCCAGAGCGACGTACAACAAAGTGCAAATCAAACACAAGAACAAGTGCAAAAGTGGACCTAAGAGGACAGTACTGTTCCGACTCCTAGTGTAAACATACAGAAATTCAGAACCCTTGAAGAGTACAATCAACTTTCAAACTAGCATACCACAGCTGGCAGCTAGTTTGAGCTGGCAGATGACACCCAACTCTTTATTTCCTTCCCCCCCGACACCCAAGTCACCACACAGATCTCTGCCTGCTTGGCTGATATCTCTGCGTGGATGACTTCCCACCACCTGAAGCTCAACCTTGCAAAAACTGAGCTTCTCTACATCCCTGCTAAGTCCTCTCCGTCAATCGACCTCTCACTGACTGTTGAGGACTTTGTAGTTTCCTCCTCCCGTACGGCAAAGAATCTTGGGGTGACTCTTGATAACTGCCTCACCCTGGCTCCACAAGTATCCTCCACTGCCAGAACCTGCAGGTTCTTTCTGTATAATATACGCTGTATCCGTCATCTCCTGACAGAGAAAGCCACCCAGCTCCTAGTCCAGGCGCTCGTCATTTCCCGCCTGGATTACTGCAACTCCCTCCTAGCCGGTCTCCCAGCGTGTGCCATCAAGCCCCTCCAGCTGGTCCAGAATGCTGCAGCCCGCCTGATCACCAGTCAGCCCAGGTCGGCTCATGTCACCCCGCTTCTCATTGGCCTCCACTGGCTTCCTATTGCCGCACGCATCTGATTCAAGGCCCTAGTGTTGGCATTTCAGGCTGCTAAGGGGACTGTCCCACCTTACATACAATCCTTGATCACTCCCTACTCCCCAGCTAGACCACTCCGGTCTGCCAGCTCTGGTCGCCTTATGGTTCCCTCTCTACGTGCACCTGGCGGTCGAGCTGCACGTTCACGCCTGTTTTCCGTTCTGGTTCCTCAGTGGTGGAATGACTCACCTACCACTGTCAGGACAGCAGAATCCCTCCCCCTATTTCGACGCAGACTCAAAACCCACCTTTTCAAACTCTACCTTAGTCCTCCCTCCTGATTTCCCCCACCCCTCCTTTCTGATATCCCTATCCTTGTCTAACCCCCCCCCCAAAAAATAAATAAATAAATAAATAATAATAAATTTGCACTATTATGACTATATGTTTAGAACAGCATTCCATGTGTATTTTCCTAGTTCTGGATGTGATGCTTTGACTTGTGGTAGAACCTATGCACTTGTAAGTCGCTTTGGATTAAAAGCGTCTGCCAAATGACAAAAATGTAAATGTAAATGTAACGTATGAGAAAACAATATACTTTTATTTCAATACATTTCCAATGTTGTTTATAAGGTATCACATTTTTTTCTCAAAACCAAAAGTTTCCAAATTATTGGCACCCCTAACAAAATAAAAAGCCAAAGAACTGTCCTTTCAGAAGAAACAGACAGTAATGGACAAGTCTAGTAATGGGTACAAAAAAAATACAGAAATGGTTAAACATACCACTTAACACTCTAAGGACAATAATACAAAACATTTAAACATATTGAATGGTTGCAAACTTGCCAGGAAGTCTCAGAAAGAAACATAAAATGGCTCCTCCATACCAACAAACTCTTTGGAAGAGTGGCACAAAGACAGCCCGAGCACCTTAAACAAAACCAAGCATATGGCGTTTGCCAGCCATCATTGTAATTATGACTGGAAGAGAAGAGATCAGACGGGACCAAAATTGTAAGTTTTGGTCATACACACCATCAGCATGCTTGGCCGCAAAATGGTAAGATATACGGAGAAGCACCTCATAATATGTTGGTTGGTCATTGATATTTGAGATATTTTTCTGCCAGTGGTCCATGGAAACTATTTAATATCCACTGCAGTATTTTATCTTAGTTTCCCCGTGTTATGTACCGCTTACTGTGTTTTACCTTAGTATTGTATCTTGTTCTATCTGTCACTAAACTGTCACTGTCACTGAACCCAACTTGTCACAGAAGCCAACACACACATATCTTTGTAAAGTATCACAATGGTAGAGTATTCCCAGGGAATGATGGTCAAACTTGCCCTGAAAAGACATCACCCAGACACAGGTAAGAACTAATTAGATTGCTACCATTTTATAAGATTTTATAAATAGCCAACAAGCCCGCCATTTAGCAAGCGGGCTAACGTTAATGCTAACTACCTAACCTAACGTTAGGTAGTTAGCATGCAACACCAGTGGTGCTATTAGCTAGCTAGCTAACGTTAACTAGCATCGCAATATAGACAAAACATTACCTGTTCCCTTAAAACATCTGAAATAAGTAACTAGTTAGCTATGTGGCATGGCTTTGTTTTTATTCTGAAATTTCATCTGATAATGTGTTGTTGAATCAGCACACACCTGGTCACGATGAAAGCTTAAACCCGCAACGCCTAAGCGCCGCCCACCCACACACAGACACACACAGCACAAGAACGAGAAAGTATTTTACTACTCCACAGTTTACTGCTCACACATCATTTAATCCTCTGTGGAAGAGGCAGAGCCCGAAGACTCAGGGCAATCTGCACCTATATCCCTGGCGGAAGTTGCTGAGGTAGTCAAAAAGCTCCTCAGCGGCAAGTCGCCGGGTGTGGATGAGATTCGCCCTGAGATGCTGAAGGCTCTGGACATTGTTGGGCTATCTTGGCTGACATGCCTCTTCAGTGTCGCGTGGAGGTAGGGGACAGTACCTGCAGAGTGGCAGACCAGGGTGGTGGTCCCCATTTTCAGGGGGTCAGGAGTGTGTGCTCCAATTATCGGGGTATCACACTCCTCAGCCTCCCCGGGAAAGCTTACTCTAGGGTGCTGGAAAGGAGGCTTCGACCGATGGTCGAACCTCGGATTCAGGAGGAGCGATGTGGCTTCTGTCCTGGTCGTGGAACAGTGGACCAGCTCTTTACCTTGGTGGGTTGCTGGCGGGGTCATGGGAGTTCGCCCATCCAGTCCACATGTGCTTTGTGGACTTGGAGAAGGCTTTTGACCGTGTCCCCCAGGGAACCCTGTGGGGGGTACTGCAGGAGTATGGGGTACCGGGGCCGTTGTTAAGAGCCATCTGGTCCCTGTATAACTAAAGTGAGAGCTGTGTCATCCTCGGCACAAAGTCAAGCACGTTTCCAGTGGGTGTTGGACTCCGCTAAGGTTGCCCCTTGTCACCGGTCCTGTTTGTGATATTCATGGACAGGATCTCAAGGCGTAGCCGAGGTGAGGAGAGTGTCCGGTTTGGTGACCTCAGAATTGCGCCTCAGCTTTTTGCGGATGACGTGGTTCTGCTGGCTTCATCGGACCGTGACCTTCAGCATGCACTGGAGCGGTTTGCAGCCGAGTGTGAAGCGGCCGGGATGAGAGTCAGCACCTCCAAGTCCGAGGCCATGGTCCTCTGCCGGAAAACGGTGGATTGCTCCCTCTGGGTTGGGAACGAGTCATTGCCCCAAGTGAAGGAGTTGGGTAGAAGGGAGCATGGGTAGAAGGGAGGGTAGAAGGGAGCATGAGATCGGCAGGCGGATCGGTGCAGCGTCAGCAGTAATGTGGGCGTTGCACCGGACCGTTGTGGTGAAGAGGGAGCTGAGCCGGAAGACGAAGCTCTCGATTTACCGGTCGATCTACGTCCCAACCCTCACCTATGATCACAAGCTTTGGGTAGTGACCGAAAGAACGAGATCGCATATACAAGTGGCCAAAATGAGCTTCCTCCGTTGGGTGGCTGGGCTCAGCCTTAGAGATAGGGTGAGGAGCTTGGAGTAGAGCCGCTGCTCCTTCGCGTCGAAAGGAGCCAATTGAGGTGGTTTGGGCATCTGATCAGGATGCCTCCCGGGTGCCTCCCTTTGGAGGTTTTCCGGGCTCGTCCAACTGGGTGGAGACCCCGAGGCACACCCAGAACCCGCTGGAGAGATTATATATCTCTCCTGGCCTGGGAACGCCTCGGGATCCCCCAGGAGGAGCTGGAATGCGTTGCTGGGGAGAGGGACGCCTGGAATACCCAGCTTAGCTTACTGCCACCGCGACCCGACTCCGGATAAGCGGGTGATAATGGATGGATGGATGGATGCATTATTACATTTTTCAATCAATATTATTACAAGATCGCATTGCATAGCAAGTGTTTTTGACAAGTAACAGCAATGAGAACTCGACCATGTGCATACAACCAGGAACAGACACAAGATACTGTCTTTTGCCTTAGTATTACCCTACAATGATCATACTAAGGCAAAGTACAGTAACTGCCTTTGAAGGGTGAAATGTCCACTTGTCTTCGTCAATCATTCAGGTATTTTATCTACTCAGATAAAACCAAATGCCTCCAAACTTATTGGATCGCACTTCATCATGCAACAAGACTTGTAAAGAAAAATGTGAGACGTTGATTGGCTCCATTGAATCATTAATAACACTGCTTTACAAGTTGGAAAATAAAGCCCATGTCAAGCTATAATTTTTTTGTTTCCAGTATTTTTTTTGTGCATAGTTCAATTTGTGACACCACCCTGGTACATGGTCAGTAAAACATTGTCAAGATTCCAGGAATATACATTTTCACATTTATACATTATCACCATCCAGCTGCTACAGCGCATCCATAACATTGCGGCCTGTCTCCTCTTCAACCTTCAGAAGAACAAGATGGCCCCTCCCTACCAACAGGACATAATTCAACCCTATGCACCAGCCCGACCACTCTGTTCTGCTGCCACAGGCCACCTTGCTCATCCTGCCAATTGTGTGAATGGCACTTGCTTGGTCTGACTGCAGTTTCTCCACCCTAGCTCCCCAGGGGTTGAAAAACCTCTCCAATCCCATAAGAACTGCTCGTTTGCTGCCAATTTTCCACCGCAGTCAGAGAAGACTCATCTCTTCACGCTGTAAGTTGACACCTTTGCGGGACTCCCCTAATATAGTTGTGGTCAAATGTTGACCTACACTTGTAAAGAACATCTATGTCATGGCAGTCTTGAGTTTCCAATACTCTCTACAACTCTTATTTTTCTGTGATGGAATGATTGGACCACATACTTCTTCGTCACAAAAAACATTCATGAATTGGTTATTTTATGAAATTCTTATCTGTCTTCTGAAAATGTGACCAAATCTGCTGTGCCAAAAATATACATACAGCAATGCTAATATTTGATTAAATGTCCCTTGGCCATGTTTACCTAAATTGGGTGCATTTGGTAGCCATCCACAAGCTTCTGGCAGGCATCTAGTTGAATCTTTGACCACTCCTCTTGACAAAATTGGTGCAGTTCAACTAAATTTGTTGGCTTTCTGATACTGACTTTTTTTCTTCAGCACAGTCCACATGTTCTCGATGGGTTTTAAGTCAGGACATTGGGACATTGTAAAACCTTAATTCTAGCCTGATTAAGCCATTCCCTTGCCACATGTGTGTTTGGGGTCATTGTCCTGTTGGAACACCCAACTGCGTCCATGAGCCAACATTCTGGCTGATGATTTTAGGTTTTCCTGAAGAATTTGGAGGTAATCCTCCTACTTAATTATTCCATTTACTTTCTGTAAAGCACCAGTTCCACTGGCAGTAAAACAGACCCAGAGCATAATACTACCACCACCATGCTTGATGGTAGGTATGGTGTTCTTGGGGCCTCACCTTGTCTCCAAACATATTTCTGGTCATTGTAGCCAAATAGCTCATTTTTTGTTTCCTCTGGCCACATAACATTCCTCCAGAAGGCCTTTTCATTGTCCACGTGATCAGCAGCAAACTTCAGTTGAGTCTTAAGGTGGTGCAAGGGCATCCTTTTTGCACAGCAGCCTCTCAGCCCATGGCAATGTATAACACGCTTGACTGTGGACACTGACACCTGTGTTCCATCAGCTTCTAATTCATCACAGACCTGGTTTTTGGTGGTTCTTGGTCGACTCTTGACCATCCCGACCAATTTGCCTCTCAGCAGCAGGTGATAGCTTGCATTTTCTACCTGATCGTGGCAGTGACACAACTATGCCATGCACTTTATACATACAAGCAATTGTTTGCACAGTTGATCTTGGGACCTGTAGCTGCTTTGAAATGGCTCCAAGTGACTTTCCGGACTTCAAATCAATGATCCGCTTTTTCACATCCATGCTGAGTTCCTTAGACTTTCCCATTGTTGCATGTGTGGCTGAGTCTAATGAGTGTATCAAACAAGCCCTATTTAAATGGGCTCAGCGAAGTCACCAGCTGTAGTCAATAATAATCACTCACAAGAAGTTAAGAGGCCATGCCACAAAGAAAATTTTATCGAACTTTCTACATCACCAGCATTGATAATTCTAGTTGCTGTATGTATATTTTTGACCCAGCAAATTCTGTCATACTTCAAGAAGACCTACAATAAGTTCATAAAAGAAGCGAAATGCATTACTGTATTGTGTGACAAAGACGTATGTGTTCCAACCATTCCATAACAGAAAAATAAGAGTTGTTGAAATTATTGGAAACTCAAGACTGCCATAATATACATGTTCTTTACATTTACATTTTACATTTTTGTCATTTGGCAGACGGTTTTAATCCAAAGCGATTTACAAGTGCATAGGTTCTTCCACAAGTCAAAGCATCACATCCATAACTAGGAAAATACACATGGAATGCTGTTCTAAACATATAGTCGTCATCATAAGTGCAATTATTTTTTATTTTTTTTATTTCTTTTGGGTTAGACAAGGAGGATAGGGATATCAGAAGGGGGGGGGGGCAGGGGAACTCAGGAGGGAGGACTAAGGTAGAGTTTGAAAAGGTGTGTTTTGAGTCTGCGTCGAAATAGGGGGAGGGATTCTGCTGTCCTGACAGTGGTAGGCAAGTCATTCCACCACTGAGGAACCAGAACGGAAAACAGGCGTGAATGTGCAGCTCGACCGCCAGGTGCACGTAGAGAGGGAACCATAAGGCGAGTCCCCTTAGCAGCCTGAAATGCCAACACTAGGGCCTTGAATCGGATGCGTGCGGCAATAGGAAGCCAGTGGAGGCCAATGAGAAGCGGGGTGACATGAGCCAACCTGGGCTGACTGGTGATCAGGCGGGCTGCAGCATTCTGGACCAGCTGGAGGGGCTTGATGGCACACGCTGGGAGACCGGCTAGGAGGGAGTTGCAGTAATCCAGGCGGGAAATGACGAGCGCCTGGACTAGGAGCTGGGTGGCTTTCCCCATCAGGAGATGACGGATACGGCGTATATTATACAGAAAGAACCTGTAGGTTCTGGATACTTGTGGAGCCAGGGTGAGGCAGTTATCAAGAGTCACCCCAAGATTATTTGCAGTACGGGAGGAGGAAACTACAAAGTCCTCAACAGTCAGAGAGAGGTCGATTGACGGAGAGGATTTAGCAGGAATGTTTTACAAATGTAAACTTTTAACCAAAACTGTATATTGTCACTTGTTTCAGCTGTGTCTATCACTAGCCCCTTGTATTTTGTACCTTAATCTATGACTTTTTAATTTGTATTTATCTTGGTACTTGGTAGTTCCTGAAGTTGTAGATGTCTCTGTATGGTAGTTACATTTAGCAGAATGCATCTGCTAAATAAAATGTAATGTAATTTCATTCTTGAGCCCACTGTTCATATGCATGAGAGTGGAAATGGAGCTTGATTTAATTGTTTTTGTAAAAACAAATTAAAAGAAAAATCGGACACATGCAGATGCATAGTGTGGAATTATTTTAAAATGTCTTGACCCAGGCCTGAACTTGCATAGACCTATTAATCAAAAGTGCTTGCAACTGCACAAATGCTGCATGCAGAAAGTTTCAACCAGATAGTGTTAATCGCAACCTTTAAAATAGTAACTTTTAGGGGAAACAGGAACTTCTAGGCAGGTGACTTAGGTCACCCAGATCGCTCTTAACAGTCGAAAATAACTGTCTTGAAGTCACAAGAAAATACTGTGACTTCTTGGAATTAAGGATAAGGATGCCTTCTGATTGGAGGAGAAGCAGATGTAGTCAGTCCATCACAGACGCTGACCAATCAGCATAGGCTCATGAGGGAATAAAGAGTGGTTTGAAGTTGGAAGAAGTGTGCGCGCTCCTGGATGTCAGCTGAGCAAATTGGTTGAGAGTCTGCTCTCAGTTGTTATCTGTATTCCTTGCTTACTAAGTTGTCTCATTAAATAGTTTATCATTGAATTTGGTCTCAAGTGTCCTGTCTTCATCCTCACCTAAACGAACACGCGGATGAGGAAAAGAAATTCCCCAACAATAGAGATGCCCATCATTGCTTGTCATTTGCTCAATACTGTATCTATAACAGACAAATAAACTAGGACCCAAGGGATAGCATTCAAAGCACCATGCAAACACCACATCTGTGGTCCTAACAAAACATTAACAAGATTTGAATTTGGAAAGCAGTGGCTCATTATCATGCATGTAAAAACTTATCAGGACAACACTAGATGGCAGTATCTGCCAGCTCAAATGTCCACTGCAACCTGCAACAGCTAAGGAAACTAAGAATCTCAAATATACTGAAATATGTGCTTACCTCATCGCATATATGAATGGAAAACATCAAGGTTAAGAAACCCGTGGAAGGATACTTCCCATGGCGTTCAAGCCAGGTATCAAAGACATACTTGAAGAAAGTGGGGCTGTAAATTAACACCTGTGTCAAAACAAAGTCATAAAAGTCACTGAATGAGAGCAAGAACATACTACATGTAAAAATTGAACATTCACTCACTTGGGCATTTAGGCATACACACTTAAAAACATCTTGTGAAAAAATTGTGACTCTCACACCTTATTCTTGTTTGCTTTTATCTTGGCCATCACAGGCATATGGGTGCTGTTGAAAACAGAGACAAGTCATTAACCTGCTGGGTGGCACAGTCCAATAACTATCCACAAGATCAAAGAGCCAAAGAACCCAGGGCAGGAACATTATAGCATCCACGACAGGACTGAACCAAGAGCAAATAAAGGTGGCTATTTTCTCTTTCTTTGTCCATAACTTTGCTGACAAATTTAAACCCTAACCTTAACATTAACTGCACAGCATAATGATGACAACTGATGCTTCTTTTTCACCAGAAAACAAATATTGGACAAAGCACAATGTTTCTGGGTGAGTGAGGACCATAGCTGCTATTGACAAGGGTTACTGTTGCTCTGCACTGGATTCAGTTTATTACATCAATGGTCAAACACAAATGTATCCCCAATGTTGCCCATGGGCACCTACTATTTAATAGAGCCTGTGCTTAAAGCACTACTGATCCACTGTAGATCCAAAATCTTGAAGGGTATCAGCACCAGGTGAGTGTCGTTTTGCAGGTTTGTTGCACTTTCTGGGTACATGACACGATGGGTGGTTCTTCTCCCTACATCCACTTCATAGCCTGAAGTGGGAGCTTTGTTCATTCTGCAGAGACAAAGTATATTGCTTTTAGGGAACTGATTGCTATATAGTACTGAAATATATTTTAGATAATGCAATAATGACAGCTGCATTTATTTGAACCATATACCCTTGTGCTCTCCATGATGTTTGGGACAATGACCCAGCCATTTATTTGCCTCTGTACTCCACAATATGAGATTTGTAATAAAGAAATCACGAGGTTAAAATGCACATTGTCAGATACATTGTTATACATTTTGGTTTCAGCATGTAAAAACACAGCAGCGTTTATACATAGTCCCATTTCAGGGCAATAAACCATAATGTTTGGGACACAGCAATGTTATCTAAATTAATGTGGTCATGTTTAGTATTTTGTTGCATATCACTTGCATGCATGCTTGAAGTCTGCTATCCATGGACATCACCAGTTGCTGGGTGTCTTCTCTGGTGATGCTCTCTGGCTAGTTTAAATACTTCTTGGCAAACTCTTCTTGGCAGCCTCTTTTTGAGGCTAACCAGTGGTTTGAATCTTGCAGTGTATCATCTTTATTTCTGTTCATGAAGTCTTCAGTGGACAGTGGTCATTGACAAATCCACACCTGACTCCTGAAGAGTGTTCTGCTCTGTTTGAAAGGTGTTCAGGGATTTTTCCTGTATTATGGAGGTAATTCTTCTATCATCAGCTGTGGAGGTCTTCCTTGGCCTGCCAGTCCCTTTACAATTCGTAAGATCACCAGTGCTCTCTTTCTTTGTAATTATGTTCCAAACAGTTGATTTACAGTGGTGTGAAAAAGTGTTTGCCCCCTTCCTGATTTCTTATTTTTTTGCATGATTGTCACACTTAAATGTTTCAGATCAAACTAATTTAAATATTAGTCAAAGACAACAGAAGTAAACACAAAATGCAGTTTTTAAATGAAGGCTTTTATTATTAGGGAGAAAAAAAATCCAAACCTACATGGCCCTGTGTGAAAAAGTGATTGCCCCCTAAACCTAATAACTGGTTGGGCCACCCTTAGCAGCAACAACTGCAATCAAGCGTTTGCGATAACTTGCAATGAGTCTCAACTTTTGTTTCGTCAGACCACAGAGTATTTTCCCAAAAGTCTTGGGGAACATCAAGATGTTTTCTGGCAAAATTGACACAAGCCTTAATGTTCTTTTTGCTCAGCAGTGGTTTTCGTCTTGGAACTCTGCCATGCAGGCCATTTTTGCCCAGTCTTTTTCTTATGGTGGAGTCATGAACACTGACCTTAACTGAGGCAAGTGAGGCCTGCAGTTCTTTGGATGTTGTTGTTGGGTCTTTTGTGACCTCTTGGATGAGTCGTCGCTGCGCTCTTGGGGTAATTTTGGTCGGTCGGCCACTCCTGGGAAGGTTCACCACTGTTCCATGTTTTTGCCATTTGTGGATAATGGCTCTCACTGTGGTTCGCTGGAGTCCCAAAGCTTTAGAAATGGCTTTATAACCTTTTCCAGACTGATAGATCTCAATTACTTTCTTTCTCATTTGTTCCTGAATTTCTTTAGCTCTCGGCATGATGTCTAGCTTTTGAGGATCATTTGGTCTACTTCACTTTGTCAGGCAGGTCCTATTTAAGTGATTTCTTGATTGAGAACAGGTGTGGCAGTAATCAGGCCTGGGTGTGGCTAGAGAAATTGAACTCAGGTTTGATAAACCACAGTTAAGTTATGTTTTAACAGGGGGGGGGGCAATCACTTGTTCACACAGGGCCATGTAGGTTTGGATTTTTTTCTCCCTTAATAATAAAAACCTTCATTTAAAAACTGCATTTTGTGTTTACTTGTGTTGTCTTTGACTAATATTTAAATTTGTTTGATGATCTGAAACATTTAAGTGTGACAAACATGCAAACACCACTGTATGTAAGCCTAAGGTTTAATGCCTGTAATTTTATTCTTGTTTCTTAGTCCCATAATGGCTTATTTGACTTTCATTGGCATAACTTCAGTCCTCATGTTGATAAACAGCAATAATAATTTAATGGGTCTGGTTGGCATGAATATAGCGCTTCTATCCAAAGTGCTGTACAATTGATGCTTCACCCATTCATACAAACACTCACACACCAACAGCAATTGGCTGCCATGCAAGGCACCAGCCAGCTCATCAGGAGCAGTTCTAAAGGGGTGGCTGGGGTGGCCAGTGCCACCCCTAAAATCTGATTGGCCACCCTAGTGCCACCCTGCAAATAGTCAGTCTGCAATAATGTTACCAAGATACCGTTTTTACCAAGACACCTTCTATCCCGTTTTACTGCCTTCCAAATGTGCATTTGCATGTTATTGGCTGTTTTGTTACTCAATCTGTTTTTACAAAGACACCATCTTTTCCGCTTGCAAGACTGCCAAATGTGCAGTAAAAGGCCAGAATGACCAAGACTGTGACAGCTTGCAAATGTAAATGGTGCGGTTTGTAAGTCTAAACTTTATTTTGCTCTTGTCAGTGCGACAGGTTGAAATATTGAATATGTTGAATGGTAACGTTACAGATGAAATATCATTTAATTGTCATCATTAAACAATATCAAACTAGTTAGCTAGCTGATGTTAGCTAAAGTTAGCTGACTAAATTGAAGACTAGTGACTAGCTAGCTAGCTGGCTAACGAACATTAGTCTCAACAAGAAATAAGTTACTTGAATGCTGTGTTTCTTCTAATATAATATGGCCCCCTTGTGCACTACTAGCTAAATTAGCTAAATCTATATAACCAAATCGCTAACTTATCTAGTTAGTTAGCTAACATAACATTGTAACAGATGGTTTGAAAGAATGTGTATTTACATAATAATATTGTACCCACTGTGTAGGTGCTGGTACATGATTCATATAGCATTTAGACATTTTGCGTGGACACGTTGATGCAAGTACTCAAGACAATAATTCATTCATATAGTTTCCAAAAGCTCTTTAAAATGTTACATGTAGCCTAAACATTCTTCTCATGTCACATTGTGACATCGCTGTGTCTGACCCCTCTATTGTTTTAAAAGATTGAATTTCAATGAAGATCATTTTTCTTATGTTGTAATTTTGAGTGTGTTTCCTTATGTCGAGTTTGTGTTCTCTGTATTAAGAAGACTAACATGAAGTGTCTGGATGAGTATCATGCATCAGAGCTGGTGAGAATGTGATTTTGGACAAAGCAGCAATGTGTATTATCATCATTTTAATTAATTTAAAATGAATAAATCTCACCAGCTCCGATGCATGTGTTACTTATCCAGTCACTTCATGTTATTCTTTTTCTGAGATTGAAACAAGTATTGGTATTATGTTGGTGTACCACGGCAGGGATTGCTCTACACCAGTGGTCTCCAACCCTGGTCCTGGAGAGCTACAGGGCAATTAAACACACCTCAGCAATAACAAACACCTGTGTAGCCATGTGTCCCTGTGTTCTACACGGTGAAACCAAAATAGTTCATCCTTTCCACTTTTCTTCCCTAGAGTAGAGTGACCAGACTGTCTTCTGGTCGTATGTGGACATCTTATCAGCACCAATCACATCTTATCATACAAAAATCGATCCTATCCCTGCACCCCCAAGCCCACCTGCGCAGCATGCACTGCTGATTGAAATGTTACACAAAGAGCTGCGGTGGCACAACAGGCTAAGACGCAGCAGACTTTTTGCCTTTTGCAGTTTGCTGCAGTTTGCTGCAGTTGCACACCGGGGACCGGGATTCGATTCTTGGTCCTGCCAAAAGCCAAGTTTGGCCGGCTCACGTGGAGCAGCATCCGAAAAAAAAATACTGGTTGGTACTGTAGTCCAAGGGATGGCTACAGGCTAGCCAAATAACTACAAATTTTAATAAATGTCACAAAAGCGAGCTTGTAGCTCCAACAAAGACCTAAAAAGGGAATTTAGATTCCTCAAGAGGGATCTATTGGTTTCTGACTCAAGCAAAACAATCTGTGTTACTTGTGGGGCTCATTTTTCCACACAGAGGCTGGAATGATATCACCCAGCATATCCACACCAAGAAACATAAGGAAGCTGAGAAGAGTAAGTGTGCTACCCCACGTTTTTGGTGAGAAAAAAATGCACAATCTGACAAAGTTTATGCAAGTGAAGGACTTTTTGCGTATCACTCAGTGGTGCATGGTTTCCAATCTAGTGACTGCACAGCTGATCAAGAAAATGTATGATCCCAAATTTTCCTCTGCAAGCACTAAATCCCAGGCTATTGTTTGCAACATGCTGTAAGCCAGTAATAATTAACATTTGGTCTAATGCGCTGGTCAGCTTGCTGACTTCCCCCTCCCGGAGCATACATTGTTAGCCCCCACCTTTTGGCACACATGCCTGTGGGGGAGAGCTAGAGAAGGATTCCTGGAGGAGCCTTCCTGGGCCCCCTTGGGAGCCCCCCTTCTCTCACATCACTTACAGGGTGAGAGCACAGGAATACTGGAGATGGCATAAAGATGTTTCATGATAATCCCAGGTTAGAATATAGTAATGTTTGGTGTTATTCTGATTGGTTCAGTGCGACTGGTGTAATAGTCTAGTTTTTGTAACTGTCAGGGTTGGGAGGTAGTACCGATCGTGGCCATTATTATTTTCACCTGGCCCTCATTAGTGCCAAGGGTACCTACCTCCTGAAGGTATATAAAGCACTCGCGGACAATCGGTCGACGCTTTGGTGTCCACTGTGTGCTCTGGCGCAAAGCTGGTAAAAGCACACGGTAGACTCGGTTCTGATATGAGTCAGGTATTGTGCTGGTTGGGTTTCTTTTCTCTGTTTAAGGAGAAAGGTAAGAAGGGTGCTCAGTTCGTTAGTGCAGTGTGCACAGCTGACGCCCTTCTCAAGGTTCTTTGTTTCTCCTTTTATTTTCGTGCTCGTGTGAGCTCTTGGGTGAGGGATGTTGTCCCCGGTAAATGTATTTTGGTTTTGCGTTTTTCCCTGAGCTGCGTCTCATGGTTATTTATTTTCGTGCCTGGTGTTTTTGCTAGGTTGTACTTTCATTTTGTTTCACCGGACTGGGGTATTCAGTGCTCGCATTTCAGCACTTATTTCTGTTGGGTTGTTCGCCCTGTTTTTGAAGGGTCACTTTATTTTCTGATAGCCGTTTTGGGCGTTTCTTTTGATTCGATCGGAGAGTGTCTCCGTATTCGTTTCTGTTCCTCCCCCTGTCCCGGGAGAGGTCCCCTTCCGTACCTGTGTTTTCCCGGTTCCCTTATCTCCCGGGATTTTGTGGTATTAATATTATTAATACTTATAAGGTATCACCCTTGGTCGCCCCTGGCTCTCCGCCAATCCTCAACACTACAGTAACAGTCTAACTTTGATATCATAACCATTCAGGAGTCGAGGGGAAACTGGGCAAAAGCTGTCTCTGTAGGAGCCATTTGTTTCAGCTGTAAATTACAGATGGGTGACCCCTTTTTAGGGTCAAGAACTAAGGCCTGGATTTTGGAGATAAGGAGAAGAAACCAAGCAATCTGGGGTTTTGTCTCCTTTCCTTTCATTCACCCAAATCAGGTTTATCCAAAAGGTATATTACCATGAGAGGCACAAATACATATTTACAGCATAATGCAGTTATCATGAAGACTCCCAACTACATCATTCATAGATATGATGGGGCGGCCTGTAGCGTAGTGGTTAAGGTTAGGAAGGGCTGCCATTTGTGAGGAGCCTGAGAGCTGGGGTTTATGTGTCAAACTGTTTAGACTACCTTTGGGGAGTTTCAGGCCATCGGCGCCGAAGGAGATAAGGGGAAGATGGACTGTGGCTGTGTTTTAGTTGAGAGGTCACAGGGGTCATGGGAAGAGAAGGCGCCTGTAACCCACCACCTTTGGGAAAGGCTCCGGACACTACCACAGTGCCCTCATTTGGGCACTGCTGTCATTACACTGCTCTCCTGGATTAAATATTCAAAACTGTTATTAAGATAGTAAATAGACCCGGTAAAACCTTTGAAAACATTGTCCATGTGATCCTTATATTATTGCATTAAGTCGTATGTAATAGTAATGGGAATTGCATGTAAAATGGATAATCAGGAGGGAAGTTTCATGATAACTGCAACATAATAGAACATAAGGGTAATCTGTTTGGTATGGATGTGATCCAGTAAAATCAAGGAATCGGATGAGATAGATTTCATAGCAAATGGAGTTTAATAAACCATTGTTTCAGTAACTCAAGGGAAAACCTACACGTCCTCTCTGGGAATCATCTCATTTTCCCTACTTAACAAGTCTAAATTCCAGATTTGACCACCCCTCCAGGTTGATTTATGGCACTGCCGCCTGGTCCAAACATATGATTTGGCATAAAAGCAAGGGAGACAGACCAATTTGGGAAGATCGTATTCGACTTCCCACACAACATGTCTTGTGTATGTATGTATGTGTAGCAGTGGAAGATCGTATTCGACTTCCCACACAGCATATTGTACGTATATGTAAGTATCAGGAAGACCGTAATCGACTTCCCACACTATGATGATTTACTCTCTCTATTCTTAATTTGTGTATTCTGTAATTGACTATTGGAATTCTAAAGCTAATAACCTGCCTGTCTGCGAATAACCTATTTTGTTTATAACTTGTGTGATCTCCATGACTCTAATTCATCTTGTACCCTTTTCAGCCTAAATTACAACTGAATACTCAGGGGGAAATGGTGGCCAATGACCGACTGATCAGCGGCTTGGTACATTTACATTACATTATTGGCATTTGGCAGACGCTCTTATCCAGAGCGACGTACAACAAAGTGCATACCCATAACCAGGGATAAGTTCGCTGAAAGACCCTAGAGGTAAGTACAATTTCAACTGCTACCTGTACAACAAAGATAAGGACAAGGGCCAATTTTTTTTTTTTTTTTTTTTTTTTTTTTTTTTTTTGAACAAACAAACAAAGAGCAAAAGTCACCAAAGTTAACTATCCAAACACTGCTTACCTAGCCAACTAAAATACTGATACACAAGTCACAGAGACAACAATTAAGGTTCACAGGGAGGTAGGGAGGGATGGGGAGAGGTGCTGTTTGAAGAGGTGTGTCTTCAGCTTGCGCTTGAAGGTGGGGAGGGATTCTATAGTTCTGACCTCAACGGGGAGTTCGTTCCACCACCGTGGAGCCAGAACAGACAGTAGTCGTGAGCGTGAGGTGGAGGTTCTGAGAGGGGGAGGTGCCAAGCGGCCTGTGGAGGCTGAACGAAGAGGTCTGGCAGGGGTGTAGGGTCTGATGATTTTTTGTACATTTGTGGTTGTTTCCAAGCTGGGAAAGGCAGTCAAGTTTGGCCCATAAAAGGATTGGTGGTGTATGGCTCTTGTAATTTGTCGCAAAGGGAACCCATGGGCATTTATACGCCGGTTCCTGTCAAGTTAACTCTAAGGAGCCCTCTAAATACACGCCGACCTGGGCTCGCAACAATCATGGCAGTGTTTTGCATGTATTGTGTTGGCTAGCCTCTGAGTTCTCCGCCGAACTGAGATTTCAGCAATAATGCTAATCCCGGGAGCATATATTGAGTAATGGTGGCGCAGGTAAGAGTCGAGTGTAATCACTCCCGAGGTTCGCGTATGTTTCAAACCCAAATTTCTAAATTATATCTTAAATGGAGTCAGATAACGAAGGTAAATGTATTGACCCTACTGTGGAGATTCTTGGTCAGCCCAGACCAGTAAAGTCTTTGTAACGTAGTTTATTCATTAGCTGATCTAGACTCTCCGCATAGCGGTCATTACTATTTAACCCTACTAATATTCTTCCGGCAACACCAGAAGGACAAGCACGCAAACCCCTTCGGCCCTCGCTAAATTCCGTCATTGGGTTAGCGTGGGGTTTTACAATGCTGTCAGAGGAAGAAGTGTGTTATGATTTGTTCATATATCACATTAATTGTGGATGCATCAAATCATAAGGACATAAAGCTACTCCCAATACTCCCAATGCTTTACTTTCGGCCAGATAGTGGTGTTAATATTGAAATAGTTTAGTTCATCTATGCCTGGTGAAATGTCAGATCTGCAAACAGAATAGCATGTTAAATCAATTGAAAAACTATCTCATTGAACTTTGTGTAGACAATACGAATACAAATTTTGGCGGTGCTAAGCGGGCCGGGAGGAACAATGTCTGGAGGAAGCTACAGGGTAAATTAGGTAGAGACATTTTAGGCATTGGCTGTGATGCTCATATTGTGCATAACTGTCTGCAAACAGGAGCTGATTGCCTTCCAATTGACTTAAAGAGTTTTGCTGTGAAGATGTACAAATGCTTTCATATCTGAAATGGCTCAGGCAGTAAGAGCAGTTGTCTGGCAGTCGGAGGGTTGCCGGTTCGATCCCCGCCGGGGCTGTGTCGAAGTGTCCCTGAGCAAGACACCTAACCCCCAAATGCTCCTGACGAGCTGGTCGGTGCCTTGCATAGCAGTCAATCTCCGTTGGTGTGTGTGTGTATGAATGGGTGAATGAGAAGAATCAATTGTACAGCGCTTTGGATAAAGGCACTATATAAATGCCAACCATTTACCATCTATACGTTTGTGAGGATGAGCTGAAGGACTTCTATCAATTCATCCAGCTGGAGTATTCAAAATTGCTACAGCATGGCAGCACACATTTCTCTCTCTAGGCCCAGCTCTGGAGAGGATAGTGCTTATGTTTGATGGACTGCTGGCATATTTCCTCTCTCACAAAGTGGTGCCCAACACTGAAAAACATTTTCAACGACCCATGCACTAAACTGTGGCTTTCTTTTTGCCACAAAGCAAACAGCTGTCTTTAACTGGGCAATCAAAGTAATTGAACAGGACAACATATCTGTCACTGAGGTTGCACTGCACTTTCACAATTTAAAAGGCCTGCTACTGTGCTGAATCATTTGTCAGCACAGACATCAGTTGGCTGAACTAGTTGAAGCAGGTAATATTAGGGCTGAAGTATTGTGCACAGCTCTCGACCACCTGCAGCATTGGAATGCTGCATTTGAGGATACGGAACAGCTGGAGTACGGGTCACAGGACAATACACGATACGAGGAGAAACCAAGCACTTCCAGCTAGAAACTCAATTGTAAGTAATACCCATTGTTTTGTTTTCTTTCATTTTATTCAGATATTAAGATAGTAGTCAATGAAATATATCTCAAACTATTTACTGCAAACACATGGCTTAAATGAACGAAGTTGCTTGTATCATTCAGAAATTGGAGTCAAATTTATGTCAGATACATTCAAATAAAAAAACATTCCTGAACGCCTTATGTTTTTATAGTTTAGCACTGAATATCTCCATTGCTAAGTCAAGGACCAACCCATAATTACTTTATATTTGTGCACAAACTTGATGTCAACTTGATGTCAACAAAATATGGTAATGATATCTACAAGCATTCACATGCGTTTTCCCAAAACTGCACCCAGATGTCCTTACGTGTCGCCAAATACAAAACATTTGCATATTATCTGTGTTTCCACAGCAGACCGTTGTAGGGGCTCATGGTAACCCAGCCCACGCCTCGCTTTGGTTATGGTAAACCTCTAGGGTCTAGTGATGACAGAGATGAGTAGAGCCAAATTTGTGTAAAATTCCTGACCAATCTACTGTTGTCAGAAAGGTAGGCTACAAGTGTGGCAAAATAAAAAGTGTAAAGTTGAAGTTCAAATATGCAGCAGACATAGCCTCGCAGTACATCAGGCTTGCAGCAATGTGTTCATAAACCCTTTAATTTGTTACAATAATAGTGAAGACCAGTAGGTGAGAAAACAAGGTGTAGGAAAACCAGTATTCCTGGAAAACTAGAACTATTATTATGAGTAGTATTTCTCGATGCACTCTCAGAATGCCCAGAACTGACCTACCCTGCATTGTGTTTAGTCGTTAACAATGGGAAAAAGGATTCAAGAATTACATTTCCTGTCAGCCAAAGACTATTTTTACATGACCCACCAGCAAGTTCCTTTATAATGAGATAGGTTTCAAGCATTTAAGTTTTTGCTGGCTGCACTGACAAGATATGAAGCCAAGACAGTGGATAGGTATTTTAAAAAATGAATAAAGAAAAAAATGTATAT
Source organism: Conger conger (assembly GCF_963514075.1). Classification (NCBI taxonomy): domain Eukaryota; kingdom Metazoa; phylum Chordata; class Actinopteri; order Anguilliformes; family Congridae; genus Conger; species Conger conger. Next base: position 51,501,765 of record NC_083768.1, read on the forward strand.
GTGCCTCCAGTGAAGCTGAAGGAGTAGGATTCTAACATGTATCACACAAGAACAGTGCTCTTAGCTCTAGAAACTCTTGCTAAAGATTTAGGGGAAGGGGATTTGCATGAGAGATCAGGGCAATCACAGTTACTTCTCATTATCAGTATATCCAGAGGAATACATACAGTGCAGTCCGTATTTTGACAGAGGTACAAATTTACAATTTATTTTGGCTCTCTACTCCAGCACATTCAATTTGAAATGTAACAATAAAAAGAATATTCAGTGGAGACTGTCACCTTTAATTTAAAGGTATTTACATCCACATGGGGTGATCCGTGTAGGAAGTGCATCGATTTTTATATATTGTCCACCCCATTTTAGGGGACCAAAAGTAATCGGACAGTTGGCTTCTCGACTATTTCCGATTAGTCAGGTGTATTAAATCACTTCTTTTGTGCAGATATAAGAAAGCTTTCAGTATCAGTGTCATGACTTAATTACTTTTGAAGTAAAGAGATGAACAGGCTTAATGCCAGTAAGATGAGCAAGATTAATGTCAAATTCCGTGTTTTTTCCCTAATAAATGTCTTATGTTTCAGATCACGTTATTGTCTCATTTATTTGTCTCACCAATTACCATCACTCATTGTCACACCCTGTGTTGCGTTCTATTTTGCGTTGTCGGTTTCATGTTACATTTTGTTCTAACTTTCACCTGTTTGTAATTCCCTCATCTCCATTCTCACACCTGATGGTCGTTTCAGTTTAGTTCACCTGTGTATTTATACTTGTATGTCTCCACATTTACTTTGCTAGATTGTTAAGTGTCTCCTGAATTCTCTCAAGCATTTTCCTGATTGTCTACTCTGTACTGTAAACCCCTTGGATTGTTATTCTGTGTATGAACCTTTTGCCTGTGTCTACAACCAAGCCACTGTGATTGTTTGCCGGCGATTGAACTCTCTGTTGAATTACGAAAATAAAACCTCAGCTCTACCTACTTCCTGGTTGCATCTGGTTTCTCTGCTCACCAGCCTGACAATTATATTAGATCTCTTACATTGAGACGAAAACAAAAGCAATTTAAATTATGGTCATTATTCACTAGTTTTCGATATGTATACATTTTTGTTGGGAATACGTATGGAATATAACTTTGCAACACACATTTGCAAATGTTGGTAAATAAAAAATAAAAAACTCATATCCAGGCAACTGTAAACAGATACTTGCAGTTCAATTCTAACTTCATAAACAAGTCTTTTTGCACTTTTCAACAGTGTCATGAAACAATTGGATCAGTATTAAAATTGGAAGGTGCTCCCATTCAAATGGGAAAATGTTCTTCCCATTTTGGCTTCTCACAGTAATGCCACCTATGCAATGAACACTGCTACCTGTCATGATCTGTGTTTTCTGTTATCTGTTTTAGCCCCCAGCGTTTTCGCCATTTGTTACCCTCTGTGCTTCCCATAGTCTGTCTTTCGGTTGATTAATTCCCTATCATTCGTTTCATCCGTTTTCACTTCCTTGTTATCGTGCACACCAGATTGTTCTTTCCCCTTCTTATCTGTCGATATAAACCTGTCTATTCTGTCTAGTCTTTGCCAGATTTTGTTCTTCCCCCATACTTTCCAGTGTCTGATCTCCCATGTATCCCGTGTATTTGTTCGGACTAATTTGGGGAGACCTGCAGTTTTGTTGTCGACTTCTGTTTCTTGGATTACCCTTCTGTTCGTTATCGACCCACTGTGTTCGGACTCGTTTCATTTACTGGTTTGTGTTTTTGGATTTCGATTCTGTTTATCTGCCAGTTTCGACTGCCTTATTGTTCTCAACCCTCTGCCTGTGACCTCGACAATGCTTTGGATTTCTTTGTTGTATCCATTTGCCTGGCTACCGGACCCCTGCGTAGATTATTGTTTACAAACTGTCTGATCTCCATTACACCTGTTTGTTGGTTCTTGACCCTCGCCTGTTTACTCTGCATGGAAGTTAATAAAGACTTAACTTCTGTGGTCTCGCTATTGGGTACACTTTTCTGGAGCCCGACGCAGCTTTGTTTCCACTCTAAATGTAATTGAGTCAATCTGATATCTACAGCCAGTATGCATATTTTAGAATAGTATAGTAGTTCTAGAGTATAGTACAGTTATATTAGTATAAAATAGAAATATATAAAATACAAAACAGTACCATGTTTTGAAAAATGTGTCAATATGAAATTCAAAATACTGTATAATTTTGTCAAGAGCTAATAAAGGGTGAAGAATGTGAAGAATAGTGGCCACAGCCACTATTTTGTACAGGATAATAAGGCAGTGTCATACAGTGGTTTCAAATGTACTAGTCTCAAACCCAAATCTATTGCTAGTGTTCTATGTGTATTGCAGAGTTCCATTCAGGCTTTGATCAAGCAAACTTGGAGATATTGCTTGTCTGCAAGTTTCAGAATGGACAAATATCTCAGACTAGTTACATCAGAGAGCATGTTGAGTAGACCACTCTTGCCATAAAGAGGACTTCCTAAAGATGAAGAGGCATCTTAATCTGCTCTGCATTAACATCAATCTTTTTGATGTTGCAAATGTGGACCCCTGCCATCATTAAATAAAATGCTGTAATGAATTAATTATGTAATGCTATTGCTGATAGCATGAATGTGTGTTCTGGCAATCATTTCAATGTGATATACAGTGGCTTCAGAAAGTATTCAGACCCCTTCTCTTTTTGCACATTTTATTGTGTTGTAGATCTAATTTTAAATGGAAAAGACAGCTATTTTTGCTCATCAATGTACACTCAATAACCCATAATGGCAAAGTTTAAAAATTTTTACATTTCTATTGTCTGTTATTTGTCCTGGTGTGTGAGACAGGAAAAATTATGTGTAAAACAGGACCAGACATTGTCCTGTCTTAAATGTTTTTTTAAAATCTTTTGTACAGGAAATGTGCTTTATAAATAAAGTTTGAGTGTTGGACTGTAAATGCAGTGAAACAGAATGGGAAAAATGACAGCTATGAGATGTGACCTCTGCCCAAATTGCATTACTTTCCAATTGAAAAAACACACAACCAGTTTGTTCCATTTCTGAATACAAATACTTAATACCGGTTGGCCTCGTTTACTAACCTCAATTTTACCACAACATACACTAACACACACATTTTATTATACACAGGCTTTCCAAAATAATCTATATTGTATGATATAGCTCAATTCTACATTCCATGTTACATAGTGCTAGATTGGGTTAGGCTGAGTCAGTCACCTTATGACGAAGTCATTGGAGTCAATGAGGCTTCCATAGTTGGATCCCTTGAGGTTCCCAGAATTTCCTACAACAGCGCAAGTCCTGCAACGATTGGGCCCTGAGTCCATGTAGTGCTCCTTGTCTGGGATGATCTGGAATAATCGCTCCACTGCCTTTTTATAGTTGGCTGCGGGTTGGGGGCGGGTCTGTAGCCGCTGGTGACACAGAATAAGATCCACACAAAAATTTATCTCAGCTGATTAAGAGTTAATTTACAAGAGCGACGAGTAGCTATCAAAGCAGCACAATGCACAAAGCATTTCTTCATATAACCTTAGGCAGATGGAAGATTATACTTACAGTAAATCCTCAAATTGTGTCCGGGATTCTATTTGAAGCCGGGCCTCGGGTTAATAGCCGGGGGCGTGGCCGATTTGGACAAATAAAGGCTGGCCCCCAAATACAAGCCGGGGTAATATTGCCTACCAGTAGGGCTATCAGTCCATGAGCACTAGAAGACATTGTTTCGATTTAATTCAATGAAATAAAAGAGCTCTTCTTAATATTTTATATTGTTGGTTGGTTTAATACTGTTGCCAATGAAAAGTCGTTGTCCTACAACATGGGTCTCCAACATGTTCCTCTCAAGCTACCAGTCGCTTGCCGCCCCCTTCTGAGTAGCTTGCCAAAGGCTGAAGCAGTATACATTTAAACACAATTGTTGCCGTGAGGCATTCCAGCCTACAAATTTAATAAAAAAGTAAATCAGGCAAAATTAAAAATTAACTCAATTTAGGCTACTTGGCTACGCAATAAGTTTTCCATGTATTTACAGCACAGAGCACGTTCAATGAATGAATGAAAGTGGCTGCCTTGGCTCGCAATAAACAGACGGGTGGAAACCCGACACTCTTTCAACTACATAAAACTTAACAGTGAACCATCAAATACCCCCCAGATTTCAGTGCCCATCAGTCCCAGCAATAGAATCAAACAGTCCAAAAATCCCAAACCAAAGCGAAAATCTTTTGATAGCCTACCGGTATGCTGCTCCAAACGAAACGCATGTCTCACAATAAAACACACTTTAGGAAAAAAAGATCCTTAACTTGCTGTTATCTACGCTAATTTGTTATTGTTCATGAAGGCGTGCCTGGCAAGTTGTTATTTTATGGATTCTGGACTTGCATGTGATTTATTGTGTTCGAGAATATTTGCAATAAACTAAGTCTGTTAAGACCGACACTATGACTTACCAAACGGTGTTCCTGATTAGCCTACACTAATTGATTTCTGAACGGTTACAGGAAGTGTTGAACAGTGTTGGCCCACTTTAAGTGTAGCATTTTACTTTAACTCTAAGAATAAAATTCTACAACAGAAGCCTAATAAGAAATAAAGGCCTGCCCCGAATACAAGCCTGCTCCAAATAAAGGCCTGTGCTTTGTGCAGCCTAAGTAAATAAAAGACCCCGGACACAATTTGAGGATTTACGGTACATGGTTTTTCTCTGCCATTATTGAGGCTTTACATTTTTCACATGCACATTTACATAGACAGTAGAGAGCTGTAATCAGTGAGTAAAACAGACTGCACATGCACACACACACTCACACAGACACACATACACACACACACACACAGCTGGTCGCACAGTGGGTTCCTCACTCAGGTGTCTTGAGAAGCATGACTGAGTAGGGAAAACAACAAAAGAACAATGGCAGATATAAAGAAATGGTCGGGGCTTATTCCAATCGCTTATTTTATCTTTCCCGGTTTCCTTGTTCCTTCCAGTAAAGTTCCACCATCTTTAAGAACATTCCAGCCCCTTAAATATTTCCTCAAGGAGATCAGGAGTTTGCATGCTCCTTTGCACTGCTTGAGTGCATCCTTTGCAGAAGGACTTTGAATGGTGGCCACCAGGGGGGTTTATTATTTTCACCTGGCCCTCATTAGTGCCAAGGGTACCTACCTCCTGAAGGTATATAAAGCACTCGCGGACAATCGGTCGACGCTTTGGTGTCCACTGTTCGCTCTAGCGCAAAGCTGGTAAAAGCACACGGTAGACTCGGTTCTGATATGAGTCAGGTATCGTGCCGGTTGGGTTTCTTTTCACTGTTTAAGGAAAAAGGTAAGAAGGGTGCTCAGTTCGTTAGTGCAGTGTGCACAGCTGACGCCCTTCTCAAGGTTCTTTGTTTCTCCTTTTATTTTCGTGCTCGTGTGAGCTCTTGGGTGAGGGATGTTGTCCCCGGTAAATGTATTTTGGTTTTGCGTTTTTCCCTGAGCTGCATCTCATGGTTATTTATTTTCGTGCCTGGTGTTTTTGCTAGGTTGTACTTTTATTTTGTTTCCCCGGACTGGGGTTTTCAGTGCTCGCATTTCAGCACTTATTTCTGTTGGGTTGTTTGCCCTGTTTTTGAAGGGTCACTTTATTTTCTGATAGCCGTTTTGGGCGTTACTTTTGATTTGATCGGAGAGTGTCTCCGTATTCATTTCTGTTCCTCCCCCTGTCCCGGGAGAAGTCCCCTTCCGTATCTGTGTTTTCCCGGTTCCCTTATCTCCTGGGATTTTGTGGTATTAATATTATTAATACTTATAAGGTATCATCCTTGGTCGCCCCTGGCTCTCCGCCAATCCTTGACACTACAGAAATATTTATTTCTGAATTTGTGTTTATAGAGAAAGTATACATGATCAATCTGTGGATCCACCTCTCCCCATCTGCCACGCATCTGCCAAGTCTGTAACTGATATATGAAGGGGCAAGGACATTCCATTTGCCAAATTCACATTTTCTCAGTTTTCTCTTTCACATCTTTTTCTGGCTTCCTTTCCTTGCCTAGGAGCAATGAGGCAAAAAAAGGAAGACGGTAAAAAATAAGTGAGGAATGAGCCCCAGGAGTTAGACAGAGTAGACAAAGCTTGTTGGAGGACAAAATGTTTGATGACTAGGAGACCTTACAAAAGAAATGGGATGGCTTTTGCCCAGGAACCAACAGGTAGTACGTCCCTGTTGTGACACATGGCCGGTAATTAATTATATTGCCTCACTCTTTCAGGAACTACATGAAAGCTGCTTTAAGTCTGGGCTCTGTTGGGACCCTGGACCTTGGCACAGCTGCAATCAGCATGCAGTTTGGTTTTTAAGTCAAAATGAAGTATTTCCTATTAAATAAAAAGTGGCAGGCGCTAACCTTGCTGTAATTGGGCTTTCGTCTCCTGTTGGACATGGTAATAGTTCAACACTAGAAAGCCATGCCTTATACCTCTCAATTCATCTCTGGGGGTTTATTCATTGAAGTCATGTTCAAAATAATCAACCAAAGGGGTTATATACTCACTGAGCACTTTAGTAGATATACCTGTACACCAGCTTGCAATATATTTAATCAGCCAAACATGTGACAGTAACTAACTAAACGACTAAGTGACTTTGAACCATGGAATGATTGTTGGTGCCAGACAGGGTGGTTTGAATATCTCAGAAACTGCTGATCTCCTGGGATTTTCACAACAGTCTTGAGAGTTTGCAGAGAATGGTGCAAAAAATAAAAAATATCCAGTGAGTGTAAGCTCTGCCGGCAAAAACGCCTTGTTAATGAGAGGTCAGTGGAGAAAGGCCAGATTGGTCAAAGGTGACAGTAACGCATATAACCACACACTACAACAGTGTTATGCAGAAGGGCATCTCTGAACACACAACGCATCAAACCTCTTAAATGGATAGGCTAAAGCAGCAGAAGTCTAAAAAAGAAGTATTATAAATACCTAATAAAGAGCTCACTAAGTGTTTATTGGAGCTTGTAGTTCTGCTGGTAATTATATCTGTACTCCAAAATATGCCGTTTTGAAATTGAACTGTGAAATGTAAAACCCTTTTTGCAGAAAAGTGAAAGGTCCTCGCAGCTCTGCAGATCTTATCGTGGCTACACCAGGGCTTGAACCACCAACCTACCAGGGCCCAGTCATGTACCTTAGCCACTAGGCTACAGGCTGCACAAAAATAAAGTTTATCCGTTGTGCTGCATCACTTTTCTTTGGGGGCCACTATTTCATACAGTCCTATTTAATGCATGCATCATTCATCACAACAATACTCACTTCATTATACAAAGTATCTGAACCACTAACATACCCTAACATACAGACAAATAATGCAGGTGCAAATTAATAAAACGCATCTTCATAACTGAAAGAGCCCAAGGGGAAGGGATAAGTTATCACACATCTTTCTGCAAAGAGAAAAAGCTGCTTTATATGAACCCCAGGCATTCGGAAAATGTGATGACTGGTAGGAATTCATGTTTGTGTGTGCTTACCTGCCACCACTTATAGGTGCCCTCAGAAAGGATGCTGTTCTTCTTCGACATGAGTGGTGGTATAGACTTCTTAAAGCGTCCCATGAACCAGGGGTCTTCGTCCTCTACAGAGATGCACTGGCTGCAGGCACACAATGCCTTGGAAACAGGTTTCTCTACCCGTCGGAAGGCAAATTTGAAAAAGTATGATGTTGTGGCACTGTAGTTGTAGCTGAATAAAAACACGGTGATGGTAATGATGCAGAACAGCGCAGTGAAACCCCTTTTTGGATGCTCGAAGATCAGCATTTTGTAAATTATAAGTGTTGTGTTTAAAGACTGGAAAGTAGACAGAGAAGTTCCTCAATGGAGTGTTTGACCTGAGACTAGGGGTTGAAAGGATTGGATCAGAAAAGAAGTGCATGACATATTAAGGCAGGGAATGTCATCATTTTAACAGTTCTCTGAAGGCAAATACATGCAATTCACAAATTGGGGTTTTCTGCATTGCAAACTGCAAGTATGGAATGTAATTAAACAGTTGTAGATGAGAGATGAAGTCCAAACAGGAGAAAAAATGTGACAATTTGAAGTTCCAACACGAGACAGTCAGCCTCAGTCAACAGCACTTTTGAAAATACCGCTTGGGGAATATATTTTCTACCCTGTTGTACAAAACTATTAATCTTTAAAAAAAAAGTTCAATAAATATATCTGAAACAGATAGTGAGAGTGAGGTCAGTATTTGTCTTTGTATTTGTATTTCTCAATCAGAATTGGGATTCCTTGGAGGGTAATGATCGCTGTGCTTCCTGTCAGGAAGATGTGTGGTAGGAAGGGCCTTGCTTTCTTCTTTTTGAAGCAACGTAATGAGGTTAAGGTCTGGATAATCTGTTGCTTTGCTTAAAATCACCCTCCTAGAAAGAAAACAAAGAAGGATTGATTACACTCAACAAAATTATGTTTGAGTTACAGTAATGCACCTAACTTTTTAAAGTCATGTCTGTGCCCTTTTGGCCATCTGTGTTTCTCCATTTCCTGATTTCTGTCTAAGTCCCTAGTGTTTTTGCCGCTTATTTCCCTCTGTGACCACCATAGTGTTTTCAGTTTCATTCCCTCTCATTCATTTGTTTCACCTGTGCTCCATTTGTTGTTGTTGTAGGGCGGCCTGTGGCGTAGTGGTTAAGGTAAATGACTGGGACACACAAGGTCAGTGGTTCTAATCCCGGTGTAGCTACAATAAGATCCACACAGCCATTGGGCTCTTGAGCAAGGCCCTTAACCCTGCAGCATTGCTCCAGGGAAGGATTGTTTCCTGTTTAGTTAAATCAACTGTACATAGCTCTGGATAAGAGCGTCTGCCAAATGCCATTAATGTAATGTAATGTCTCCGCCTCCCTCTCCTTATATGTACTTCCTGTGTCTTGTCATTAATTTCACCTGTTGGACAACCGTTGGAAAGCAAAGTGAAAGTACATGACAATCTGGCAAAGAACTAATAAAACAGACAGGCTTATATAGAGGGATAACGAGGAATCACAATCAGGTGTGCATGATAAGAAGGAAGTGAAAACAATTGAATGGGAAGACAGACTATGGGAAGCACATATGGTAACAATACACGAAAACACTAACAACTTAGACAAAACCTAGACAATGAAAAATACAGAACCTGACACGTGCATTTCCTGTCACATCCATAAAGCAATGGCCTCACATCCATAACACGGGTATCTACTATATAAATATTTTCAAAATTGCTATTGTAGAAGCCAAGCCTTCTACATTACATGGACATCAAAATTTCTGCATCAGAGTTTTTATGAAGTGTATAGTCTCCCCAAAATACCTGTCTTTTTGCATCACATCCATAACGCACATTATTTGTTTACTTACTTACATTTTTTCTGGCTAATGATTTTTTGGCCCTTCCCCTCAGCCAAGTGGGTGCTATGATAATATGCAGTAACATTTTTTATCATATAAGAAGAGTGATTTTGTTTGTCATTTTGTGACCGAATAAAGCTGGAATTCCCCATATGTAAAAACATGAACACGGGTTTACAAGCAAATATTTAACCACCAAAAATGTGTATTCCGTCATAGCAACAACATAAAACCAAAAAATCTCAAATAGGTTTCCAATGGTGAAAAACGCTGCTCACTGAATAGCAAAATAAACTATGAATTCTTGTGTAATTATACCACATCATTCTAATATCTCGGAATGGCTAAGGCATATCCTCGCCTAGCTACTATGAATTTGGACAGTGAGAAGAGAGAAGCAAGAAGAGAAGCACTTCTGAGCTGGTACAGCCTGCATTTGTGCATGCCATAGACTGTAAGTACTTTATTGTTTGCACTATTTGAATTATATAGGTAGCTAGCTAGCTTCCTTATTTTTTCCACTTTGCCTTTTGATCAACAACTGATAGCCTTTTCTAACTAAACTTTGAATACATGTAACAGTGTTTGTTTGGAGGATTAATCTAGCTGAGCTGGGATACTGTAGGTTTGCTCGAATTAGAGGTTCTGATTGCCGGCTTTATGTCGCTGGGACATTGGTGTTTGCTAACTAAACTGAGCATATGTACAGTAACTTACAGTACATTACAGTATTTGTTTTGGGGATTCATCTAGCCATGAAAAATGTTCCCTGACCTGGGTGAACTTACTGTACATTAAAAAGGCTAGCTAGCTAGGTTTTGAAATAACTGGTAGCTAGGTGGTTGACCAGTTCAGACCTGGTCATAACCAGTAGATCTTGTCTGAAGCTATGTGTCACGTTTTATGCTTGTCACGTCATGTTTTTATGTTTTAATTTACTAACGCTAGAGCAGGATAGGTTTATTACTAACGATTACTAATTATCTCGTTAACTTGTCAATCCTCATGCTGCTCTCAACCTAATTGCCTGCACCTGTCTACATCTGCATATAAGCTCAGTTTCATGTCATGTCTTTGTGAAATTGTTGCCTCCTGTTCATCAGTGCACTTTTAAGTGGTTTGTCAAGCTATTGTCTACCTGTTAAGAGCCAAGCCTGTTTATTGACCATTGTTATTGACTTCTGTTTTGTTGACCATTGCCTGACTTTTTGCATGGTTTACCGATTTCGAGACTGCCTTCTCCCTTGGTACTGTACTTCGCTTGTTTTTTGACTACACTCACTGGACATTCCCTGAATAAAGCCCTGACGGGACTTTATTACATCTGTCTGAGTCGTGCATTCTGGGTCCAACCCCCCATGCACCCATCTCACTATGTTTTGAAACTGCTGGTATCTGGTCATTTCATCTGTGCAATGAAATTCATAGGGAATAAGTTACATTGCACCATTATTTAGCTAGCTACATTTGCTGACTGGAACTGCATCGCTGCGATGTCCCTGTTCAAGTATTCAGCATTTAGAGTGCCTGATTGCTGGCTTTAGGCTGCTGGCACATAAGTGTTAGATGGATGAATTCTTATATCACGCAGATGAAATTACCTGCTACCAACTGTTTCAGAACATTGCTTCAGACCAGATCAGATCAGATTGCTGTGGGCCCCCATTTCCCTTTTTTGTTAATAAAGTATACACGCTCACTGAGAAATGTATTAGGAACACCTGTACACCTACTTATTCATGCAATTATCTAACCAGCCAGTCGAGTGGCAGCAGCGCAATGCATACAATCATGTAGATACGGGTCAGGAGCTTCAGTTAATGTTCACATCAAGCATCATAATGGGGGGAAAAAATGTGATCTAAGTGACTTTGACTGTGGAATGATTGCTGGTGGCAGACAGGATGGTTAGAGTATCTCAGAAACTGCTAATCTCCTGGGATGTACACTATACTCTCTAGAGTTTGCAAAGAATGGTGAAAAGAAATCCAGTGAGCAGCAGTTCTGCAGACAAACACCTTATTAATTAGAGACATCAGAGAAGAATGGCCGGACTGGTCAAAGTTGACAGGAAGGTGACAGTAACGCAAATAACCACACATTACAACAGTGGTATGTAGAAGAGCATCTCTGAACACACAAGGCAGTAGAAGTCTAAAAAATAAGTCTAATAAAAGCCTAATAAATTGTTTGGTGAGTGTATATATCAGTGCCCTCCATAATGTTTGAGACAAAGACCCAGCATTCATTTATTTGCCACTGTACTCCACAATTTGAGATTCATAATTTGACAAATCACATGTAGTTAAAGTGCACATTGCCAGATGTTACGAAAGGCCATTTTTATACATTTTGGTTTCACCATGTTGAAATTACAGCAGTGTTTATAGCTACATAGTGCCGCCATTTCAGGGCATCATAATGTGTTTGAAAGTTCTGTTCAACTTTCTTTTGAAAGAATTTAGTTAACAATTGCTTTCTTTCACTTTCTTTCTAATCTCAAGAAACTCGACCATCAACTGTCGTTACCCGCGTGTCGGACAAACTTGTGCGCGCAGGTGCATCAGTTAGTAATCAGTTACTGTACCCCACTGTTCCCCACACTACGACGCACCTGGTAATGCAAATAACCACATCAACTGTGGTATGCAGAAAGCATCTCTAAACACACACCGTGTCAAACCTCTAGTGGATACGCTACAGCAGCAGGAGACAAATAAGTATAAAAAAAGAAGGAAAAAAAACCTAATATAGTGCTCACTCAGTGTATATTTGAGGTTATAACAAAAACAACCTAAAAAAGACTTCGTAACCAGAGCAGAATGTTGGTACAATGGGATAAAGTTAGCCAACAAACAATCAACCACAGGGAGTTAGTGGATTTGTGGCTTCAACATTTTCTCTATATTCTGGTTAACTGCACGTAGTATTTCCCCACAAAATAGACTGGTACACGTCCAACAAGATGTTACTTCTTCTTTTTTATCACAAATTATAAAAAAATGATTGAAAATATTTTTGATTCAGTTTTAAGTAACTTCAAGTGCCTGCCTTAACTGATTGTACATCAGCTGCTGCACGGATTATTTCTAACTACGTGGTTCGAAATAACTAGATAAATATATTATAACAGAACAATATGCACATATAGGACACGAATATGCCTAGTCTTTGCAGCAGTGTCAACATTTTAATTGATCATAGTCTACTTACATCCGATCTTGGGCTGTACTCAAGAAACTGACATCATTTGGAGTCATTCCATAGTTAACCCTTATTTCCACATTGAACACAACGTAAATATCCTAAATAAATAAGTGACGATTATAACTGTGGAGGGAAACCTTTCCCAATCATGTTCTATTTACAACAGTGCCGCAGTAGCAGTGGTCGTATACAGATAAATGCAGTCCCTATACAATTCTGTAACCTGGGGACGCTCCGTTGCACAACAGTGAATGGTCTTGGTTACGCCGGCAGCGCGGGTCCAACATTATCGGACTGTTTAATACCCTGTTGCGGTAACGCCCCCTTCTACCACCAGAAAAAAACGCTATATTGATTTTTTGTATTCCACTGACATTTCTAAATTGCAGTACTCACACTTGAGCTCACGTCCCAGACCTGTTGGAAGTATTATACTAGGCTACCCATTGTACGTGGCTCAAGTGGTAATTTGTGCATCCATAAATGCAATGCGTTAGTGATGGTGCATGCTATTTTAAGATGTGGTTTTGAACCTGAATAAAGGGTATCTTCAATGCCTGAAACATGGGCTGGGATTACCTCATGAGTCAATGTTTTCAGTCTACTCAATTCGTGCAGTCTTTCCTCCGAGAAGGGGTTAATTAAAATTCTCTTTTAACTTAAATGTTGATTTGTTGTTGCATTATATAAGATAGCATAAATGAGTAATCTATTTGTCGTGGCAGCCCCTTTTTCCGTTTGCAAAGAAATTCCATCGCAGACGAGAATTATAGAGAGCTATCTTCAAAATAATTAAACGAATCGTGGGAAATGAATAATGACGCGTCACACACCACGCAGGTGAGCGTGAATTGCTATGTTATCGTAATTGGCTGATTGATGTATCCAGTCACCATCATGCTATGGCTGCGTCCGAAATCAAATGCTACACACTGCACATGTATACTATTATACACACCGCGGCTTTAGTACACCAGTAAAAGGTAAGACGGATTTTCGGACATACTACGTCGTCATAGAACGCCTACACTTTAAGCACAGTGCGCGTTGATGATAATTGATGTGACTTCGTGTAATGAAAACAGAAAAAAAGATTGAAAACGTAAACGTATCCATTGAACTACGTTCCGCTAAGTAAAGTTAAAGGTAAAACGATTCAACTCATTCACCGCTTTGGTTTACAAAATTACAGATAGTGCTTCACAGGTAAAACATTTAAAACTATTAAAATAGAATATTCATTAAAAAATATTTAAGAACATAACATAGAACATAAAAGCAGAAAGCAGAGTATTCAAAAGATTTGTGAAATGCAACACAGACTCTGAAGATCTGTTAGTTTCTGGGTGTTTTTGTTTAAGACTACAAGTTCAAATTTCATGTTTCCTTTTTAAAACCCAAATGGAAACACCGGAATGCATTTCCCCCTTTCCGATATGGCTATTACTGATAACTTCTCTATATCAGAACAAACTTATTTCTTTCTGCCCAGTCTTTTGTTCCTGGCATGTCCTCCAAAAGCTCAAAGACCTGACAGAATTTTACTGGGCTTCACTGACTTTAACTGTTTTGAGTACTTGTGAAATATCCTTGAAATATAGGCGACTTGCTGGGTGATTTTTTTACACTTTACATTATATTTTACAGTTTCTTCTTTTCCTCTTGCTTTTACCTTTAAATGAGCTCACAACACAGTTATATAAATCATATAAATCATGAAAGTCATGTCATACACATGAGACTGCTACATTAGAATTGGATGGCAGCACACAACAAGCACAATGCTGTGTGGTGCTGACCCAGGCCTTTGATAGCCTACCAGATAGGGAAGCATAGATTGACACAACATCTGACTAGTAGCATCAAGGGGCTAGCAGATGACAGAGCTCCTGTTAGAGGGGGTCTGGAGGCTCATGGAAGCTGCTGATGCAGGGTGAAAAAAATGCCATAAAGATGCTGGTGGGGGACAAATGCTCGCAGGGCCAGATTAACGCAGAGCTGAAACTCAGAGTTGAAACTCAGAGCCCCACAAGGTCCTGGAAAAAAATAAAAATATGTATATGTATATATATATATATATCCTGCAGTCTCTCTGTTCTGTTGCCTGTGCGGCTTCGGTACAGGTAGTGAGGCACACTCTTATATTACCAGTCTCACAGGTAACATTAGACTATTTAGGTCTATTATGCAAGGGATAATCCACAGCTATGTGTGCGGTTCTTATTTGATTTAATGGACAAGTGGAGGGCATAGCTCAGAGTGAACCATTTTTTCACCATGGTCTTGCTCCAAAAATGAAAAGAAGAGCATTTTCGTTAAACGTGCCCATTCCTTGGCAACACATGAGGGTCAGAGTCTGCTAATATCGGAAAAACAACCACTCCTATCGTACAATGCACTGGGAATGCTGTTTTATGATTCCTGCAAATAGGAAAAATGATATAGGCTACGATCACAGACTGTGGAATAATATACTTATTAAATAATAAATTGCTATTATTTTAATTTATGGATATATTTTATGCTCATTTAAAGACTGACTGCTTTGTTCATTTCTTATGGAAATTCTGACAAACTTTCCCTTGAGCCTGGAGAGATTATGGCGTTTTTTGTGGGTGTGTCCACTTTACACTGAAAATGCGCCTGAATGACCCATATGGAGCCAACTACAAAGGCTCAGTCTCAAGGTAGATTATGTGGTAGATTACGAGGTTTATATTTAGCAACATCATTTGATAATTATGCAACAAACATACAACAAAAAAGCACCATGTCATGTGGGAAATTGTTTTATGAACAGCTTGATAAACTAACAGTTAGAATTCATCTTCAAACAATTATCAACATTGAAAACTGTGAAGGGCGGAAGGGTTTTTCTTTCATTAGGCAACAACATGTGGTCACTTGCAAAAATGTACAGGTGGGGATGGTTGTCACATAATCTTTCATGTGAAATCTATAGCCTAAAACAAATGTCTATCCCTACAAATTTGAAATCTTATCTGGTTATGTCCATCAAAGACATATGCCTTTTACCTAAGCAGTACCATAACTTGTTGAGAGAATTTTTCTCTGAAAGGAAAAAACACCCATCTGGACATATTTTCCTTCATAAATAAACTTTTTGATGGATAGATATTGAATATTTCTACAAATGTAGAACTTATTTGGTGACTACAATATTTCAGAATGTTTTTTTTTTACTGAAACTCTTTTTGTGACAACCAGCCACAAACAACAATGCAAGAGGATAAAAGGTATACATAGAGGCACTAGTGTTGAAATTACAGTTATATGACAAATTGAGTGAGTCACAAGGGAGTAAAAAGTGTGACAACCATCCCCAGTCTCCCCTACACACATTATAGCTAATATTTTTAATCTGGAAAGAAGATACATGTCTTTGCTATGATTATAGGCCATCGTTGCAGTTATAGGACATTCCTGGCGATTACAGTTCAGTCGAAAGCAACGGGAGTGAAACTGTTCCAACGTGCTCTGGCTAAAGTATGGATATCATCCCTCGTGCTCCTCACAGGTCAAGTAATTATGCCAACAAAGTCTGCATAGGCTGACGTGCCGACACAGAATAAAACTGTCAGCTTACACTCAGCCTCAAGAATTTTCTCTGCACCATCTGTTGTTCTGATTACAAGCTTGCAGGTCCAGGTAGGGAAGTGCCATTGTGCTTTAACTGTCTCTCGTCAACCTTGGTTGGAATATGATTTTACCCTCCAATTTTGCAACAGTTCTTTCCCTCCCGGTCCTATTTTTCTATTATGTAAGAGAATATTTGCCTACCTAGAACATTCCAGTAACATTAATTATTCTTCAGTAATGCTAGCTACTGTCATACTGTCATGCCTGTTCTGTTTTGGAATTTTCCATTCTGTGTCTCATGTCCACGTTTTGTGTCCACTCTCGCTTTCCGTAGTCTGTTCATTCATTTCACCTGTGCCTTGTTTGCTTGTTCCTCACACTCACACCTGTGTGTCATTTCAGTCCAATAACTGGTGTATTTATATCTGTATGTTTGCATCAATGCATCAGGTCAGTGTATTGACCTTTTTTTTGTGTACCCTGACTTTTGTTTCTTGTATTCTGTTTCTGTCTCTGTTTTGATCTGCTGGTATCGAATTCGGACTGAAGTTTTGGATTATGTTTTCTGGATTTCCCTTTGTACCTTTGCCCAGTTGGACTGCCTATTTGTGTACCAACTCTTGCCTGTGACATCAACTCTATTTTGGATTTCTGTCTATTAGTTTTCGACCCCTGCTTCTGTAACCAGCCCTGAAGATAATAAAGACTTTCATTCTACGCATTCTCTGGTTGCGATTGGTTCTTCAGCCCTGCGGTCTGATGGCTACATCATGTTCCAGAGCGAACATTAGTCTTTCAGCTTTTCCGTCTAGCTAGATGTTCAGAATCCTGTTCCATGGTTTGTCTTTGGTCCCGCTCGGATTTCCTAGCTGTGATGTGGCAGGCACAGGTGAATGGTTCACATCCCTGGATTTAAAGGAGACTTATTTTCATATGCTGGTGTTCTCGGAGCACATACGGTTCCTGTGGTTTGCCTATCAAGGCCAGGCATACCAATTTGCATTGTTACCCTTCGGTCTATCTCTGACTCCCCGTGTGAGGTGGGTGAGTGTTGCATGGGCTCCTCTACTTCATCTACTGGGAATAATCCTGCGTTACCTGGACAACTGGCTGCTGCCTGCTAGGTCTTGCAGCGAACCTCGAAGAATACAGTTACACTCCAAAAGGTAATTTATATTTGCATGCATACTTTGCTCCTCATCCAACCGCTGAATACTTTGTTGAAACTCACAACATTCTTCGACTGATGGGAATGTTGGCAGTGGCCTTGGGGGTGACTCCCATCAGTTTTGTTCTTACACTTTTCGTTCCCACACTTTGAAAAATGGGACAGTGGAGAGAGGGAGTCCACAAAGATCGGTTTCCGGGGCACAGAGTGGAGGAGGGTGGTAGTAGAGTTAAGGAGTATGCACTTTCCGGCTAATGGGACGCACCTGTTGTCATGACAGGCTATTTCTGACCGCTTTCAAGATGGCAGTTAACTCAGCTAACATTAGCTATTGATAGCTAGCCAGCTTGTTAGTTACTAGTAGCTAGCGATACAACTGTACAAAGCTATAATTAAGCTAGTCAATTTAAATAAATATATGCGTTACCCCAACTAATGTGTTACGTACTTATCTATCTATCTATTTATCTATCTATCTATACTTCAGGCTTATGTTTGCCCTACTGTTCTAGGATCTGATTTCTCAAAATAACTAAGGAATGTTATGTCTGACCCGGGATTAATGGGTAACATACTTTACACCACAAAAAAGTAGTCTGTAGCTATTCTGTTGACTCACCCTCTGCCTGTGTTTATAGTCCTTAAATTCATGTTTCTAAATATACAGTTGACGACCTGACACTCTGTACCAAAACATTTTATAACTGTACAGTCATTCAAGCTTGAATTGAAGTTGAAAATTGTTTCTAATTGCTCTAGCCAATGGTGTTTCAACATTTTACATTTACATTAACATTTTAGTAATTTGGCAGACGCTTTTAATCCAAAGCGACTTACAAGTGCATAGGCTCTACCATAAGTCAAAGCATCACATCCAGAACTAGCAAAAAACACATGAAATGCTGTTCTAAACATAGTTTTTTTTTTTTTTGGGGGGGATAGGGATATCAGAAAGGAGGGGCAGGGGAAATCAGGAGGGAGGACTAAGGTAGAGAATGAAAAGGTGGGTTTTGAGTCTGCGTCGAAATATGGGGAGGGATTCTGCTGTTCTGACAGTGGTAGGCAAGTCATTCCACCACTGAGGAACCAGAACGGAAAACAGGCGTGAACGTGCAGCTCGACCGCCAGGTGCACGTAGAGAGGGGACCTTAAGGTGACCAGAGCTGGCAGACTGGAGTGGTCTAGCTGGGGAGTAGGGAGTGATCAGGGATTGTATGTAAGGTGGGGCAGTCCCCTTAGCAGCCTGAAATGCCAACACTAGGGCCTTGAAACGGATGCGTGCGGCAATAGGAAGCCAGTGGAGGCCAATGAGAAGCGGGGTGACATGAGCCGACCTGGGCTGACTGGTGATCAGGCGGGCTAGAGCATTCTGGACCAGCTGGAGGGGCTTGATGGCACACGCTGGGAGACCGGCTAGGAGGGAGTTGCAGTAATCCAGGCGAGAAATGACGAGCGCCTGGACTAGGAGCTGGGTGGCTTTCTCAGTCAGGAGATGACGGATACAGCGTATATTATACAGAAAGAACCTGCAGGTTCTGGCAGTGGAGGATACTTGTGGAGCCAGGGTGAGGCAGTTATCAAGAGTCACCCCAAGATTCTTTGCACATTTACAGAGAAGGGGTGGGATAAACAGTGTTGTAGTTTGAGCGTGTTATTAATTAATTACATGGATAGCTATCATAGCTGGCAAGATAGGCAGAGCTAGCTAGTAACTGGCTTTGATCATGCTGTAACGTTAGCTACTTTGAACAGTAAAGTTAGCTAAACTTCATCACCTATAGTTGGTTCGTCAGATAGCTAGCTAGCAAACATATATTTAGCTAACCAGTGTAGTCAGCAGCTATTTACATGATCTTGCGAAGGCGCTCCCCAAATCCTGGCAAGCTGGAAAGAAAAAGCTATATATGCTCACGCAACCCTACAGAAGATTCACCACATGCAGTTTCTTTTACGTAGCATGGATTACTAGAAAGTAACAAGACACATTAGTACATTTTAAGTGCATATAGCAACAAAATACTTAGATAATTGATTCTTAGAAATTAATCAACTCCTGTGTTCCTCTGAAAATAATCTATTTGGTTGTTAATTCAAAGATAATATTTTATAGAATCCTCAGCAGCCTGCCCAGTTGTGCATGTTGTTTTAAGTAGATCATCATAGTTACAGTACCCATAGCAGGTATTAATGCATTGTGTGTTGGAAGCCTTGTCAGTGCATAGGTCAAGATAATGTTCTAGGTGCTTCTGTGAATTATTTTGACTTTTGCCAATCATTACCTTTAAAACATTTTTGGGTTGAATATGATATAAAATCCTGATTGATTGATCCCGACTCAATTAAAATTGAATAAAGCTACAGCTCCAAGCTACTCAGACTAGACCTTGGACTTAATTTTCAGTCATGAGTTGAGGAAAGCCTTAAATTATCTTACATGAAAGAATAAAAATCAATTTGTCATGGTAAGGACATGCATAACCTGGCCCTACTTATAAGAATGAAATTTCTCAAGAATTTTTCACTCAAAATGCGCAAATTAAGCACTAGGGTACTGGGTTTCTCCCAATATGAACATATGACACTGCCATTAAATATTCTCATTACCTATTTGACGTGAGCTGGAAAATGCTTATGACACAGCAAGTCCCAGATTTATCCTAAAATGTATGCTTAATTTATCCAATCCTGAATTATGTACCTATGATGTACCAATAACGGGAATTGTGGTGATTCTCAGGAATTTTGACATTAAGAAAAAAAGTATAAGAAACAGCATGATATTACATCAATCTGGAAAAAGTTAGTAACAAAAAACTAGAAACAAATCTATTTTTGTATTTATGGGTGAAGATCAAATTGATGTTCCTAATCAACACCAAAATATAATGATGACACAAAGTCACTTCATAAAGATTTAATGATCTAATTAGATCTTTGTATTCAACAAACAAATAAAATACATTTTTGATAAAATATAAAAATCAATAACAATCATAGAAATATAAGATAAAGTTTAAAAAGGCACATAACCCCTATCCACCAAATCCCAAACATTACACATTAGGAATTTTATTGATAAGGCACTTCACATAAAGAGACATACTGTAGGCCTCACAGTCAGACCCTTTCTGAAGATGAGGAGACACAGGAGCTCATGCATTGGGCTCCATTCCTCTCACACAAAGATATCCATTACTGCTTTATTTCCAGGCTGTGTTCACAACAGCAGATTTGACAGTGACTGTAATCATGTGAGCCACATGGGCAGTAAACTCTATTTCAGTGAACTCTGATCCCCGGATTGAAAAGAGAAACAAGCCAAAAGTTCTAGTCACTCCATGGGGTCCTGTCATTCCTATAATCACAGTGGCAAAATATTCCATTTTTTAAGAGGGATGTGCTTAAAAATCTAGTGCAGGCTTTTGATCATGATAGCATTCAGGAGAAATGGATGAGCTAATGGAACTTGCACACCCTTGCAGAATTTCCTTGTTAGTTACAATCCTGCATATTGTTGTGCATATCAGAATGTCCTTCAAGCCTCATTAAATGATACAATGCAGGAAATGCACCGAATAGCAATTCAGATCATTCACCATGTTTACTCAGATCATAAAGGCAAAAATTCTATATTAATTTTGAATGTTCTTTATAACTTTTCAATTGTTATCGATAGAACATTTCTTGATTTCCAAGTCACTTACTACATGTGGCAACAACAGTTCATTGAAAACATTGGCATAGAAAATAAAAACATTGCCATCTGTCATAAGTAACATACCTACAGTATATGGAGGAGAAAAACAATGAGCATTAACACTCATGTTGCCATGGAAATGAGATGCATACATTATCACTCAGTTCTGCCAACATTCCCCCACTACTGTCACACAGATATACAACTTGTCTAAGCTATCTGGCGCAAGTGGCTTTGTGATGCTCTAGGAATAGGGTAAATCCACCAATAGTCTCTCAGCTACGTAAAAATAATTCATTTTTAAATTTTGCGTAAAAAAGTGTTTCTTTGGCTAAATGTAATACTGCTTTACATTTGCCATTGGTTCTTATGTACCACAATGATTTTGGGGGGCAGTTTGACCTGGCCCTTTGGTATTTCCTTGCCAAAAGCATGTTAAGGCCGTTCGGAGGCTGTGTTCATTTCACAGGCCAACTGCAGTTTCCAGGTACTGAGCCGTCATCTCCCTTTGAAAATTTTGATTTTGTTTTTACTGGCCAGCAGCAAGGTGATGTTGTACTCGTAGTCACCATCATGCACCCCAGTGTGGCGGAAGGCACCTCCCATGAGGTTATTTTCCCAGTAGTGATGCCAGTTTCCTCCCTTGTCTGCCCCAAATCCGTAAACATTCACCTAGGACCGAGAGGAAATACAAGGAAAGTTTGATGGTAAACTGAGTAGATTCATTACATGAAATTCCAGTCACTTACAAATGACACCCTTTGGTTGTTATTGGTAGTAATCTTATTATCATAAAGAATATAATTATTGTTCTATACGCACATACATGTTCATGGAGTGGAAGATTAACTAGATTTGATTGTTATTCGTAAAACAAATTAAAAGAACAGTCATACAGATGCATATAAATGCCCATCAAGGCTTGCCATTTGCTCAGTACTGTAAGCAAAACACAAAAATCTACTGAACAAGAAATTGTATAAGCACTTGAAAATGAATCCAAAAGAAGAGTATTAAATCAGAAGCACTGTGTAAACACCACATCTGTGGTCCCAACAACACGTTAATAAGATTTATAAGCAATTAATGGTCAATGAAATTTGATGTTGCAAAAATTCTACCAGTTGCTCATCATGCATACAAAAACCATATCATATAATTTTACCAACATTAGATGGCAGTATATGCCAGCTCAATCTTCCATTGGATCCAGCAATGAAAATTGATGCACTTTGCTTTGGCTTTATTTTTTTGGGCTTCATGCTTTGACTAGTTTCTCTGACTTTATCCAAGCAACTGAGATAAAAAGAATGTTAAATATTCATAATATGCGCTTACCTCATCACATATGTGAATGGCAAACATCAAGGTTAAAAAACCAGTGGAGGGATATCTCCCATGTCCTTCAAGCCAGGAATCATAGACGTACTTGAAGAAAGTGGGGCTGTATATTAACACCTGTGTCAAAAGAAAGTCATAAACGTCACCGAAATAGAGCAAGAGACATACTACATGCACATTCACACACTTGGGCATAAACACCCACACGCACAAAACCATCTTGTGACAAATTGTGACAAAGACTCTCTCTCTTACCTTATTCTTGTTTGCTTTTATCTTGGCCATCACCGGCATATAGGTGCTGTTGAAAACAGAGACATGTCATTAGCCTTCCGGGTGGCACATAATGAAATGTTAGCCCTTGGGAAAATCAGTGATATCACAGTCTGACATTTGGCTGCCTGCCATCATAAATTACAGAACACACGTGATCACTGGGTAATGATCAATGTGTTCTGATTTTGCTGGGTGAAGACTAATGATCAAGAGGTATGCCCTGAGAGTGTGTGTGAGAGAGGAAGAGTTTCTAAAAGCAATAAGATTTTTTCATGCGTGGAGTATAACAGTGCAGCACACTTTATCTAGCGCCAATAAACATGTGCTCTCATGGGTAAAAAGGGGCTCAATTCTTGCCACAGCAAGCTGGGCTCTTATTCGCTTCAAGCTGTAGCAGCAACTGGAAATTGAAAATAAGCAGAGAGTTTCCACTGAGCCACCACTTAAAACCTCTGCTTTCATTGTCACTGAAAGGGGGGTGACTATCCACAGGATCAAAGAGCAAACTAACCCAGGGCAGGAAAATTAAGAGCATCCATGGCAATACTGAACCAATATCGGAGCAAATATAGGTGTCTGTTTTCTTTCTCTTTGTCCATAACTTTGCCTGACAAATTTAACGGTACAGTAGGAAAGATTTTTGTGTTTTAACATTGTTACAACACCATTGTAAATCCCTTCCTATCCCTTCCTCACTGACATGTTGACTCAACTTCTGCCTGTGTTTATACTCCTTAAATTCGGGTTTCAAAGTGTTCATTTGTCGGGCTGTCACTGTACCAAAACATTGCACAGCTGTAGAATAATTCAAACTCATTGGTTGAATATTGGTTCTAATTGCCACAGCCAATGGTGTGGGGTCTTATTCTGATTGTTCCTGTGTAGTTGCCCAAATTGCACTCCAGACAACCGATCACTGAAACTCTGTATACTATTGCGTATTATCCAAGCAAATACCAATACCAATTTTCTATTGGTAGCAATGTATATTTGTAAATTCGGCAAGCTAACTAATAGCTCATTTGCTTGTTGCTACCAATAACAAACTGGTATTGTTTTATAACTAGATATGCATTCTTTGCTTGGATAATAAGTAATAGTTCCTTTTATCTTCAATCATGCGTGTTTCAGTAAACCTTTATATGACTCAAGTTACAGTTGCATTGTTTGTGGTAGACTATCATATCTTAGTTATATAGCCAGCTAGTTACATAGCCAAATAAATTGCTTGCTCATAATGTAGTTAGTTAGCTAAAGTGAAAACTTCAAAAAGAAAACTTTAAAAATATAAAATATTTATTTAGAATAGTGTTGTGTAGCATTATAAAGTAACATTTCATAAAGTCACCTGTTGAAAGATTTTCTTACTAGAACACTACGAAAAGACAGCAGGCTCTGCCATGTTTGTCACTGTTAGCTTTCCAAAACAGTGCACGAGAACACTGAACTGTATAATAACGCTTTATATTACACATTATATTCATAGACTGTGTGAAGGATAAACAGTGGTTTGAGGGTGTTTGTTGCTGTCATTCCTCTCTGGACCGTTAGGAGTCCAAAATGACCTATTGTACCAAACATTAACGGCATACTATGCAGGCTTTTTACATTGAAAATATGATAAAATAACCATGCTAAGGCATGTCTATAATGCACTGGAAATCTCTGTGTTTGTGCACCTTTGCCTAATTCACGCTCTTTTACTATTTGTTATTCTATTTATGTCATGTCATCGGGGCGGTTCTGGGCGTGGCACTTTTTTCGGTGTGCTTGAGGGGTGGGTGTGACTACAGAGCCTGTGGGGTGGGATCAGATTTCAGGATTCAGGATGTAGGTAGCTAGCTATCTACTGCAATGGCAGAGGTGAAGAGCCAACCCTGGGATCGTTTTTCACTGCAGACAGTAATTGAAAAAAAAAAGGTGAGTGGGCAGGGCTAAAGACAGAGACTAGTGATAAACGCAGGACCACAGCAAAGCTAAAAATAATCTGCATAGTATGCCTTTAAATTCACAGCATAATGTTGAAACAGATTATTCTTTTTAATCAGAAAACAAATATTGGACAAAGCACAATTTCAGGGTGGGTGAGGACCACAGCTGATTTTGACAGTTCCTGTTGCTCTGAACTGGATACAGTTTATAATATCAATGTTGAACTCATATGCATCCCCAATGCTGCCCATGGCCACCTACTATTTAATAGTTCCTGTGGTTAAAGCACTAATGATCCACTGTAGATCCAAAATCTTGAAGGGTATCAGCACCAGGTGTGTGTCGTTTTGCAGGTTTTTAGCACTTTCTGGGTACATGACATGATGGGTGGTTCTTCTCCCTACATCCTTTTCATAGCCTGAAGTGGGAGCTTTGTTCATTCTGCAGAGACAAGATATATTGCTTTTACCGAACTGATTGATTGATACTCGTATTAACATTAATTAACATTGATATTAGACATTGATATTTGACAATACACTCACAATGGCCACATTTACAATATGGCCCAAGTTTGCTAGATCACAAAGAAACTTCATTATGGTGTCTGTAAAGCAGTACTAACGTGATGGGACAAATAACACTATTAGGTAGACCTGAACCCCAGCTGGTTAATGCAAGTATCTAATCAGCCAATCATGTGGCAGAAACTCGATGCATAAAAACAAGCAGACAGCATTAGACCAAACATCATAATGGGAAAGAAATGTGATCCAAGTGACTTTTACTGTGGAAAGACTGTTGGTGCCAGATGGTTTGGCGTTGCTCAGAAACTGCTCCTGGGAATTTCTTGTACAACAGTCTCTAGAGTTAACAGAGAATGGTGTGAAAAATTAACATTTGTCCTTGACCTACAAATAAATGCGAGCTTTGTAGTTTTTCTACGAGTTCAGCTTGGTGAGTTAGTTTTGTATAATTGTCCTCTCCAGTATTTTGTTCCAATCGCCTGGATTTGCTAATTAGCACAATTCTTCAGCCAGGAGGTAGAACTAATTACTGAATTCAGTAGGCATTGTTAATGGGTGGAAGAATACATAGCAGGACTATGACCACTGGACTTTCCAACATTTTCTTTTAATTGCTGGACATAGTTAAGGACAAATAGGGTTACAGCACTGTTCTGGTGCACATGAAATGTCTTCCTCTGAGCAAATGCACTATGTAAGCTTGGCTGTGGAATGTAATGTGAAAAGAACCATACTGGTGGCATTGTGTGTTTCAGAGAACCATGGATCCACGTTCCAGAATCGGCAGTGCACTGCATGAATGCAGCAGCAAGGAAATTCCAAATTAGGGTGGGAATTGGACATCAATCAAAAAACAATTTTAGATAGATTTTTCATATTGACTGAATCCCAGCTACTGTGTGTTAATAGCTGGACCTGGATTTATGTTTGGGTTGATGATTGACATGGGACCATGTGACTTTTAGCTGACATGTTTTTTACATTCAATAGCCAGGGAACGGCCAGTAAGTTGAAAAAGGGAGAATACAGTAAATCCTTAATGACAGGTTAAGATAGTCAGGCTTGTAGCAATGTGTTCATAAACACTCGCTATTGTGCAGGAGGAATGCCATTGTAGGAAAACCAGTATGTGTCGACGTCATTCTCTCAGAAGACCCAGAAATGACTCACCCTGCATTGTGTTTGATTCTTATCATATATTTAGAACAGGCCATTTAGCCCCTTTTCAAATGTGTGCCTTCTCATGAGTATGACAAACATGTATTATGCAATAAGTGTTCTTAGCTCTGGAAATGCTTGCTCAAGATTAAGGGGGAGGGGGCTGGTGACCAGGGTTATATCTCACTTTGAATGTAGTGAGTTTCATTATAGACATTACATCTCACTTTGAATGCGCCAGATCATTATAGACATTATCAGTATATCCAGAGGAATACATACGTATATTACAGAAAGAAGGCAAGCATATTAAAGTCCAGACTGAAGCAGGATTAACTGTCCAGATCTGGTCCATGCACGAGGAGCTTAAAATCTCAATGAGTGAAGCAGGCTATCACCAGTTACATACAAATATAAAGTTCCATTGCACATACACAGCCTAAAGCTCAAAATCGAGGAGGCAGAAAATATCGGTCCTGACCTGTCCTGACCAGAAATTACTCTTTATTTGTGCACATTTCAATCAACGTTATTCAAAATTGTTGAAACATGTAGCTACTCCTTGTTTTCCACACTCATACTGCGAGAATATTCATGGAAAAGATGGCGGAACAGCCACAAAGTTCTGTACGGGAGCAGGGTTGGAGGACCAAATGTGACCGAGCTGGATTCTAAAAGTTAACCACTAATATTTTCTGGGGGGCATCCCTAGAGACAAGGGATACACCCCAGAGGAGGAAGGGGAAAACAATAAAGGGAATAGATAACTCCCCGGCACTACCAATCAATAGAACAACCAATTCAAACGGTTGAGAAATCTAATCTGAATGAATCGAGCGAGGAAACAACATACAGCATGAAAAAAAAGCCTCACGTCCTACTGATTATGTTGGCCGTAAGATGAGATGAGTAGAACGTCTTATGGCCAACGTAATGCAACAATGCAACGGAGAACACTATGTAGGCTCCCAACTGCATTATAGCCCACCTAAGATCAGAAAGCAAAGAGATAGTGAAAGACAAACAAGATCCTGTCTCAAATTCCACTGACAAAGCAGGAACACTAACCCTCATCCTAACATACACGAAAAACATTAACACTCTACTCCAACTAATGAAACAGGATTATTTATACATGTGCACATGAACAGCGATGGGAGTCTTCAGATACAGAACCCCAACTATCAGGAGTTTGTGAGGCTCTCAACCACACATGTACGCTACTTGACTTTCTAAAAGCTAGGAAACAGATTCACTCCTTCTCGGCTCCATTGACAGTACAGGAGACTTATGAGGGAATTAGACAAACACATGAGACGCCACCGAGAGTCACAGAGCTCTCCAACGAGAGGGGCGAGCTCCAAACACCGCGCATTCAAACCCACTGAAAAGTCAAACCAACAGCAAAGACGTATTAATACTTACACAACAACAAAATGCCTTACGAGACCCAAGAGGAAGTGCACACACAAACAGGCACAAAGATCTCTGGGCCATCAGAGACCCACAACGCTCCCACTGGGAGAAGTGACACTCCAAACTTGCGTATTTAACCTAGTGTTACACATAAAACAGAAGGAAACGCATAAGCATCTCCGCCAAGAGAACCATGCGGAAGTAACCTAACTGCACAACCCTCCACAATGACCTCCCACTTACATCCCTGGGTACCGAAGGAGTATAACCTTAGTGCAAAATGTACAATAACTGACACTAAACTATGACGAGAACGAAAACACTGAGTTTTGAATAAAGTGGAAAAAGAAACACCTCGCTATGAAAAATTACAAGCAGGCCTCAGTACTTCCACCATCCACCTCAGCCTACTGCGAAAAAGAAACTTGGTGGACACACAGCCTATGAGAGCAAGCGTGCAGTGTCCCATCCTAACACTTAGCCAAGACAGAAGGAACATTCTGACGGGGTCTCAATTCCCAGAGGAATCCCGCCCTCCAACTGTCACGTGCACTAAAAAATAAAAAGTGAATGTGCAGGTGAGACGGACTGTCCTCATTCCCCTAAGATGATGAAGGAATGCTGCATGTTCAGCTCCCATTTCCAACATCACAGGTAAGTGATACTAGTCTGTCCACAGCTAGTGCACAAACACTATCATTTAAATGTGATGGATATAGCTGCCACGGGATGTTTTACACCAGATAATCTCAGAGAAGTGGCCTGCTGGAGTGTAAGTGCAGTCAAGCGGAATGGGGAAAAATTTGGGATGGCTTGTGCCCTAACAACACTCATTTCCACCCAAGAAAATAAAACGCACAAATAGTTTGTACCACTTCTATATACAAACAGGTATGACTAAATAAAATCATAGACTAAATAATCTATGCATTGAGGAGCGGGATGAACAACATTACATTATTGCACACAAATGCAACCAAAGGTTTTTAGAATGACCAGATCTCAAAAATATATAAAGCTGTATTTGCAGGAAAGAGACATGCATATTCTATCTACAGAGAAGTCTACTCCTTCACACACAGGATAACTGCATTATTTTGAAATTATTTCTGAAGTTCTTGCAACTTGTTACCGAGCCAGCTTTGTTTTATAATTATTACCATATACGTTCATGTCCTTTTGCAGGCAATCTGTACAACTTGATGTTCTGAATAACTAATTGGGTTAACTTGTGTGCAAGGTGTTTTTTTGGGTGTGTACCTTGTAGTGTTTCAGTTCTGATGAAGGTGTCAAATGTCAAATTCATGCAGTGGTTTTGGAGCTGCATTGAGTTTATTTTTTTCAGATTTCATCTTTTTATACCAATAAATGAGACAAAAAATGTCAAGGAATGAAAGTGTTAAATACGTATGAAATACGTGTTAAAATGCCTTAATTTTATCGTGTTTGAGTTGCAGTGAAGTGGAAACGAAAATGTTTATTTTAGTTTATTTTCAATACGGCTAACTTTGAGCCAGTATTAACTTCTGTTGATCAAAACTGAATGGCTACATTGTTGCTGGCGCTAGAATTTGTCAACAATTGGGAGTAAACTATACCACGAACCATATTAAAGCTCAATCGCATCCCATATGGAAAATAAATACATTTCACATTTTAATATGCATTTCTGATGCATGTCAAATTGTGTAAAGATAGGTTTCATACATTCAGAAATCAATTTCCAATGTATGTGAAATGTATGATAAATGTATTTTCAATGTATTTATCAAATATGTTTCTAAATACTATTCCAGATGTATTTCAAAATGCAATGGAAATACATTTTCAATATATTTCACAATACATTTTACATGTAGTTGCATTGCAATATGAAATGTATTTCTTTTTAAGTATGGGAACTTGTTCTTGGAAGTGCAGACTTTCAAGCAAACTTGATGAGAACATACATTGCATGAACACAATCAGGACTTCGCATTTGAAACAACCCTAGGTTAGTTTAGGCTGAGTCAGTCACCTTATGATGTAGTCATTGGAGTCGATTAGGGCTCCATAGTTGGATCCTTTGAGGTTCCCAGAATTTCCTACAACAGCGCAAGTCCTGCAACGATTGGGCCCTGAGTCCATGTAGTGCTCCTCACCAGGGATGACCTGGAATAATCGCTGCACCACCTCTTTGTAGTTGGCTGGGTGCTTCTCAGACTGGATCCACTGGTGACACAGCAAAGTTGCCATAGCAGCAGTTAGACAGATGTCACAGAGCTCTCTGGAGGACAGGATGTGTGACTAATAGGAGACCTTACAGACAAACTGGGGTGGCTTTTGCCCAGGAGGAACTGATAGGTAGTGCATTCTTGCTGTGACAGATGGCCGGTACCTCATTTTCTAAATTAAATGCCTTGCCTCACTCTTTCAAAAACCACATGAAAGCTTATCTAAGTTTGGGTTCTGAAGGGACCTAGGGCACAGGTGCAATCAGCATCAAGTTTGGTATTTCACATCTAAGATATTACCTATCAAATAAAAAGTGTCAGGGCTAACCTTACTGTAATTTGGCTTTTTTCTCCAGTTGGACATGGCAATAGTTAAACACTACAAAACCATCCTTTTGATCATTATACCTTTAGATTACTCTCAGCTGGTTTTATTCATTGAAGTCATGTTCAAAATTATCTTAGTAACAACCAAAGGGGTTATATATTGGAGCTTGTAGTCCTGCGGGTAGTTATATCTGTACTCCATAATATGCTGTTTTGAAATTGAAAGAATTTTTTTTCAAGATGTGTTTTGCATTCCTAATGAATTTTTGCTTTAGAAAATGATAAGCGTGTCACCTCTAATGAGCAATGTAAAATTTTCAACGATGGCTAAAATTTGAATTATACCCCTTGTTCTTTTTGGGAAGAAACTTTTCATTTGGGTAGGAATAATTTTTCATTGGTAGGAATCCATTGGTAGGACCTTACCTGCCACCACTTATAGGTGTCTTCAGAAAGCATGCTGTTCTTCTTCGACATGAGTGGCGTCATCGACTGGTTAAAGTGTTCCATTAACCAGGGGTCTTCGTCCTCTACAGAGATGCACTGGCTACAGGCACACAGTGCCTTGGAAACAGAGTTGTCCGACAGCCGGAAGGCAAATTTGAAAAAGTATGACGGTGGGCCACTGTAGTTGTAGCTGAATAAAAAAGTGGTGATGGTAATGATGCAGAACAGCACAGTGAAAATCCTGCTTTTCGGATGCTTGAGGACCATCATTTTGTACATTATAAGCGTTTAGAGACCGCAACGTGTTAAATAAGAGGGAAAGCTTCCTCAATGGAGGGTTTGACTTGAGACGGAGGTTTGAAAGGATTGCATCAGAAAAGTGCATGACATATTAAGGCAGGGAATGTCATAATTTTATAACAGTTCTCAGATGCACTCAAAGGCAAACACATGCAGTTTACAATTTAGGGTTTTCTGCATGGCAAATTGCAAGTATGGAATGTAATTGCAGAGTTGTAGATTACAAAATATAATCGTCTGAAAGGAGTGAACAATGTGACCATTTGAAGTGCAAGCACAAGCTGTGAGGCAGCCTCAATCAACAGCACCTTTGATAGTTCGTTAGAAAAATATTTGCTATCCTGTTGTACCAAACTGTTAATCTTTAAAAATATATATATATCTGTCACGGGCAGTCAAGAGTGTGATTTCTTTCCAATGTGCTGAATATCTGTCCTCTTTTCTTTATCAGAAATGGGATTCCTTGGAGGTTAACGATCTCTGTTTCATCTCTTCCTGTCAAGCAGATGTGGGGTGGGAGGGGTCTTGCTTTCTTCTTTCTGACTTAATGAGGTCAAGGGGTGGTAAATCTGTCGCTCTGCTTAAAATCACCCACCTAGAAAGAAAACAAAGGAGGATTGATTACGCTCAGCATTTCTATGGTTGAGTAACAGTGATGGACCTGTAAAATTCCCCAACGGAGTTAATTCCTCTCAATTTGGAGCACATCCAAACACTAACAGATTATTAACAAAAATGACTAACAAAAAACAAATAATTATTTATTTTACTTCCAGCTGGAACTCATTCCTGTAGCACATGCAACCTGAGACTGCAACTCTCAAGGAAAGAAGTACTGGCATCATATAAAAACTGGCATTTATGTTGAAAACTGTGAACAAAACGAATCATATGTACAGCCTCTGGAAATGTAACAGCACTGCTTTAGGAGATACTATGGAAAGGTATTTTCTTAAGTATGTAATATACTTCACCACATTAAAAATGGTGTGGGTCAATTGGAAAAATACACTAGAATTGAAATAAAATACCCAGAATGTAAACAATTACTGCACTAATGTGTGCACAAAAGGCATACTTTTTGATTGCGAAGATAACATTCAATTTTACAATGCAAGTTTTCACAACACTTTTTTCACAACCCACTTTTGATTAAACTTATTTGTAATTTAATCAACATTTCATATGTATATGTTCATAAACATTTCACATTTTGAGGAATTGTCCACATTTTATGTTGGCAATATATTACATTTTATTTTTAATTCTGAGTCAGGACTTGCAATTCAAGTTTATTTTGACTTCAATATCTGTGGCATCATAAAAATGTACTGGCATACACAGTCACACCTTCAAGCTCTCTAAACAAAATGAATAGGGGTTGACTCTTTGAGACTGAGATAAAATAATGACAAGATTATGCTCTGATAATAACCATGCTTCCTTTATGTCGGCCAACAAAAATACCATATTTGCCTCAGTGCTCAACAGTGCTCAATTTCTCAAGTGCTTAGACTGGTTAAATAAACAAACCCACTGGCAGTCAATTGAACATCTTTCTGGCACCCAACTTCCTGGTCACTTAATGTGCCCATTGCTCATTCATTTAATGCATTAAGGACTTTTAAGAGCAACCTGGCAATCAGAATCAGTGATGTCAATGTTCATCTCTGACAGCCCAGCAACACTAATGAGTGTAAGTCCACTTCAGTCCTAACCTCATACAATGCACAACCAGGAATAAGATTTGCTAAGAAACAAGTATCTAAGGGGTGATGTCATCTTCTGTAGCAGTCCAAATACTCATTTACATTTACATTTTTGTCATTTGGCAGACGCTTTTAATCCAAAGCGATTTACAAGTGCATAGGTTCTTCACAAGTTCACAATCACGCTTCTGAACTTCACTACATTATATATAACCATGTCAGACATTGTAGTGCCATGCACACTAGAAGCATAACTGTAATAAAGTTGAAGATTTATTCCTACAGATTCCTACAGTGCTGTGTCTGCCCGTTTTTGCCTAGCTGGTATCCAAGATAGGTACTCATACTAGTTTCACAGCTCTAACTTCATACTCTTCCAGTTGTCCTGCCTTTGTAATGGATCAACTTACTTCATCCCACCTACAACTACCTGTCCCAGCAACTTAAGATTCTTAAAGTAGTAGAATGGAGTAATCATTCCTACATAATGCCTATAAAAATTTCCATGTATTAGCCATAATCCAGATCCAAAGCTGCCAGATAATTTGGCACTTCCTTACAGTAACCACCAGTAACATGTGGAACAGGAAACATTGGCCCCTTACGTAACATTATATCCCTGCAGAAAATCTTAAATCAGCCTTAGCTGGTCAAGCTGGTTTAAGCTGTATTTTGACATCCACCTCCCCATTTGATGTCAGTCAAATCGACTCCCTTCCCTTCAAAAATTCCCTACCCTTCAAAAATGTTTCACTCGTGTATATGTCATATCGCAGAAGCTAGGGTTGCTATAGCTTCCACTTCTGCTTATCTTTAACAAACATTTGTTGCCACTGTACATTACATAATGTAATGGAGTTCATTGAGATCCTGCTCCATTTCCTCATCTGTAGGCTTGTTGCTGTGTCACCAGGCAGAAAATGCAGGTCTTCTATTTTGGGGAGATGTATTTACCCTAGTAGATAACTAGGATTAAGCCAATTGATTGCCTGTTCACTAGTCTGTTGCTATATTAAATTAGCCTACAAAATTGCTAGGTGGCACTGTTTACCAAGCTAACATTGACCACTGACAGTTAACCATATCACAGGATACCTGTGGGATGGGACAGGAGGGCTACTACATTTGTGTATTTTGTGGCCTTGTGGCTCCTACTGGCGCATCGGCCCAGTTAAAGTCTTTATCAGTTGGCCTGGGGGTTGTGAACATATTATTGGGCCACCGGGCCAGTGCTTATGTCGGGCCCTGCTTAAACCATCTTAAACCAGCTAAGAATCCCTGCTTGTCTTAGCTGGAATTATCAGCAGGGATAGGAAACAATGTATCTTCATGGATGGCTTGGTGAAATGAATCAAGTTCTGTCAATGTACATTTCTGACCATTTATTTTATGATTTGAGCATGAACAGGAGGAGGTTTATGGGAGAGTTGTGAGTAAAAGGGGGCAGGGGTGTATTTGATGTAGTTTATTAGACCACTCAGAGGAAACTTTATTGTGCACTTCTGAAATATTTGGAACATTGTGGTGTGGTGAGAGGTGATAAATTAATAAAGCGATAACGTTTCTCATTTACCTTGTTTTACTGTCATTTCTACAGTCAATTTAATGCCTAGAATGTTCCTCCACACTGCAAGCAGCTGTACATACTCCTGAACAGCTGAACACCACAGTCAAGCACGCACTATAGCAACAGGGTATGTTGTTATTTTCCCAATGCACACAAAGTTGATTGCCCTCTTGTATACTTTCATAACTGCTCCTCACATTTTTTTATTTCAACACTGTAGATGATTTCATAAATGGCAGATGGTATTGAAACTACCTCCTGGCCCACAGGATGCAGCTTCATAAAATGTGGTCACAACAGATCCAGAAACTTTCTCTAACTTTCAAATTACAGTAATGAGTATGCCGCTTGTTCAGAGCTGGCACTGTCGATTATGACACAACGTCTTTTAAAAAATAATGAACATAGATTTTCAGTTAAAGCCTAACACCGGCACTGGCATTTTCACATGCCTTACCAAAATGACCAATAATGCTCGCCCACCATGTGTGGTGACAAACTGTTCAGCAGCCACGCATAAAGACGGCGGTCACTTAAAATTTTTATAATGGTTTGTTCAGCTCCGGAGTGCTTGGTAAAGGCCCCGGAGGGTGACAACGAGTACAGGACATCTCTGCACACAGATGGTGCCCTCCTGTACTTGACAACCCTTCGACGCTCATCTCGGCCCCCCTGACCTCACCCTGCTGGTTGCTTGGCAGCCGTACACTGATCAAAGTTCCCCTCACCCTGACAATGTGGCATCTGTGCGAAACTTCCCCCCAGTCAGAGGAGAGAAGAGCGAGGTGGCAAGATTTCTTTCTTTATTTTTTCAATCCAGGGCTTAGCTAAAGTCATCAACTTTACAGAGTGAAGTAACTGCAACTGATTGGATTTTATTCTCAAAGGATTTCTTTCACCCCTTTTTTTAAAAAAGAAAGAAAAAAAGAAAAGCTACACAATCCCCAGCATCCTGTTGGCAAACTTACCTCTCAAACCTCTGTAGGCCTGAGCATTTTAAAGCACCCTTTCATTACTTTATAAGGTACCCTTCAATTTGCTGGCCCTTCCCATTTGGCCCATTTTTACAGTGGGATGGAGGGGTGTCCTACACAGGGTAAAGAGATGGGACAGAATCCTGAGGGAGAATGTACAATGCATATGATTTTCCACATTCCAATGTCTTGTTGATGTGTCACCAGGCAGAATATGCAGGGTTTCTATTTTGGGGAGATGTATTTACCCTAGTAGATAACTAGGATTAAGCCAACTGATTGCCTGTTCACTTGAAGTCTGGTGCTATATGAAATTAGCCTACAAAATTGCTAGATGGCACAGTTTACCAAGCTAACACTGACCACTGACAGTTAACCATCTCACAGGATACCTGTGGGATGGGACAGGAGGGCTACTACATTTGTGTATTTTGTGGCCTTGTGGATCCTACTGGCACAAAATTACAGGAAGGAAGCACAACCCCATTTGAGAGAGGCTGTGTATTATGCAACTGTTTACATTACATAAACAGAAACTTCATAAGAAAGATCCGGTTAACCCCCTCTTTTCCACAGCAGAACTCTACCAAGCTTACCAACCTACAGCAGCTTCTTGTGGCTACCATTTTACTTTCCTCCCCAAGTAGCAAGTCACTGATGGCCCAGTGCTGGCCCTCACTAACACTTAAGTTGATATACATACCACCATGGAATGGCGGCAAGGAACCTGTTTGAATCTGGCTGCTACAGCACAGCCACAACTGAACCTTGATGAGAACAAGTCTCAAGTCACAGGTGTGATATGCATTTGGGGCATGTTTGGCCCAGACTCCAAATGCTGTGATAAACATACAAATATGGCTGGTTACAGTGCAACTAACTTGCCCTTGTTGGACAAACCAACAGAGAAATGAGAAGTATATTAAAGTTCAAATTTAATTAACATTGTTTTTGTTTTTTTCTTCTCAGCTAGTATTTTATATTTTCATACATCAAGCACTAATATGACCAACATATTCTTTTGATGGTGTAAAGTAATTATTGTATAACCCACATACCACAATATTCAGTACTCAATACCAATACAAATATATAAGCAAGAAATAAGCAACAATATTGTTTCATGAACACACATTTATACACTCGGTATAGATCTACATAATAAAGTGGTTCCTGAGTGTATAGAGGTATGCGGTCTCATGGAAAGGAGTGGTACCATGTTAAGTTTTGCTTTGCCATCTAGGGGGTAAGTGTGACAGTATTCAACTTGAGATTTTACCTCCTCAGTGGCTTACAGAAGTGTAATTCTCTGAGGCCACCACAAACTGACCTCACAAAGTTTGCCCTCAATACCTTTGTGCTGCAAACAGTGTGGTCAGCAAAGAAGAAAGTGAGAAGAATAAAAGCATAAACTATGTTGTGGGTTGCTCCTGAAATACTTCTTATGAAGTTAAGGAATGGAATTCAATGATGAAAGCTAGAAATAGTGTATGTTTCACCACATCTCTGGTATTTGCAATCCTGGCTGTGTAAATGTGATAAGCATCCTGGAATTATAATGGAGACTATTGGTCAATGTAGCTCAAAGGTAGATGATGTGAATGTTGAACTTCTCTGTCTCCTATGAGAAAAACTACTATCATTTGTATTACCAGAACACATGTTTTTCCTCAATTTCCTTATCTGCTGTTAAAATGCCTTCTTTACTAACATAAAGAGCTTGCATGACATTTCAGCATACCCAGAGTGGATCTATGCCAAAATAGATGGCAGACCAAAAAAAAAGAAGAATAACACTGAAGAGCACTGGAGAGTTTGTGATTGTAACCATTATATGCCTGACATAATCTCAAAGTCTATTTTATTAAATTGTGTACATAACAATTATCGACCAGTTATGTCAGAATCATGTGTTTTCGTTTGCTTGACCATTACAGTTATTACAGTGGCATATTTAATCCTGGGAAACATAAATATCACACAAGGTCCATATACTTTCTATAGGTTTGGGTTATAAAGTGGGGTTTGAAGTGGTTAATGTATAACCCCCTTTGCCAGCAGTCCAATTGCTGGTTACACCTACAGTATATTCTGGGTTGTTAAATTGCATTACCATTTCAAGAGCTTTACAGTTGAAGATTTCACACACCCTCAGACTTGTGAATGAATCTTGAAGGGAAATAATCTTCCAAAGTAAGCCCCTGATAATAATAATAATGAAAAAATAAGAAAAGAAACATAAAGCACAATTCAGCTTTGCTAAAATAAGATAAAAGATAACAACAGAGTCAGCAAAATTATTCATCAGATTCAGCATTCACTGAGGCTGGGTAGTGTTGACCCCTACCTTCTGGCTGCCCAAGCTGCTGAAAACGTGTCGGAACTAACATATCTGCCCAGCGACAGCTACTTCAAACATTGCTAGAGGAGGCCAGCAAGAGGTGGAGACGGGAGAGGGACAAGGAAAATCAAAGCAATCCGACTCAGTGAGAGGCCAACAATAGTGCATTTCCAGGTTCCACAATTACAGAATTATACCTCCACAATAAGGTGCTTGTAAAGAAAAGAAATGGTATACTGAATGATACAGGGGGAAGGTGGGAAGGTGGTAATGCTGACTGAGAGTTTGTCCGCTACCCCTACAGTACCCCTTTAAGAATTTCCACAGTCCTCTTCATTGGTAAGAATGATAGGACTGCTGGGGAATAACTAGCTGGTGTCGTCATGTGGGCATATGAGGGAGAGAGTGTGTGTGTGTGTGTGTGTGTGTGTGTGTGTGTGTGTGTGTGTGTGTGTGTGCGCGTCTGTGTGATGGGGATGGGGGTTACTCTGTAGGCACAGCTACATGAAGCCTGTGAGCTCTATAAGAGAGGACTCGCTCACTTGCTAATGGCCAAAGGAAGACATCAAACGCTTTTGCACGCACTCCACTCCTGTTGGTTTCATCTAATAGGGAGGTAATTTTTTTTGCTGATATGCTGATTCAGAAATATTGTGGATTTCCCAATAAGGGGCATCTTATTAGAAGCAAGATATTCAACGGCACTAAGGATTTATAGTTTATTCTTTCACAACGATGCTATTAATAATAACACAGTAATATTTGTTCATGGTGTGCTTATGTACTGAAAAGTAATACAATCATCTGAAGTGTAATAAAATTGCCCATGATGGTAAAAAATGTGGTAATATCAGTGGCTGTGCTCACAGTTTGTCCTACAAGGGAGAACATTCATTTGAGGGATGGGGGACATTAAACAAGGGTGTTTGCTTGCCTTTCACTAAATACAGCTCTGGCCTGCACCATATTCCAGCCCTCACTAAGAATGAATGTCAACGTTAACCTTACTGAGTCTAAACCTGCCAAATCATTCAACATCATGCATTCAAATCTCATAAGATTATTATTTGAATTGTTAACAGCAATACATGCTACAGATAAATCCCATAGAAATGAGTAATTAAACAGCTATATTTTCTCAGAGAGGAAACAATGACCAAACTGCTGAGGTAGTGACAAGGGTTTTAAATCACAATACATTGCACACATCTAGTTGTCTGTGGGAGTTTTGAGGAATGTCAAATGACGCCAGCTACATCAAATTTAAGAGCTCCATTTGCCTCATCTTTGTTTTATGGGAACATGATACAGTAGTATACTGTGTGGAACTGTGGAACATACCAAAACACCCAAAAGTGAAAACGGAGACAGGTGAAATCAGGCTTGTTGCTAGGATGTTTGTCACCAGCCTGATGGAGCCCAGCGCTGAAACTAAAACAGAATTCCAGATTGGAAAGTCAGACCCTGCGCTCGCGTTAGAATCTGAGATGTGAGGGAGCAGGCTATGTCGCACCAATGATTCCGGAGGTCCTTCTCCGACTGGGATACTAGGATAGCTCAGCGGAAATCACACAATCATTAACCTGCTCCAGAGCATTGACCGGGTCACACTGTAAGGGTCTTTTGTACTGATACCATCACGAGTCATCTGTCTGAAATGAAACATCACTGAAACCAAACCATGGGTATAGTCATCAAAGCTGGTTACTATTTCCAGAAGAAAATACAGCACAAAAACATAATACAGTTTTACATTAGCCCAGGTTAAATAGCCATTGTTGAACTCTTGTGAGCACAGTATGAACTTTTAAAAATTGTATGTTGCTTTAAAGATGCCACTCTGATCACAACATAATAGTTTTCATTTTGAGAACAGGACCTGCTCCAGTGTTTAATTAATTGTACCTCATCTTATTTTCACTATAAAATGTGTAGTCCCAAGTATTCTCAATGTGCTCAATGATATGATGTGTAAAAGCTCTATTGGCAATACCATTTCATATTACATACATGGGCAGAAGCTGTGGACATGTTGTTTGGGTCCCATGTTCATCATAGTTTATTTTGAGTTTTTTTGGAGGGGGGAGGCTGTTGCACATTGTATAAGGTAATGGTTCTTAAACCTTTTCATATTGGGAGTAGGGACCCAAATTAGCAATACTCTTAGTATCCGGTCCAAAATTAGAAATGTAATACCTTTCAGGGACCCTTCAAATACACATGCTAGCATAGCCCTGTCGGCTACACTCATTCTAGGACCCACCTCATACACTCCAGTAACCCGTTTTGGGTTCTGACTCATAGTTTAAGAAGCACTGGTATAAGGCCTCTTTGGGATGCCATATTGACACATACTGTATTTCCCATAAGTACATTCAGATAAGAATTATAGGAGAATGTGGAACATACAGTCTTTGTATGTCCGTGTAAGGGGAGCCTTTCTCTTTCTGTCTGTCTCTCTCCCCCTCTAAGTGCCTTTCCCATGAATGACAGCCCTTAAAACTCAAATCTGATGAGGCCATGGGGGATCTTATGGCATTCAGCATCATCTGTGTTCAATCAGGGGAGTACTGGGGCAGTTTCTCCCTTTTTCCTCTAACTGCAACAAGCATTGTATGCTTTTTGTGCTCTTTTTGGTTGATTGCTTTTACTTATAGTTTACTTATGTTGAAAGGGCTGGCCTTTCTCATTGTGTAATTTCCTCATGTTGAAAGGGTTGGTCTTTCTGTCCCTCAATATGTCTCTTTGTTTGCATGTG
The DNA here is from genome assembly GCF_963514075.1 of Conger conger. Taxonomy (NCBI): domain Eukaryota; kingdom Metazoa; phylum Chordata; class Actinopteri; order Anguilliformes; family Congridae; genus Conger; species Conger conger. The sequence continues at coordinate 51,542,149 of NC_083768.1, forward strand.
TGCTGGTCTAGTCCCCTTTCAAATGTCTTATCTTTTACTGTTTCAGACACCAATGACGCAGAGACTAGTTCATGTAGTTCAGATGGAGCTTGACACTTGAGGCAAAACAAATGAAGCAGCACTTTGGTGAGATTTTGGCATGATCAGTCATGCCTCTGGCTTTACTTTGATGTGCTTGGTGTTCAGAATTCTATTCATTGAATAAAACAAACATTTTCTTTGGAAACTTGAGCAAGCTGCATGGTTTCAACATACTGTACGCCACATTGAGAGATCCTTCCCCCTATTGACACTGGTGGAGCTGACAGCTATATAAATATGTGGGAAAGCTCCTTCTTTATAACACAGTTAACTGCGCAAACACAGTATACATGCGTACCCTTAGGAAACTTTGTCTAGTAGTTACGAAAGACAGTCAATATTTGTTGATAGTTCTTCCTTTGAACTACCCTACCCACCAGAGGCCAGAGTACAATGCAAATCCTAATTGCAGCCATAACCTAGGACAATGTAACATTGGCATTGTGACTATGAAGCAATGATTATGAAGTAAACAACATATATCTTCCTCAAATTTAAGCAATGAAGAAATGTATCCATCATATAAATTGTTTAAGCTTCTCTTCATCACACGTTTCTATAGTCATAATCTTATCTCAGTGTACAATACTGATAACCTACCTTTTAATTGGTTCAATTTAGATTAGTTTAACATGACATAAATTTAAGGCTCTGATGCTCGTCACATCTTAATACAGCCACAAGCTGAGTGCATATACAGATTTCTCATGACAAAAATGTGATTTCAGTATTTGATGAAGACTTTTTTATTTCAACAAGTATCTATCCGAAGTTCTTTCCTTGAATAAAATTACTTTAAAAAAGTATGAATATATATATATGAATGGGAACTGTCATTTTTGTATAGTGTATGTTAGTCTTGGACCTGAGGATCACAGTTCCCTCACAGCAATAAGTTCCCAAGTTTAAGTCCTGAGCAGGGCCTTTCTGTGTGGAGTTGGATGTTCTCCCCATATCTATGTGGGTTTCCTCTACATACTCTTCCTCCCACAGTCCAAAAATATGCAGAATAGGCTAAAATGAACCTTGCTCTCACGCAATGCATGCTGGGATAGGCTCTAGCCCTACCTGTAGCCCTGTGACCCTAACCAGAAATAAGCATGTTAGATAATGGATGGATGGATTGTTTGACACCTGGAGAGACGTGTTTCAAGTTCTCATTCAGTCAAGTTCTCATTTAATCAGATATAATTGTCAGAAAACAAATAACAGATTATAGTGCTCAGAATAGACCAAAAAGTCTTTCCCCTATACATGCTTTTTGCTTGTGTGCAATTATGTATGCTTGTAGGTAATGTTGCATGACTCAGCTTTTTTCTGTTCCTTGTTAAAAACTAGAGTAATCCAAGGTAATCATTCTTAAAAAAACAAACAGTCCATAACAACAGAGTAACTTGAAGTAATGTTTGAAGTAACTTGTTGTGAAGTACCAACAGCATAACAAAAAATACTTTATCAAAGCATTCTCACCAGAATGAAAATAGGGAAGGGGACTGCTTTATTTTCTCCATTAAAGGCATTTTTATTAATCTCTTGATGACTGAAGGTTTCTGTTGATCTCTACCATGCCACTGCTCAACCACGCTATACTTTAATTATCTTTGACATTAGCCCCAGTAGTATTGCTTATAATTGTGTCTGCTTCATTCACGTAAAATAAATTCAAAGATATTTTCATATGAGTTTCCTTCAAAATGAAATTAAATGAATGTACATAAATAACAAACTAATATTGTGGAATGTTATTTACATGAAACATTAATCTACCACTGTGGAGTGACCTGTAACAGTCAAACTGGCACAATGCAGAAATGTAACCATTCATTACTACTTCCCTGTAGAGTGGGGTGTTCCCTGGAAACCCGTAACCTAAACAAACAAATGCAGCCTATTCAGCTTCTCAGCCCATTTCAGTCTGTCTTTAGGTCAATTCTTCTGGCATCAGTATGAAAAATTAGCTTTACGAAATACCAATTGTACTGCGGACTGAACCCAATTTGACTTAATTTCTGTAATTCAATTTATTAATCCATTTAAACAAGAAATTCTCATGTTCATCATATAAAAACCTCCAACTCATTACAGTGATTTGGACACCGCTCTTCATTTTAAGCTATTCTCATACTAGAATTGCAATTATAGAGCAGAAATTTGCAGTGATCATAGCAGTTGCTCCAACAGAGAATTAATTAAGAAAAACAAAAGGCTTCTGAATTCGGGATGTTCTTTCCCAAAGTTCTGCTCTGAATATCATTGTAAATACAAAGCTCCCCATTTAGTATTTGACAAGTTCAAACAAAAGTCTATTGTTAATGTGGAAGCTGTGAAACAACTAATAGATGTAAACAAGGTCATCATGCCACCACCAAATCGAGCAGTATCCCCTCTATGTTTTGTTTGGCACAGAAAAAGAGGCAACAACAAAATGTCCAGATGGTTCATCAGCTTGTCATCAGTGTCATGGTAAGGCCATTTAGAAGTTTAGCTTCAATTTTAGGCAGTTAAATGACAGACTTTTTCCTCTACATCATCAACCTATAATGTAATATAACCTAGTTCAAATCTGCAATCTTTTTGTCGACACCATAATGTTATCTTTTTCGCTGAAAATAAAATGTTCCTCAAAATGTGAAAATATCCTTAATCTGTGGTTTGACAAACCACAGAATTTTAAATGAGGGCCCATACCAAGAAAAGTGACAGACTAGGGATTAACAATGTATCACTAACAGTCAAATATAGTCACATGTACACTCACCAAGTACTTTATTAGGAACACTTGAACTTTATTACATCTACTGATTCATGCGATTATCTAATCAGCCAATTGTGTGGCAGCAGTGCAATGCAAACAATCATGTAGATACGGGTCGGAAGCCACAGTTAACACATCAACCATCAGAATGGGATGTAAGTGATCTAAGTGCTTTGACCAATGATTGTTGGTGGCAGACAGGGTGGTTTGAGTATCTCAGAAACTGCTGATCTCCTGGGATTTTCACGCACAATGGTCGCTAGAGTTTGCAAGGAATGGTGCAAAAAACTAAAAGAAATCCAGCAGGCGCAGAGAGCGGGCCTTGTTAATGAGAGAGGTCAGAGGAGAATGGCCAGACTGGTCAAAGCTGACAGGAAGGTGACAGTAACATAAATAACTACACATAGAACAGTGGTATGCAGAAGAGCATCTCTGAACACACAACGTATTATATCTCTAAGTGGATAGGCTTCACCAGTAGAACAAATAATATAAAATAAGTCTAATAAATACCTAATAAAGTGCTCACTGAGTGTATGTATTCACTTGGATAGTTTCTAATACATTCATTGGAAAAATATGAACATTGTATAATAATTAGCTCTGCCAAGTATTTGTTGCATCATCTCATACAAACGTTGCTTATATTAAGCCAGCAGCATTTCAGCCTAAAATATTTCTTAAGGGAGAAACAACGCAACAGATTTAAGTACGCAATATTTGTGTAACTGCTATTACATCCTTTATCTGTGTAAAATGTGATAATTTTGCAAGCTGACCATTCACTATTCATGCTTTTCTGCTTCATATTAGGAATACAGTGTGCATAACATAGCGTGTTAACATTGCATCTCTTTTTAGAGGGTTCTTCTGAGTTGATTCATTTTTCAACCGCCATAAGGAATGTTATTGGAGCACCACCTTGAACAACCACCACTGATACAGAGGAGCTTCAACACTGCTGACCACTGCTCAACAATGTAGTGATAATATTAACCACAGAAATTTACAAAGTGAAAATTCATATTTCAAGAACATAGCCAAACTTACAGTAATAGCTTGGCACAGAAGTTACAGCATCCCAGATTTGGACAGTAATGTTTTTTTGTTTTGGTAATACGACTTTTTATTGGTATGAGTGGTTGAATCTGTAAACACTGAATCATCTTGTAAGTTTTAGACTTTATCCAAGCCATATGCTGCTCCGACAGGTTTTTTCCCAATGCTCTCTTAAAAAGACACATTTTTTATATCTTAGTGACTGGAAATCTGCACTCTAGTACAGGAGGGGACAATAGTAATCATCTGCTGCATTAATGAATGAATCTGGTTTATTCCCATATCGGGAAATGTTTCTACCCTGGAAAATGTTTTTCTGACAATGATAATCAAGTCTTTCGAAACGCAAAGGCAACAATATGTTGGGGGAAGGATGAGGGAAAGGAGAATGTGAATGCAACAAGTCCATCCGAAAGTTAAGACAACAGGAAAATTCTCAGATACACACTGAATTTAAAATGATTTGGAATGAAGCCATTTTTACAAGGGTACAGTGAGGAGCAGAGGCTGAATTAAAAAAAAGTCTGAGTCAAACAATGGCTTCAAACTTAAGAAGATACACAAAACTCCTGGATTGCTTGTCAAGCTAAATAAAATCCTGTGTATAGTGCCCCATGGTCAGGTGTGAAATTCTGACCGCATTGACTGTGACACACATTTTGCCCCTGCGTTTTCCAGGGAGGGTGGGCTTTGTTCAACAGGGATTCACTGTATGACTCCTACAGCCAACTGGAAGAATGGACTAGCTGTGCATGTCTGCTGGCCATATGGCTGTACATCTCAGCTGGTGGACTGTACAACTTCCAACTTTTTTTCTCCTGTTTTTCTGAAGTTCAAAAATACTGTGTGTGGAATTTTCTTGAGCATACATTTTATTGCCCATATCCACAGCCAATGTTAAGCAACATAACAGGTCTGTGGAGGGACTGCAAAAAGGAAGGCTGTCCCAATTCCCAGCCAAAACGAAGCACATTCAAAGCCCAAAGCAGGGTTTTTCCTGCATAGATAAATCCTTTGTATACAGAAAAGCAAAATTTGTGAGCACAAAAGTGGAAAAAAGTGAAAAGAAACTATTCAAATTAGTTAGAATTATTTATCTTGTGGCAGAATGCAGCTCTCTGATAACTGGCTGGAAAAACACAAAGTGAGAGAGCGAGAGAACTGCAAATATTCCATTTAATGGGGCCCAATCCTAAAAAAATCTCCCCAGTCAAATCGTGGAGAAGGTACCTATTGACCAACTAGTAGGCTTAATAGGTTGCAGTCACATGATCAAATGGGTACAGTAGGCTTATAATTTATGTCTTTAATCATTTCCCTCCATGAAGGGCATTCAACCTGCCTAATGCCCAGCCCGAGGTCATTATCCTGCTTAAAGAACAACTTGCCAACAAAAAGCATAATAATATAATGTAAACCTGCATCTCAAAATATGCAGTTATATTGAAATGGAAACATTAAACATTCCAGCAAATATCCCAAAAACCCCAATACCACTTAGCAACGAACATGTATTCCTGGAGCTGGCAGCTGTGCTTGAAGCACATGTAACTCTTCAAATGCACTTGCTTGTGAGCCATTAACAATTGAGTGTCATTCTGGAAAATACCATAGAAAAGCTCTCACTGACAGTAAACGGTAACCTGCGGACCCCAGACATGTCACTGGCAGAAGACTATACTCCACTAATTGAGGGAGCCACACTTCTAAAGAAAGTCCAATTGTGTCCTTTGTCAGTACACTCCTGGTCATAATCAGTTAGCAATCACACACATAGGCAAATACACTCACAAGCACTTTATTAGGAAAATTTTTTACTTTATTACACCTACTTATTCATGCGATTATGTAATCAGCCAATTGTGTGGCAGCAGTGCAATGCATACAATCATGTGGATACAGGTCAGGAGAAGTGTAATACATACCTAATAAAGTGCTTGCTGAGTGTATATTTGTAATGTTAAAATTGTTGACTTCACTTGCTTAGCCTATTATGGCCTATGTCTGTGGGGCACTTCTGAATTAGTACCGGCGTAGTTTGACCATAAGGACATTTTTGCCCCTTCAGCATTTCGACTCTCCCAAAAGTATAGTTTCAAAGTGGAAGTCTGCCTTTGGTTTCCTGTGGGAGTCTGGGATTTTCCTGTGAGGCTGAAGCAATATATCTCACAGGCGAAAATTTACATTCTTTGCTGAAAGAGTGGCTCAAGAGGGGGCCTCTCTACGGCAGAGGAAACCATCTGGAATTTACAAAGGAAAAAAGACCTCTGTATGTAGTGTTTATCCATACCCAATGAATACCCCAGTAATATAGCTGTGACTATGGTGACTAATTAGACCTGCTTTCTTGGCTGGGACACATTTGATCAGATCAAATGCAATTAAACGGGTTGGTCCTTTTCATTATATGGTTACACATTTTTATTCCATGAATAGGCGAAGTTGATTTGTTATCAGTCAGAGCTGGTTGATGTGGCACATAATGACACCTTTCCTGTTACATTACTCACAACCACACCTGAACTGCACAACATCATGTCAAAGTTGGCATCTTCCCACATCAAGACTACTGACTCGACCGACAAATCTAGCAAACAGAGGTCCTCGTTACTATAGCAAGAGATAATGAAAACTCATCTGGAGCCTGAACTACCAGCGAGTATTTACAGTAGATAATGGGTGTAAGCATTTAAACTGTCTGAAAAATCCAGCCAAAGAACAGAAATGTAAGCATTTCAAATGTGCTTCAGGGAGAGGCTCAATTAATCAACTCTTATGTCAAACATACAAAATGATATTTTCTCTACCTAACAGAATAATATACATGCATCGATTCAGAAAGAAAGCATAACACAGCTGGGGACTGTAGGCAACTTTGAAATCAGAGGCTAAAAAGGCATTTACTTTGCAGTTATCTCTTTGAAACAGGCCAATCCTCCAATTCCCACAGCACACAGAGAGCCTGTCTCCGGGCGAAGCAGACGTGCTTCAGTTCTTGATTAACAGGTATGACTGAAGACAAGTGGAAGCCAACTGGTTGTTAACCAAGGTAGGGTACAACACATCACATTGTAGTTTTTCAAAGCAGGCGCTTTCATCAATAATAATGACATTCTACTGCTATCCATACAAAAATACTACAAAAATTGTTTACAGTATTTTGGTTTGGTGCCTATATTACACAAGTCAGATATTATGTTTATTTTTCGTTCACTTGCCCCATACTACAAGTTCTTCCAAATAATTGGATATTCTAACAGTCTACTCATGCTAAGGACAAATATTCAAATAAACAACCCCAGCTTTTATTTCGGAACTTTATATAAAAATGTTTTTCGATGTTAATGATATCCTGCAGGGATAACAGGATGCATTTGCTCTACTGTTATGGAGAATGGAAATCAAACAATATTAATGAAATACCAAATGTTTTAAGGCAGATTTTGGATATTGAACATTGAACGTACCTCATATTTTCCTACCATTTCCTAATTTTGAATCGTATTTTGAAAATGTATTATACCAATACCTGATAGATTCCTCGCCCATTGTTCTCCTGGTTGGATACTAGATTTACAAAACATCTACCTCATTCTGGATCATGATCAGGTATGTATGCCACATCTGGCACTGGGCATGACTAGAAAACACATCTTAACTGAAAGCATTTGTAGTACACTCAGCAGGAGCTACAGGTTTTGCCAAATCTACAGGTTTGCACCTTGAAAGTGAATGCAAAAACAACATGTAGACAATGATACACTGTTAGTATATTATGGCATATCCTAAAAGGAATATGAGAGGGTTCATTTTTCAGGAAAATCCAAATCTGAAAGGAGGGCCCTCTGTTTTATTTGAGACAACTCTCCACTAGATGGGGGTAAAATGTAGGACCCATTACATTGCATGCTTCAAGTTTCTCACACCAGTGGAATGACATTAAATCTTTCATATTTATAGCATTACACAAATGATGGTACATAATCAACTATCAGTGATACAATGGCCCTAACAAATAATTTAAGAACATGCAACCCACTAAACTGCTCTAACTGTTTATAACAGGTTGTACCAATTACTTGTTCTTAAACTCAGGTTAGAAGAGGCAGGGTTGTGTATGTCATATTATATTCCTGACCATTAATAATATATTAGATCGCTTTAGCCATGGAGCTGATGTGTGTCCAGCTCAACTGACACAAAAATTATGTCTTTCTGTTTGAAAATAATGATTTACCTGTCATCACCGCCGAAAATTATCTGAAAATCTACTACTATGTCACTGTAATTAATTACCACTACATGATCTTCAGACTTCTATACTTCCTTTACTTCCTGTATTTACACGAGGAAGTAAATACAGTTCAATTTCTTCCATGTTTTTATATATCTTCGGCTAGACAAATAGCATTATTGAATGCTTCTTACTATAGGCTGTTGCTTACCAGTATTTCAGTGCCAAACCAAATTCCCGTATGGTAAACTCCATGGCAGCATTCACGCTTGAACACATTTCACGTAGTAGGATAGTTCATCCATATAGCTTCGCTTGAAGTTACATTTTTATCGAATGTCAGCATGTAGCAGCCTTTAAAAATTCTACTTTATATTTATTCCTAGTTGTTGAGGGCGTCTTTCAGGATTTGCGTGTCGTTCAGCGGGACAGATGAAACCCATTACCGAGGTTGTGGTTTAGGGCTGTCGGCATATGCTGCTTTTATAGACTTCCTATATTCACATGATCTTCAGTCAAGCACGAGGTGCTTGCAAAACTACAAAGTATCGAGTGGCTCCATATCTGTCTTATTTGTAGCAAATGAATATCACCTCTGTAGCCTACCGTATATCAGTTGATTACACAGATGTGTCTACTTAAAATCATACAATCATTGTATTTTCACTGATAACATTATAGGCCTATGTGAGGCTATAACAAAAAAACCAACGAAAGACTTAGCAACCGAACAAAACGTTGGTACAGTGGGATAAAGATCGCCCACAAACAATCAAACACAGGGTTTTGGTAGAAACCTACAGTGGCTTCAGCCTTTCTTACACGTAGTCTATTCCCACAAAATAAAGACATTCAACAATATTTTACTTGCCTTTTTTTTTTTTAAATCACGAACATTTTGATGTTCTTGAAAATATATGTATTCGGTTTTAACCTCTTGAAGTGGCCGCCTGAACTGATTTTACTTCAACTGCTGCATGGATTATTTTTATGCTATAGACTTCAGAATAAGGATTACATTATGAATCAAGATAATACCATTTGCTGCTACGTGGTTAGAAATAACTAGATACATACATTATAACAGAACAATAATGCACATGACCATACAGGACACGAACACAGTCACTGCAGCAGTGTCAAGATATGAATTGGTCATATTACTTACTTCCGATCTTGGGCTGTCCGTACTCGAGAAACTGATATCCTTTGAAGTCATTACATAGTCAACCCTTATTTCCATCATTAAATTGAACACAAAGTAAAGAAAGAACTCAAAGAAAAATGTGTCCTGTTCGTAGTTGTCGATTATAAGTGGAGGGACACTTTTCCAAACCATGCGCTATTCACATTGCAGTGACGTTGTAGCTGTGGTCGTATACACATAAACGTCCGCTACAGTAGCCAATTCTACCAGACCGAAGCACCGTCGCAAGACAGTCTATGCTACAGCAGCGCGGATCGGGCTTTTTTAATATCCAGTTGCGGCCACGTGGATTGGAGATGCAAAACATCGCAACGCCCCCTTCGAGCGCCTGAAAAAACAAAGCGGGATTGAATGGGAAGGCGTTTATCGAAATTATCAAGTAGAGTACATTGTAGGCTACGTCAAGCAATTTTTGTCTGGCAAGGTCTGTATAGAAAAGTGATTACGATGCATTTAATGACAACCTTGTATATCGACATTTCACAAGACATAAGTGCATTCCATTGATATTTCAAAATTGCATTACTTGTGACTGAGCTACTCACAGGTTCCAAACACGGTGGAAACATTGCACCTATTATACCCATTATGTATTAGTAGCCTATCTATAGCTCAAGTCATTTGTGGATGAATAAATACAATGTATTAGTGATTAGAGGTGATAATGCCTCAAACATTCTGGAATTACCTGACGGGTCAATGCATTTATTAAATTATTTCCTTGCCACACTTATTAGAATGGCAAGTTCTGCACAGCATTTCCCATTCAGAGATGTTCCTTAATCAAAATACTACCTGAGATTTTTCGGTCATGCCAGTTGTCTTGGATTTAATTGACATTGTTTTGAACTGATCTCAACCTTACTTTGCATTAAATTTCACATCTCTGTGGAGTTAAATATGACCCATCATCCTTAGAGGACATAAAAATAAATGGACATTTCTGCTATCCTCAAATCTTGATTTAGCAAATCAAGATTTCAGTTTAAGGTTTTTTTAGTTTTTTTTTTTAGATAAAATCCCACATGACAGATCATCAGTAGGGCAAATGCTATTTCATGTATCAGTCTTTATTTTCTTCTTCAAAAGAACTAAAAACCTCTCTCTTATAGAAAGAACAATGGTGATTCAGTGTAATAATATTTTTGCATGGATATTACCTGAAGGAATAGGCTATGAGGTATGGGCTCACAATTCTACAGACACCCACTAACATCAATAACTGACCATTACGTTACATTACATTACGTGACATGACCCTAATGACTCATGTTGTTTTCACTACAACATAAACAAAGCAAAATCTACAGTGGTGGGAATTTTTTTTTTTTAACAGACAGTTGTTTACAAGCAACATTTCTGTTTCATGTGTTCCGTTTAAAAATCCACATGAAAACACCTGAATGCATTTATTTTCATTTCTGATATAGATATTTCTGTCCACTACTCTATATGTGCTCTGAGCAAACCTATATTTCTTAGTGGCTAGTCTCCTGTTCCTGGCATATCCTCCAAGAGCTGAAAGGCCTGACTGAATCTGACTGGGCTGTACTGATCTGTACTGTACTGGTCTCGAGTACTTGTGAAATATCCTACTTGCTTACTTGTTATTTCTTTAACCTTTTACATTATGTTTCTTCTTTTTTCCCCTCTTTTTGCTTTTGCCTTTAAATTAGCTCACAACACAATTTATTTTAATCATGAAAGTAGGATAATAAGCAAGAAATGGCTACATGGATTGCTGGCAGCACACAACAAGCACAAGGCTGTCTGGTGTTGACACAGGCCTTTGACAGGACCAACCAGACAGGCAGCCATAGATTGACAAATCTGGTAGCATTAAGGGGCTAGCATATGACAGACCTCCTGTTAGATAGGCTGTGGAAGCTGGTGTAAGGTGCAGATGGAGAAAACCGACGCCATTAAATGCTGGTGGGAAAAAGATGGCCAGGTGTTATATAACCATGCTCTCACTGACAGTTATTGGACAAAAAGTCAAAGTGACAAATGATTTTACTGTTTGGACCTAAGCTTTGCTCTTATTTCCTTTTTTGAAATGGTGCGTGTTGTTTTTTATTTTCTTTAAAAATATATATATATTTTTTTAATTACTGGAATTTTACTGAAAAAAATGTTTGATTACCTGATTTATTCAATCCATATTCCTACAGAAAATAATGTATTTTAATTTTAAGATTTGATTAATTAGTTTTGGTTTTTTAGAATCCTTATGTTGGTGGACCTACAAAATAATGAATGCTATTGCTTTCTAAATAAAACGTGAGGAGACTTAAACTTAACATGTTATTCCTAGCTTAAATAGGAATGGATAAGCATTTTTATTATAATCATAAATATGCAAAAAACAAATCCATTCTTCAGTTTGACAGGATATGTACTACCTGCGAATATAATAGTTTTCTGACATTTGTTGACGGTCACTGTTAAAATGGGAGGGTACTACTACCGTGCCACTGAAACACTGCATTCTGACTGAGCTACTGCTGGGTTTAGTGGCAATAAACCTTTCAAAATACTCCTGATTTGCATTGTCTCATTGAATCATGCCAATTAAGACATAATGTATTTTTTGACCTTTGAGTTAAATTCACAATTGAAATACAGGACAAATACAAATGCTTGCATTTGTATTGATTTTGATCAATAGAGCAATGTTTGATCTCATATATTTGCACCCCCTTTCTAAGTTCTGGCATTGAGGATAAACAGCATGAGAGACAGATTGTAGTAGATCTGAAAGTATTCACTACCAATTTGTCTTCCTTGGTCTATCATGTCCTTTGCCATTACTGAGATCACCAATGTTCCCTTTCTTCTTAATGATGTTCCAAACAGTTTATTTTGGTAAGCCTGTTGTTTGACCATATGTCCCTGGCTGTTTTTCCTCATTTCTCAGCCTGGTAATGGCTTCCTTGACTGTCATTGGCACAACTCTGACCCTCATGGTGACAAATGGCAATAACAGCCTCCAACGGCAATCAAAAGCATATAATCAAGACTAGATACTGAGAGCTTTCTTAAACTTGCACGATGGAAGCAATTGAATACACCTGACTAATCAGAAACAGCCAACTGTCAACTGATTACTTTAGGTCCCCTGAAATGAATGGACTATACAGGCATGTAATTCCTACATTCAAATTAAAGGTGAGATTCTATGCTTTAACCTCATATTCACTGTTTAATTTGAAATCCAACGTGATGGAGTACAGAGCCATTCTTCAAATACTTATGTATTGCACTAGTTCCCACATCCTGAAAGGTGAGAAGTTCAATTTTAAATTAAAGTAGGATTTAAAGTAGGAAAATGGTTTCTGGGACCATTTTTATTCAACAAATATGGCAGTTCTTGCAGAGGTTTTGGAGTTTGGGGGCTGCAAAAGAGAAGACTCACCCCCAGGGAGGGGTGCGATGTAAATCAGTCTGAGAGCAGAGCCTGACACTCATGTCATTAAATTGTATGTTTAGGCACTCTAGCCCATCTCTCTTCAAGTCTTTGAAGTGGAAACAGAGAACATGGCCATTGTGGAGGAACATGGCATAGTCAGCTCAGCCACTATAGGTCTCGGTATATTTGTCTTAGTTTGGCTGGAAAATATTTTGAAAGATCTGGTGGGAATCATTTGATGAAAAGCAATGACATTCAGAAGGAAGACTTGTCAGCATTGCAATGAATTACTTTTTTACAATCTGAATTGTACTCTGACCACACAGTTTGAGTTTCGCAAGGCCTCAGCATGTCCTTGTGAGCTGCTTAAGAGTGTAATCTTAATTAATAATTTCTTTTTTTAAATTATTTTGGCAGATAATACTGCTGTTCCCTTCAGGTTAATGGGTACATGCTTTCAATTTATCAGAGTGTATGTTTGAAAAAAAAGCTACATAAAGTAAGTAATCTGTATTATTTAAACATGACTGTTACAATTTGAGAATATATGCCAAAGGAAGGGGCTAATAATGGCTGTGAGGACAAGGACATATTTTTGCATTGCTGGTATTTACTAAATCGAAAATTATCAACTATGAATGATGACTATTTGGTCTAAACACTCTACTGACAAGAAGGAAAAAATATGGGAATGTTTGTATTTAATCTGTCAAAGAACAATGTGCTCTAACATTACATAAATAAATACAGTTGTAATTGTACATAAAAGAACAAACATTGAAGCAAGAAGCATTACATATCACAGCAGCATTATGGTGTATGTTACAGACTGATCAAATCAAGTAGCCTACTGTATATGATTCAATATACTGTACAATTTATTACTGCAGAGAACTGAATAAACGAATCGATGCATTAATTTACGTTCCCTATAAGGCCATTTAAAAGCTTGGTTTGGCAGACTTCAAAGCTCTGTTTCCTGCTGCAGCTGGCTCCCCCAGCACTGTAGCACTGTTCAATAACATTTTCTTGTTGACAGTTGAGTGATTATGAGAAAGTGAGAAGTCATGTGTTTCACAGAAGCATCCGGAAACATGCAACCCAGCCACTGATGGCACCTACACTTTACTGCACTCAGCAATGTGCCGAATAGTGCACCACACGCCATGCTGTTATAAGTGCTAAGACTCGTAGATAATTTTTGACTGTAATCATTGGTAATTAATTTAGGCTTGCTTGGAACATTAATAATACACTGCAAAAGAAAATGCATCAGCATTCATTTTTTCAGCAGTCAATAAGGGATGCTAGGATAAGTTAATTTGGTTGATGTCAAGTATGAAAAGAGTGTTCGTGTATTTTTCCTATGTAGCAGACAGGTTCCTTCTCTTCTCTTGGTTCACCAAGACAGGCCATGAAACATTACATCCATGAAGTAGCTGCTGCCACAGTCTGTTCTGTTTGCTGCCTAACCTCTAAATATCAGGTGTTCAGTGTTTTGGTGTGAAATGCATAGCAGTGATAAGCTTTTGATGGTTTTGTGACTGACAATGCCTGAGTGCGGTCTCAAGGAGACATGTGACTTTTACAAATCTCATGGCACAGGTACCCACAATAGTCAGAAACATGAAAAGACCCAGATTTTCTTATTGGCAAGTAATCTTGTTCTTATTTTGAGAAACAACAATATACATTCAACAGTGAACAATCCGACTTAATGTGCTTAAACTATTAAAGTTCTCTTCCAATGTTTCTTTAATGTTTTTAAGATGGTGCAACAATTATTGATTAAAATGTCAATAGGTTAAGTGGAAAATGGATCAACAACAAAAAAAAATGTTGCTGAACTTTTTAGGGCTGCACGGATGGTGCAGTGGGTAGCACTGCCGCCTCACAGCAAGGAGGTCCTGGGTTTGAATCCCCGTCGGCCGGAGTTTGCATGTTCTCCCCGTGTCTGCGTGGGTTTCCTCCCACAGTCCAAAGACATGCAGGTTAGGCCGATTGGAGAGTCTAAATTGCCCGTAGGCATGAGTGTGTGAGTGAATGGTGCGTGTGCCCTGCGATGGACTGGCGACCTGTCCAGGGTGTATTCCTGCCTTTCGCCCAATGTATGCTGGGATAGGCTCCAGCCCCCGTGCAACCCTGATCGGGATAAGCGGGTTCAGATAATGGATGGATGGATGGATGAACTTTTTAGTATAATTCTGTACTCTACTTCTCCTCTTCTTTATTTTATTTTATCTATTTAAAAAATATATATATTTTTTTGTAGTTTTAGTTAATGTATTTAGATGGATGAAGACATGTGTATAGCATAATTTAGTCATCTTATAAAATGGTAATTGTAATACTGTTACTCAGTAAATGACAAGCTGGAAGCCCAGTTCCTGGATTCCAACTCTAGAAGCTTGTGGCAAGGGTTACAGAAAATCACTATCCACAAAGGGAAAATAAGATGGCAAACAACAACACCTCACCCCTGAGCCAGCTAAATGCCTTCTTCAGTTGATCTTGAGGTAAACACAACAACCTCTGCAACCTGCCCCCAACATCAGCCCCCCCCCCCTGTGATTCAAGCCCCACTGCAGATGCTCTTGGGCTAAACTCAGGGGAGGTAAGAAAGATCCTGTGGCGGACTGACATATGTAAAGCAGCAGAGCCAGATGGGTTACCAGGACGTGTTCTCAGTGCATACACACCCCAGCTAGCCCCTGTGCTAACAGCATTTTCAAACTCTCACCAGCCCAGGCTACTGTCCCAACATGCCTCAAGACATTCATCATCATCCCCGTCCCCGAAAAAGGCAAAATGACATGCCTTAATGACTGTAGACCCATTGCACTTATACATAGATCATTATGAAGTGCTTTGAACGAGCCATCAAGAATCACATCCAGTTACTGGCCACACGGGATTCCCAGCAATGCACATATCGCAAAGGTCTACAGATGATGCAATTGCCATCACGTTGCACAAGGCACATTCCCACTTGGAGGTAAAGGAGGAGTACCTGAGAATGCTGCTTGTAGACTACAGCTCAGCATTCAACACCATAGGGCCCTCCATACTTACCCACAAGCTGGTGGGCTTAGGTGTGAACACCACTCTCTGCAGCTGGGTCATGGACATCTGACAGGGAGACCCAAGGCAGTAAAGGTGGGCAACAACATCTCATCTTACCTGACCCTCAACACGGGAGCGTATATTACATTACATTAATGGCATTTGGCAGACGCTCTTATCCAGAGCGGCGTGCATACCCATAACCAGGGATAAGTGCTCTGAAAGACCCTAGAGGGAAGTACAATTTCAACTGCTACCTGTACAACAAAGATAAGGACCAGGGCCTTTTTTTTTTTTTTTTTTGAACAAATAATCAGACAAACAACAAAGCAAAAGTGACCAAGCTTAACTATCCAAATACTGCTTACCTAGCCAACTAAAAATACCGATACACAAAGTAAATCACAAAGACAACAATTAAGGTTCACAGGGAGGTAGGGAGGGACGGGGAAAGGTGCTGCTTGAATAGGTGCATCTTCAGTTTGCGCTTGAAGGTGGGGAGAGATTCTACAGTTCGTTCCACCACCGTGAAGCCAGAACAGACAGTAGTCGTGAGCGTGAGGTGGAGGTTCAGAGAGGGGGAGGTGCCAAGCGGCATGTGGAGGCTGAACGAAGAGGTCTGGCAGGGGTGTAGGGTCTGATGATTTTTTGTAGGTAAGCTGGGGAAGACCCTTTAACTGCTTGGAAGGCTAGCACCAATGTTTTGAATTTGATGCGAGCCATGACAGGCAGCCAGTGGAGGGAAGTAAGCAGGGGGGTGACATGTGAGTATTTGGGAAGGTTGAAGACCAGATAAGTTCTGGATAAGTTGGAGGGGTCTGATGGCGGACGCTGGGAGGCCAGCCAAGAGGGAATTGCAGTAGTCCAGGCGGGACAGAACCATCTCTTGGACCAGGAGAAAGGGGGGTGAGAAAGGGGCGGATTCTCTGTATGTTGTATAGGAAGAACCTGCATGACCGGGTCACCGCTGCAATGTTCTCGGAAAGGGACAGTCTGCTGTCCATCACCACGCCGAGGTTCCTTGCACTGGGTGATGTCATGAGTGTGGTATCCCCGAGGGAAATGGAGAGATCCAGATGGGGAGAGGTATTAGCAGGGATGAATATCATTTCAGTCTTACCTGGGTTGAGCTTTAGATGGTGGTTGTCCATCCAGCTCTGGATGTCACTCAGGCAAGCAGAGATACGGGCTGAAACTGTATCAGAAGTTGGGAACGAGATGAAAAGTTGACAGGAAGGTGAAAGTAATGCACATAACCACGCATTACAACAGTGTTATGCAGAAGAGCATCTCTGAACAATGCTACAGCAGTAGAGGACTTAATTCTAAAAAGTATAAAAAATAAGTCTAATAATTATTTCATGAGGCACTTGAGCTTGCCTCACATTTCCTAAATAGGCTCATTTATGCAAAAAATGCTAGTTATTTATACATTGCAAATAGGAAGGTTTACTTAGGAAGATATACAATATGAAACTGTTCTGTTCTACAACAGGCTAGCCCTTGACAGGAAATGAATGGGCCTCACTTACACAAGTGGTAAATGTCACTGGGGAAGTCCCTTAGTTTAACTAGCAACAGGAAATAACAAGACAACACTTTGAAGTTCTCCCTGCAGTGAAAAATTGGTCTGTTGGTTTGGTGAGGGGACCTGGCAGCACCCATTATTTATGCCAACTGTGTGGTCATGGCAGAGCATGCTGGGAAAACATGACACATTTTATTTATTACAAGTAAGAATTGATGCCTCCATTCTGCTATTTGGAGTGATGGCTGAAGATAGATGGAAAGCCAAATTATTCAGCAACATATTTATCAGATGATCCCAGATTTGCAGACATAAACAGACAAATGAGCTGGCAAATCAAAAAAACTTTCTCCAAAGAATGGAATTCTACATTCACATAAAGAAATACTGAGTGAAGCTTTCAAGCACTTGTGCTGAGGGTTTAAAAGAGTCTTCTAAGCCTTTGTTAACTTTGCACTTTTTTGCCATTCCAAGTGCTACAGAAATGCCTAAAACTGGTATGAACTTCAAAGTGCATTAGACATTTACACATGGGAACCTTTTATCAGGAATGAGTAAAACTCCTGGTGAGGTTCCCAAGATGAATTGCTGTTGCAGAGGATATTCATGTGATATAGAAATATAGAATATAGAAGCTTACTCGTATTTCAATCTTGCAAGCCTACGTTGCATGCTAATTATCTCATTGTACCTCTCACAGGCAGTTTAGGCTGTGGAGGAAGGCATGAAATGTGATAAGCAAATAAAGTATTCAGTCCCTTCCTTTAAGTAAATTCTTGTTTTTCATTCAGGGGAGGGAAGTACGTGGATATTTGTTCTTTGTTACTATTCTTAAATACTATTTGGGGGGATCTGTTCTTTACTTGAGTGTTTCTAATTTTGTATGGTTGTACTTTCACTCAATTACTTTTCAGAGAAAAATATCAATATATTTTTACTGCTTACATTTTTTATTTACACCTTCAAAGTACTCATTACAAATATCATAGGTATCATAGGTCCAACTAAAAACTTTGCTTTTCTCTGGCCAAAATATCACCCTATTTTTACTTAAAACAGCCAATCAAACCCGTATCAGTGGTTAAAAAACCCACAACACCCATTCTGATTGCTAATTGTGCAACAGCCCATTTGACACCAGCTGAAGTACAGTATATGTTATTTCATCACTGCTGCTGGTGAAGAAGTGCCACCATAGCAAGCTGAACCTTAACCTTAACATCAGTTGTTCTTGCCCACGTTAGCCAGATAATATTAGCATCTTGCTTAACTAATGTGATTCCCTTGTGCATTAGTGTGTTTATTTCAATGCCACAATTAAAAGTTTGATGTAGTCCAGACCTTAGGCAGCTGGAGACAGCAACATAAACAAAAAGCATGGTGGAACTGTCAGAGCACATCTCATTAAATCACATATACAAAAACAAAACTACTGCTTTCCGTACAAAAAAGCCAATGTTTCTGTGAAAGCTGTATATTGTTTTTCCACAACAGCCGATATGCTTAGATTATTCATCAGTTTGAGATTGTATTGTGAATTGGCATCAAGGCTTTTTTGTGTTTGTCTTGGCATTGGCCACCCAATATAAACAATAGTCACACACACCGATTAGACTGAGCGGTCATCCGCCAGCTGATTTTAAATGTTGTGCAGACCACGCGCACCATGGCACACCATGCGCATTGTCAGGGCTTGTTATCATTTTGAAGTTACATGTTCCAGTTTGGAGGATGCATGACGCTATACTTTGGGAGGAGTTTCGGTTGTCATATGCATCTTGGAGAGACAAATGCACTCAATCTGAGACGCATGAAACGACCAAGTGTAAACAGGCTCACTGAGCTTGACATACCATATGTTCTAAGGCAGTGGCCATGGTATATAATTGATCCCAATATTCAGCAAAATGCAGTTAACTTCATTAAAGCACAGAAGTTGTTACAACACAAATAGAATAAAACCAGCACACACAACCCTCTAACAACCGATCTAAGGCAATGGTCACACCAAAAACCAGAAAACATTGTGAACATTCCGGATCAGAGTTGTTCCCCCTTCGACAAAGGTGTTAATTGGAAGCATGATTCACCAAAGTTTATACACTGAATTAAAATAATTGTGCAAAACTTTTTATGGCCATTAAAACTATTTGGAGTACTGTGAAGAATGTACAATACTGCTCTTTAAAAACATATTTACAGTCAGGTCCTACCCTTTGCGTGTGTGGACTCGCCATTTCTGAGACAAATTAACAGTTAAGGAAAAGAAGAACATGATTGTAGGTAAACAGACTTGGTAACTCTACACTTTTACATGTTTTAGGCATTAAGCACATGTTTCTCCAGAGTGATTTAAACAACTGACATTCTTCACATTCTAAAACAACCATTGCTCAATGGTACTATGGGAGTTCACCTGGGAATTAAAACACTTCTTTAACCCTGGTTTTAACCCAATGTTGGTGGTGTTGCCCAAGGCAAAGGAAAAGCGGAATCAATGTATTTAAATGCACTGCAAAGGAATTTAATAGATATGCAATTGGTATTTCTATGTGCTGTCCCTTTAGACTCATTTTCAAGTAGAGAACAAATACCCCCCAAAAAATAGTTATTTATATTATATTAATAACTCTGAAGGTAAACCACCATTAACCAACCCAGGGAGCCTGATGTGAAGTTAATGTTGAAAACAGTCAAATAATCTGACCTCTTGCAAGTAGTAGTCTTGTCATAGTCTAAGTACTGAAGACCAAATCAAATTCCCCGGCTCAGTTGAAATTGAATTTATTTGCATAATCATTTGCATCACCATTTGCTCTTTTCTCCAAATGTTGTCAATTGTGTATTGTGCCAAGTGTGAGTTTCTTCAAGAAATTGTTCTCTGCCTACACAAGTTTCAATTTTACTGTAACAGAATTTGTGTCCAAAAATATAAAATGTACTCTCAATCAACACGTGGTTGAAGTTCGGACAAACATTCAACCAAGTGCCACAACCTGTTTGTTGAGTCTGTGTGACGGGTTTGCCTGGCTATACATGGAACAAGCTAAAGAAGCTTGCTTTGAACTGAATGCAGTGAACTTAAATAAACATGCTATGAAAAAAATACCTTTCCTTTCAAGTCCCATTTCAAAATTTCTTACATTTTTAGATTCATCTTTAAAAAGGCTGCAACTTTTGATTAAACACATAATGCAGCCAGGCACTTTCGCTGCACATGCACATAAAGTTCCCACAGAATTCAAAATCCCTCACTTGGAAAAAGTTCAATAAAATACAAATAAAGATAAAACAATAAATAAATGTATCTGACTCTAGTTTGGCAGGTATCGTCCTTCCCTCTCCCATCCAATGCTCCCTTTATTAGGGGCGTTGACCATTCCCGGTACTAAGCGGTCTGGTGTTAATGGTTGTTGATATGCATGTCGTTGCTTTCCCCTTTGTATCGAGCAAAAGGTGTGCCTAGGACATGCATAACAAAGTAAATCTGACTAAAGAGAGGACTGGCTCTTGAACACTTGCTCTACCTGGCAGTTAAAGCATTTGGTTTCTGTTTTGCCTTTAGAGCACACATTGGGTTGTCACAGCTATACTCAGTTTCCCCAAGGTTGTTGCACAAGATTTCCTTGATTTCTACAACAAAGGGGATGAGCTGCTGCTTTACATGAAATATTCCATCAGGGTGTCTTTAAAATAAGGAAAAGCTGGGTAGAGATCATTTTTAGATTTTGTTTTGTCTTTGGCCATGGTCATGCATAATAATGTCAAGGTTTGGAAGCACTCAGAAACAGTCTATTATGGCACATGCAAAACAACACTCTAATGCTGTTGGTAAAATATTCTTTATTAAATCCTCTTTGCATCCTAATACTGGTTAGATAAAGCATGAAACATCCTTACTGCCCTAATAGTAGTGATGACAGATGATAGTAACAGCCACTGGTGTTGTATGTGCCATTGATGCTATAGATATACATGTACTGTTGGTGTTAAAGATGGTAGCAAGATAGTTAGACGGGGGAGCTCAAGTTAGCTTATGACACAATCAGGATTTTCACAATCAAAATAGCAAACTGACACTAAAAAAACCCCCATTTGTTCTTAAATTTTACTTACAAGTAAACTCAGTGTTAGCGATCAACAAACTCACCAAACTTTGTAAAGTAACAATATAGTATTCTTACATGCAATTGTTAGTGCAAGTTGACATACCGATTATATCACAGCCTTCATCTGTGAACAGTCTTAGAACCTTGTGAAGTGTGCTCCCAAAATGAGTCAATTGCATCACAAAGTCATTTTCAAGACCCACCTATTGAAAAGGAGCAACTCTTCACATATTACTGTGTTTGGTATCTGTGTTTGTTTTGAAAGACACAGCTTTCAAACTTGATTGTATTCTAAGTGGTGAAGAATTAAACTGAAGTCATATTTATTTAATAGTGCACAACACTACTTAGATACCCCTCGAAGTTGATACAAAGGCAAATGTAAACACATTAATGCTAATCACCAACCATTAACACCACTCCACTAGATACAAGAAGCAGTCAATGCCCCCTTCAGAAAGGGAGACGGCAGTCATTAGTGTAGGCATTTGTTGACATTTATTAAACAGGAGTAAGCCAATCAGTTCTGTTTCAGTGCAAGCTCCACTGAATGCTAAATGTATGGTCTTTTCGTAAACTTATTTCACGCTTTAGCAGCACTGATATGTACACAGTAGATATATACACAGGCACTGTAGATATATACACAGTGAGGAATTTATTAGGTAGACCTGTACATCAGGTTGTTAATGCAAAATTTAATCAGCCAATCACGTGGTAGCAACTAAATGCATAAAAGCATGCAGACTTGGTAAAGAGGTTCAGCTATTGTTCAGACCAAAATGGGGAAGAAATGTGACTTTGACCGTGCAATGATTGTGGGTGCCAGACAGGGTGGTTTGCATATCTCAGAAACTGCAGATCTTGTGATTTTCACGCACAACAGTCTCTTGAGTTTGCAGAGAATGGTGTGAAAAATGACTAAAATGTAAATGTAAAAACATCCAGTGAGCAGCAGTTCTGCTGGCAGAAATGTGTTGTTAATGAGAGAGGTCAGAGGAGAAGGGCCTTCTTTTTTTCTTAGACCGAAGAACTAGGTCATTATAGGTTTGATATTAAGAAGAGCATCTCTGAACAGGCACCCTGTAGCATAGTGGTTAAGGTAAATGACTGGGACACGCAACGTCGGTGGTTCTAATCCCGGTGTAGCCACAATAAGATCTGCACAGCCGTTGGGCCCTTGACCAAGGCCCTTAACCCTGCATTGCTCCAGGGGAGGATTGTCTCCTGCTTAGTCTAATCAACTGTATGTCGCTCTGGATAAGAGCGTCTGCCAAAATGCCAATAATGTAATAATGTAATGAACACACAACGCGTCAAACTTCTGAAGTGGATAGGCTACAGCAATTTAATGAATACCTAATAAAGTGCTCACTGAGTGTATGAGCTTATACACAGTCTTAAGTATGAAGATGCTGAAGTTAATAAATCACAATAATGTGACTTCAGAAGAGTCTATCAGTGATGTTCAATGTTAAATCACATGTGCATTCTTCTCTTGATGCACATTTGATTTTTTTGGACACAAGTTCTGTTACAGAAAAATTAACTCACTCTGTTGCTGTGTTGCTGGTATTTCTTTTGGCACAGCTTCTGTAGCACCTGAAAATAAATCTTTAAAGCTGTAAAATAAAATTCTGTTCACTGTGTCTGTCCAGAGGCATCTTTTACCATCTCTATTTTACCTTGTCCTCTTAGGCCTAAACATCTAGCGGGGAGAGATAAATTCAGAATTTGTAATGGATAAATAAATTACAAGCATGAGCCCATTGAGCAGAGAGGAATGTGTTACAAAGAAGGGTAACTGAAAAACAGAGATTAATTTGGGGGAAGACAAAGGGGAAAATCAATTAATTTTCTTTGGTCCCATGATAGACTGAAAGACTGAATTATGACTGGGCTTTTGGATTCTGGTATTCTTGGGGTCCCCTGGGAGTGATATTTTTTTGGGCAGCCAAAAAGCATTTCAAATAAGATTGTTGACAACATGCATTATTTTTTTCTTAGACCGAAGAACTAGGTCATTATAGGTTTGGCTCACTGTCTTTTGCCTTTGTCTTGAGAACGGATACAGATAATTTAGTTGGATGAAACATGAGACATGGTTTTTAAACATGAATTAACATGAGACCTTTCTGCAGATTTTAAAGCAAGATTGCTTTTTATTTTTATTTTTTACTATTTATAAATTATAAAACAAGGAAAATGGTTCTGCGCAAAAGTTTGGGAACCCTTTTGGATTATTCTTTGTTACTTTTTGAAAAGATGATTACTAAGACCCTGACCCAGTTGATTTAGGTGATATAGGTGAATATAAATCCAGGGCTAAACTTTTTTAGCCCTGCAGTTGCCTTCTAAAGTATCCAACTGCATTGGCTGTTCTATCTGGTGTTAACAACCATGAGTTCCTTTACACAGTTGTCCAAGGATGTCAGAATGCAGATGGTTTATTTCTACCAAGAAGGAGAAGGCTGCAAGAAACTCTCAACATATCCAACTGCCTATTTCCACGCTCAGAATTA
The DNA here is from genome assembly GCF_963514075.1 of Conger conger. Classification (NCBI taxonomy): domain Eukaryota; kingdom Metazoa; phylum Chordata; class Actinopteri; order Anguilliformes; family Congridae; genus Conger; species Conger conger. The sequence goes on from NC_083768.1 coordinate 51,566,116, forward strand.
GAAAATGGAAGATAAGCGGAACAGTTGATGTCAAGGCAAGGTCTGGAAGACCAAGATATTTCAGATAGAATGGCCAGAGACCTGGTGACCTGAATGCTCAGAAGAACCCACACATCACTGCAAAAGAGCTCTGAAGAAGAATAGCACATGTATAACTGTTAGCAGAACAACAATACAACATACTTTAAACAACAAAGACCTAAATGGCAGAGTTGCCAGAAAGAAGCATTTCCTCAGACAAAATCAAGCATCTGAAGTATGCTAAAGAAAACATTGAGAAGCCTGAAGCCTTTTGGAACAATGTGCTTTGGACTGACAAAAACTTTTTCGGCCACCACCAAAGAAGGTATGTTGGGAGAAAAAAGGGTGAAGTCTTTGTAGAGAAGAACACTGTGCCAACTGTAAAGCATGGAGGTGGATCCATTATGATTTGGGGATTGATTTGTGACAGCTGGGTGCACAGGAAATATTTGAGTGTAAGGAAGGATGGATTCCACCTATTATCAAGAAATTCTAGAGGCTAATGTTTGAAGGACAGTCCAAGCATTGAAGTTGAAGAGAGATTGGGTACTCCAGCAAGACAATAATCCATACCTCAGAATCAACCATGAATGACTTCCAGGAAAGACGGATAAAGGTTTTAGAATGGCCACCACAGTCCCCAGACTTTAATATTATTGAAAATCTGTAGAGAAATCTGAAACATGCTGTACATGCAAGGAGGCCAAATAATATTTCTGAGCTAGAGGTGTTCTGCCAGAAAAAATGGGGAAGAATTCCAAAAGCGAGAATTGAAAGACGCTTAGCTGGTTACAGGAAGTGTTTGCAAGCTGTTATAGTTGCCCAAGGAGGAGTTACAAAGTACTAATTGACAGGGTTCCCAAACTTACTTTGAAACAAAAAAAAGTTTTTGAAAAAGGAATCTTGCTTTAAAATTTGAAGAAATGTGTCATGTCTAACTTTGTACCATTTAGAGGTCAGGTTCACTTCTGTTCACTTAGATATTAATTGTAAAAGGCTTTTTGTGCAGGGATGCCCAAACGTTTGCACACCACCGTATGCTTAGGTTTTAGATAACAGCTTTAGCCTAACTTATATCTATCTCCTTGCTCTGCTGTGACTAAATGCCTGCTTGCTTTTTAACACATCACTTTTGACTCGAATGGGTCTTATTTAAATTGTGGCTATAGCTGAATGTTACGGCCATTAGTGTTCACCTGGGTATTGTAACGCATCCTCTTCTTTATTTTATTTTATCTATTTAAAAAATATATATATTTTTTTGTAGTTTTAGTTAATGTATTTAGATGGATGAAGACATGTGTATAGCATAATTTAGTCATCTTATAAAATGGTAATTGTAATACTGTTACTCAGTAAATGACAAGCTGGAAGCCCAGTTCCTGGATTCCAACTCTAGAAGCTTGTGGCAAGGGTTACAGAAAATCACTATCCACAAAGGGAAAATAAGATGGCAAACAACAACACCTCACCCCTGAGCCAGCTAAATGCCTTCTTCAGTTGATCTTGAGGTAAACACAACAACCTCTGCAACCTGCCCCCAACATCAGCCCCCCCCCCCCTGTGATTCAAGCCCCACTGCAGATGCTCTTGGGCTAAACTCAGGGGAGGTAAGAAAGATCCTGTGGCGGACTGACATATGTAAAGCAGCAGAGCCAGATGGGTTACCAGGACGTGTTCTCAGTGCATACACACCCCAGCTAGCCCCTGTGCTAACAGCATTTTCAAACTCTCACCAGCCCAGGCTACTGTCCCAACATGCCTCAAGACATTCATCATCATCCCCGTCCCCGAAAAAGGCAAAATGACATGCCTTAATGACTGTAGACTGTAACGCAGGTGGATTTTAGCACATAACAGCTAAAATCGACTCACCGAGTTTGACAGCTATTAGCTCCCTGTTCTCAATATCATAGATCCTCTCAGAAGGGGAGAGATGTTGGGAAAAGAAGGTGCATGGATGGAACTTGTAGTCTGAAATACCACACCCACTTCCACACCTGAAGCATCTACCTCCACAATGATGGCCTTGGAAATATCAACGCTCAGTAGCCATGGCCAGTGTGCCCCACAGCATTGACTGTGCCCATGCACCATGCAACATTGATTCCAAAAAATAAGGCCCTCAGTGTTGTTGTGTTGGCAGTAAAACACTCAAGCAGGGCAGAAACACTGCTGTGGGAGGGCCAAGGTAGCTGCTTTGAATAATTGGCAGCAAGACTCAGGAGGTTAGGTTTCAAATCTGCTGAGGCCCAGCTTGAGGGAGGAAAGTGCTTCTCTCTCTGAGTACTGCTTCCATGCTGTTGAGAGGCCCACCAAAGCAAAGCAGGTCAAGATGTTTGGAAAGGGATGTAGATAAATGAATGCTTATAATAGGGGGCTCAGCTTCTGTGCAAACTTGCTGTGCGGTGCAAACTCCAGGTAGGTAAAAACAATGTTAGCAGTTTCAGAATTTCTTGTTACAGATAATGACAGCAGAGGCTCAGGTCTGCAGACACACCCACAGAGGGTGAGGGCTGTTATTTTTCCTGTCATCATTGCCTTCTCCCCCTGTTGAGAAGCTTGATGAAAGAATGAAAGACACAGTAAATTTAACAGGAGACTTTCCAATCTCTGCAATACTCAAATTGTTCACAGGACCCAGTGCAAAAGTTCAAAGACAGAAGACAGCGTGGCCCTCAGGTCACTACTCTGTAAAACAGTGTCACTGAACTCAGATCTGGGAACGATTGCTGCTGGTAGAAATGTCCTTAATGAACCCACAGTGAGAGTGAGACTGTGTTTACTGTAACAGCAGGACTACTGCTACTTTTGTAGAGAGGATATGAACAACTAAACTGCTTTTTACAAAAAAGCCAGTTTTACGTGTTTGCTGATGATAAACTGTAATTCCAGTGCATTTAGAAATCTATTAAAGTGAAAATATCAAGGTTTAGAAACATGAGTGTATCTGATGGGTGGAAAATTTCAAATGAAAACCATCTTGGTTGACCAAACATCATAGCTGCTCATTTAATAAGCCAATCATTAGGTCTACACATTCACCCTTACAAATATGCATTCACCTTACCATTGTTCACCGAAGCCAAACCAGTCTGCCTGGTTTGTATTTAAGCTTTTGATGTTTGTAAAGAATATAAGCTGTCATTAGATGTAATTTAAAAACCAAGCGCAGCCCCCGATATGGCCTTGTTCCACATTTCAAACAATTGAACTTTGAATGGCAAGCTACGAAGGCTTCTTGTTCATGGACTCACTGAACTGAGAATGTTACCACCAAGTTTTTCATTTTACGGAATAATATATATGTATACTCTATACGGTATATACACTCACCGAGCACTTTATTAGGAACATTTTTACTTTATCACACCTACTTATTCATGCGATTATCTAATCAGCCAATTGTGTGGCAGCAGTGCAATGCATACAATCATGCAGATACGGGTCAGGAGCTTGAGTTAATGTTCACATCAACCATCAGAATGGGGAAAAAATTTGATCTCAGTGACTTTGACCGTGGAATTGACCGTGGAATGATGGTGGCAGACGGGGTGGTTTGAATATCTCAGAAACTGCTTATCTCCTGCGATTTTCACACACACTATTCTCTACAGTTTGCAAAGAGTGGTGCAAAAAACAAAAACAAAAATCAGTGAGCAGCACTTCTGCAGACAGAAAAGCCTTGTTAATTAGAGACGCCAGAGGAGAATGGCCAGACTGGTCAAAGCTGACAGGAAGTTGACAGTAACACAAATAACCACACATTACAACAGTGGTATGCAGAAGAACATCTCTGAACACACAATGCATCATAACTCTTAAGTGGATAGGCTACAGCAGTAGAAGTCTAATAAATACCTAATAAAGTGCTCACTCAGTGTATATTGGGGGGATTGGGTATTTGGTGGACCAAAGGATATTTCTGGGGGGCCAGGCTAATTTATGAATAACAGAATTAATTTTAAGTGTCTAGAAAAGGTTGCTACCACAGAAAATGTTATTGTAAAATAAACCTTTTTGACTTTAAAAGAGGACATTATTTTTTGGCTTCCCTTGTGTAGAGTATTACATAAATGGTAAATGGTTGGAATTTATATATATATTTATCCAAAGTGCTGTACAATTGATGCTTCTCATTCACCCTTTCAAACTCACTCACACCAACGGCGATTGGCGGCCATGCAAGACACCAACTGAGCTGGAGCATTTAGGGGTTAAGTGTCTTGCTCAGGGACACTTTGACACACCCAGGGCGGAATCGAACCAGCAACCCTCCGACTGCCAGACGACTGTTGTTACCACCTGTGCCAATGTTGCCCCTCAATTCAACATTCAATGAAAAAATATATATATAGACAATATTTCCACTGCAATATTTTTTTTTCATCCAATACACTTGTTTTATGTCAAAAATGTAAAATATTTACTTGGGACTTCGGAGGTTAAAATAATAGGTGAAAGAATATTATATACAATGCATAACATTCTGTACAGATAAGATTCTTTCAAAAATGATTAATTGAAAGGTCCTAAATAAACGTACTATACATTTTACATTACATTGTAGTAATTCGCTAGAATAGTTAAAAACTGAATCAAATCAATATTTTTTGTGACCACCCTTCGACGTTAAAACTGCATCACTTCTCTGAAATAGCCAACGCTGTATTGCAGTTCTATAAGACAATCAGCAGGGAGGTTGTTCCAAGCATATTGGAGAACTTGCCACAGTTTTTCTGCAGACTTTGGTAGGCTCCTTGCTTCTGATCTCAGACAGCCTTTTTTTATGTAAAAAGTAGTCAATTGCTTACAGTAATATGTAACTTTAAAAAAATGAAATACAAAAATGTCTCTGTAAAATTAAATCTTTTGGAAAATGAATATTTAGAAATCTCAAATGTGTTCTTTTATACTAACACACAAAAATAAACATATATATAATAAAGTCTAGGCTGCCAAAGACGTCTGCACAGTACTGTATATATTGTAAAAAATATTATCTTCTGTATAATGTGTGGTAATTAATTTGAGAGCGCTACTGAATACAGTCCCCTCCAAAAGAATTGGAACTACAAGGTAAATTCTTTTGTTTTTGCTATACACTGAAGACAGTTGAGTTTGAGGTCAAAAGATGTACATGAGATGATAGATCTACATTTCAGATGTTTTCCCTGGTATTATTATCTAGATTGGTTAAACAACTTAGAATATGTCACCTTTTGTATCAGTCCACCTAATTTTTAGGTGAGCAAAAGTATTGATTGTTAGATTGATTGGTTAAACAATAAATAGCTCTGAATGTCAACTCTTGGTTTTAGCCTTGGGTTTTTCCTGTGAATATTGCATTTGTGTTAGAAAAGATGACCAACATGAAGAACAGAGAGCTGTCTTTGGGAGAAAAGCAAGCCATTTTGAAGCTTAGAAAATAACATTGGGGATAGCTTGTACAACTTAGAATGTTCTGAAAGAAACAGGTCGAACAGGTCGACCAAGGAAGACAACAGCAGTTGATGACAGAAACATTGAGAACTGAAGAAAAACCCCAAAACATCAGTCAGTGACATCACAAACAATCTCCACAGGGCAGGTGTGAAGGTATGTCAATGAACTGTTCAAAAAAGACTTAGCAGCAGAATAGAGGCTATATAACAAGATGCAAACCACTCATCAGTAGCAAGATTTGGAAGGCGAGATTACAATTTACTACCAAGGACTTCATTAGGGAGAAAAAGTGGAAGGTTTTAGACTGGCCAAGTCAATCACCAGACCTTAACCCAATTCAGCATGCATTTCACCTCCTGTAGGAGACTGAAGGGAAAAACTAAAAACAACAGAAGAGACTGCAGCAAAAGCCTGAAAAAGCATCACAAAAGAAGAATGTTATTGCAAGCAAGCGATATGCTAACAAATATCAATTGTTATTTACTTTCACTTACATTACATTACATTACATTATTGGCATTTGGCAGACGCTCTTATCCAGAGCGACGTACAACAAAGTGCATACCCATAACCAGGGATACTTACTTAAATGCTCTCTGTTCCAATACTTTTGCTCACCTAAAAATTGGATGGTTTGATAGCAATGGTGCTATGTTCTAAGTAGGTTAACACTCCTAGGTGTAAATACTTGTCTCGTGTCCATCTTTTTATCTCAACCCCAAGTGTAGTCAGCGTATTGCAAAAATAAAGGAATTGGCCTTGCTGTTCCAATACTTTTGGAGGGGACTGTATGTTACTACATATGGGTTATGCAAATGCAGGAACGTTTTACATATATCTGAGTGAGACAATGCAAGAACATTAATGTTGAAAATGTTATACTTGACTTGCTCAATATAAAATGGGGGAAAGGTTTCAACTTATACCCTATGCTGAAGATGCTTGGATTTTTTTACACTAAAACATAGTGTCATTGATAAACATGCCCCCATTAAAGTTAAAGGTCAAAATTTACCTCAGATCAGCTCTGATTTTTTAATCAACAGGATAAGGCCTGGTGGAATTAAGGAAGAACTAAAGATACTGTTGATATAGAACTTTCATGAATCTATGTAAGACAAAAATACAATAGCCAAATCAGACTTCTATAAAAATGGCCTATCTGAAGATGTTCATAATCTAAAGCAGTTCTGGAACAAAGTAAACAATATCCTCAACAAATCTAACAAAAACTAATATATTGTCACTCATGATCCCTCTGTTATAACTAAAGCATTTAAAAAGCATTTTTCCTGCACAGGTACTTCTCCAGTGTTTGACTCAATTCACAGATTAAATTATTTTAACAACTGTAATTGTAGCAGTTATATTTCTTTCATAAAAATACTGCCTACTGATGTTCTTCTTGTTATTAATGATTTAAAGGGAGACCGTGCTCCTGGACCAGATGACCTTGAGGCTAAATTGATTAAACTAACTGCTTATGCTCTTGCTGACCTATCTACCTGTGCACTGTGGAAATGTGAATTACTCTTCAAGGGAGGTGATCCCCATCATCTTCACGATTATCAACCAATTTCCATTATTATCTCTTTAGGTAAAATATTTGAAAAGCTTATTTTTAGCCAATTATTACATTATGTTGTTAATTTCAACATTCTATGGCCATCCCAGTCTAGTTTCAGACCCTACTACAATGGGCAGTAAAAATGTGGGTATCCCTGGTTTAAGTATCTATTACAAAGAATTTGTATGTGATCAAAAACATGAACTCTAAATGGTACAGATTTAAACATGAGACCTTTCTGCAAATTTTAAAGCAAGATTGCTTTTTATTTTCATTTTTTACTGTTTAAAAATGATAAAAATCTATTTTTTGTTACTTTTTAAGAAGATTGCCAAGGCCCAGACCCAGGTGATTTACTTGGTAAGGCTACAAAAACTCAATGTTCTCAATGTTTCAAACTACCTATTTCCACTGTCAGAAACATTATTAGAAAAATCTAAGATGAATGGGACAGTTGAGGTCAAGGCAAAGTCTGGAAGACCAAGAAATAGTTCAGGCCTGAGAGCTTTTTGCCCACAAGTTTTGAGAGAAAAAGATGAAGAGAAGAACATCTTGCCAAATGTTAAGCATGGAGGTGGATCCATTATGCTTTAGGGCAGCTGGGGGCACAGGAAATATTGTGTGAGTGGTAGGTAGAATTTGATTCAACCAAATAGCAAGATATTCTAGAGGCTAATGTTTGAAGGTCAATCCAGACATTGAGGTTGAAGAGAGGTTGGGCATTCCAGCAAGACAATGATCCAAACATACCTCAAAATTAACCATGAAGTACATTCAGGAAAGGTTTTGGAATGGTCACCACGGTCCCCGGAAATGAATATTATTGAAAACACACAGCTCAAAAACATTAAGGGACGCATCAGATCTTGATGAACGATTTATTCAAGTTGAAAATCTTTCTTTCATTCATTATCCTAACCCGCTTATCCTGAACAGGGTCGCAGGGGGGCTGGATACTATCCCAGCATACATTGGGCGAAAGGCAGGAATACACCCTGGACAGGTCGCCAGACCATCGCAGGGCACACACACAATTCACTCATACACTCATACCTATGGGCAATTTAGACTCTCCAATCAGTCGAACCTGCATGTCTTTGGACTGTGGGAGGAAACCCACGCAAACACGGCGAGAACATGCAAACTCCACACAGAGAGGCCCCGGCCGACTGGGATTCTAACCCAGGACCTCCTTGCTGTGAGGCGGCAGTGCTACCCACTGCACCATCTGTGCCGCCATTATCTTTACTGATGTACATTATATAATTTGTTGAGAACAAAATCAATCCATTGAGGGCTGGATTCAAATTCTCACCAAAAATCAAAGTAAAAATTGAAATCACAGGCTGATCCAACTTATGTGAATTTTATCACAGCAACTTATAATGTGACTCAGTAGTGTGTATGGCCCCTGCATGCCTGTACGCACTCCCAAAAGCATCTGGGCATGCTCCTGATGAGTTGGCGGATGGTGACTGGCCCTCACATTCCCCTGACCTAAATCCAATTGAGCACCTATGGGACGTTATGTATCGGTGCATCTGACGCCGCCAAGTACCGCCACAGACTGTCCAGGAGCTCACTGATGCCCTGATCCAGGTCTGGGAGAAGATCCCCCGGATCATCAGGAGCATGCCCAGATGTTGTCGGGAGTGCATACAGGCATGCAGGGGCGATACACACTACTGAGTCACAGATGAGCCTATGATTTACATTTTTTACTTAGAATTTCGGTGTGATTTTGAATAATGGGTTGGTGATTTTGGTTTCCTTTGACCGTTGTTACGTCATTTTGTTCTCAACAACTTATACAATGTACATCAATAAAGATTTTCAACTTGAATAAATCATTCATCAAGATCTGATGTGTCCCTTAAGTGTTCCCTTTATTTTTTTGAGCCTCAATATAGGTTACATGAAAAAGAATACACTGTTTAGGCGATTGTAGACTGTGATTATAACATTACATTACATTACATTACGTGGCATTTAGCAGATGCTGTTATCCAGAGCGACGTACAACAAAGTGCAAATCAAACACAAGAACAAGTTCAAAAGTGGGCCTGAGAGGACAGTACAGTTCCGAGTCCTAGTGTAACCATACAGATATAATCGGAACCCTTTAAGAATACATCAACTTCCAAACTAGCATACTACAGTTGGCAGCTAGAATACACTGAGTACAACAATACAATAGCTAATACAAAAAACAACAATATCTATACAACTATATCAGTGCCATAACAGTCTATGTCATATATAAGGCTAATCATGGTGGTGAGTTAGGGAGGGAAAGGTATAGCCTGAAGAGATGAGTCTTCAATCTGTGCTTGAAAGAGGTCAGAGACTCTGCCGTTCTGACATCCACCGGAAGGTCATTCCACCACCGTGGGACCAGGACAGACAGCAGTCGTGAGCGAGAAGTGTAGGTGTGGCGAGGGGGAGGCGCCAGACGGCACAAAGTGGCAGAACGGAGGGGTCTTGCTGGTGTATAGGTCTTGATAAGTGATTGAATATATACAGGGGCTGATCCCTTAACTGCCTGGTACGCGAACACCAAAGTTTTAAATTTGATGCGAGCCATAACAGGCAGCCAGTGGAGGTTGCTGAGCAATGAATGTCTGGGAACATTGAATACCAGATGGGCTGCAGCATTCTGGATCAGTTGTAGGGGTCTGATGGCAGATGCTGGAAGGCCAGCCAGCAGAGAATTGCAATAGTCCAGGCGGGACAGGACCATTGCTTGGACAAGGACGTTTACGTGTTTCTCCAGGATAAGCTTTTTTACAATATTTGAGTATTTAAAATTTTTTTGAATTGGTATACATTACGCCGGGACGGATGGTGCAGTGGGTAGCACTGCGGCCTCACAGCAAGGAGGTCCTGGGTTCGAATGCCTGTCGGCCGGGGCCTCTCTGTGTGGAGTTTGCGTGTTCTCGCCGTGTTTGCGTGGGTTTCCTCCGGGTACTCCTGTTCCTCCCACAGTCCAAAGACATGCAGGTTAGGCTGATTGGAGAGTCTAAATTGCCCATAGTTGTGAGTGTGTGAATGAATGGTGTGTGTGCCCTGCGATGGACAGGCAATGTATGCTGGGATAGGCTCCAGCCCCCTGCGACCCTGTTCAGGATAAGCAGGTTAGGATAATGAATGAATTAATGAATGGTATACATTACATGAATACTTCTAAACAGACCCTATTGTAATTTTTTACCAGAGCATTGTTATACTTATTTGGAGATATCTCTTTATCCAGTCACCTACAGATGCACACAAATAATGTGCACACCTGGACAAGAATTACAGTCATGTCATATTGTTAATGATTCAGATTATTACCAAAAGCCGTGCATGTATTCTGTGTGTGTGTGCACTCCACTAACAATCTCTGATTAAACCCGATGCCCAACAAAAGGCAGAACTTGAGCACAGAGAGCGCAGACAGCTCATGACGGAAGAGGAGATATCCGGAGCCAGTGTGCACTAAAGCCTCTACCGAGCGACGACTGAACTCCACTTGAGAAAGACGTGGAACAATTTCAGGGAGGACAACGGGAGAGCCCCATTCTTGCGGAAGAAACCCAACGGCAGAAACATAAACATCCCGGATTCACGTGATCATATCATTCCGGCTATAAGCCAGCTAACCTCTCCCTCTCTAACCCTAGATGGGATTACCCAAGACGGGCGACTAGGCTGGGAAGGAGGACTTCCGAGGCCGGGGAACCACTCGGATTGGACGGCCCCGCAACGGACCAACACGGGTGAACGCAGCTGTGTGAATTCCGGTTCTTTTTGTTTTTTCTTCCTTTTCGGGGTTCCTAATTTTTTGGCCGCTTATTTTTTTTCTCTTTTTTTCTTTTTTTAAAAAAGGAATTACTTTTCTGCTCTGAACAATTGAGATGTGCCCTGAAGGCACTAACAGAAAAGAGAAATTTTTGTTCACCAATTTTGCTCTCTCTCTCTCTCTCTCTCTCTCTCTCTCTCTCTCAACCAGCGGGTCACCACAAACCGCTTTAAAGTTGGGATATTTTTTAATGGGATATTCTAGAGCTGTGTCTGAGACAGTGTTTTCCACTTAGATCAGCTAAGCATGAATTGATTGACTTTCTCATGGAAGAGTGGTGTTGTATTCCTCCTGAAGGATTCCAGATTCCGGTGTACTCATACAGACTGTATGGGTCATACAAGGTGGCCCAGCAACCTATTAAGTAACACCACATTGTAACACTACATAAAACACGCACCAGAACGCATAGGGAAAAACTCAAAAAGTATTACTCACCCTGGCAATTTAATATTTCTGTTGAGAAAATCCTCAATTTGATACATGTTCGTTAGTATAGACATTTACACATACACACACTTAAAATACTTATTGAATAGAATTTTGCCATTTTAATTCACAAACATTATTCAAACATTATACTGTAAGAGGGCATTGGGATTAATCTATTTAGAAAAGACAGCACACATACTGTATAAGTTGCCCCCTTAACACCATATGCAAATGATAGCCAGAATTACCTCTCAAGTTCCTCGGTTTTTCACATTGCCTGTGATGTAAATCTAAACTTGTGGACAGGAACTTCATATTACTTTGCTGTAATACTAATCTGTCAAGCAGCATGGCATTTGAGGACATGCACTTGCAAGATGAAATCATGCATCAGCTTCGCAAAATGATTTGTGTACAGCAATATTAAAAACATGCAATTCAAAACTCTTTAATTATTAATTACATGTCATTTAAAAAAACATTTTAAAGGAGATACATACATACATACATTGTACAGTATCAGATTGAACATTTTCTTGTGTTCATTTTCATGCGACAGCTCTGCTCTTTGGTTGCATCATTTGCTCTTTGGTTGCAGACAGATGTCTGCACCCTCTGATCATGTCCTTCTGGCTTAATCAAATTCCACTGGGGCCAGAAGACAAACACCAAAAGTAATGCAAAGATGCTTATTAGTATTACTTCCTACTTGGCAGCAACTGGATGCTGTCTACTGTTACATTCCACATTGCTTTGTTGTGTTACCTCTGTTTTTCCCTCCTTTCATCATTCCATTTGCTGTCCCTCCTGTCAATCATCATTATCCTGGTCCCGCCTCGACTGATCACATCCAGCCTCTGCTAGATAAAAGCTGTGTGTTACTGCCGCTCACTCTCTCACTCATCTCATTCAGCACTCCTTTGTGTATATGTGTTAAAAAACAGGTAAGGCAGGTAAGACAAAGGCCTCTATACACTGCAGCTACATGTAGGTGGAATTAGTGTATAGACACATTAGGAAAGGGGTGGTTGCCAACTCTGTAATTTGTGTTTTGTTAGAGTAGTCAAATAGGCTTTTGTTTGTTTGCTAAGTAAGTCAGCCAGCCTATCTTTGGTTCTAGCTTGGTTTGATTTTGTTTATTTCATTTAAATTCTCAACATCCGTGTCCCTTGGCCTTGTGATCTAAATGTGTTCTTTGTTTTTGTGTAAATGCCTGTAACAATTGTAAATAGCACTTTTTTGTATAATATACACCTTGTTTTTGCACTTTCATTCTGGCTAGGACTGCATGATTTACACTAAATATGCTCAACAACCTTCCACCTGGTAAAATATATATGTTACGCAATCCCTCCTACCCCTAGACATCTGGGGGTTTGTCCCAGATGTTTTTGATGTAAATAGTTTGAGTGAGTGTGCTTTGTAGTAGGCTATATAGTGTTGAAATATTATAATTTTCTGCTTCTGGATTTTGTGTAAGTGTGTATAGTAGTAGTAGCCTATAGTACTGAGAAGTTGTGCTTTGGTGTCCAGGGTGTATTGAAATTAGTTATACAATGGCTCAGACTGATTTTGATTTGGATAAATTGATTAAAAGCTGTTGTTGTGTTTGATAAGTGTCGTAAGGCCACGTTATTATTTATTGCACAGCATTATGGCATCTCATTACCAAAGCAGTCCCTTAAAAGGGAAATTCGATCTGTGGTGTGGGATAAGTTGGTTGAGCTGGATATCTTTGACCTGCCTGCTGATGAAACAGAGCTGGAGCAGGGTGCTGCAGCTTCTCCTGGATCAGAGGAGGAAGAGGAGAGGCCACCGCCGCTCACTGTGCCCAGGTTTGAGGAGCTCTCACCAGCCTCCTCTGAGTCGGTGATTGGGGCAAGGTTGAAAATTTGTTTGGCCAGCCTTCAACTAGAACGAGAAGCCATTGAGCAACATGAAGCCCGAGAGACACTAAAAAGGGCTCAAAAAATTGAGTTAGAGGATAGGATAGCCATACGCACACTGGAGATTGAGGCAGAGACTAAATTAAAGCTGCGTAAACTGGAGTTGGAGAAAGCCGCTGCCCAGACTGTTACTGCACCCACCTCAGTTATGTCCGCACCACTTTCCGGGCCTATTTTAACACATTTGAGCGCCTTGTTACTGCACTTAACTGGCCAAAAGACCACCTTACTACAGGTAAAGCGCAGGATGCAGTAGCTACTTTCTCTTGCCGACAGTTTAGATTATGAACTGGTGAAGGCTGCTCCATGCTTATGAGTTGGTGCTGGAGCCTTATAGACAACAATTTAGAGACTACCCAAAAGCTCTGACCCAGTCCTTTGTTGGGTTTGCTAGAGAGAAGGCAACTCTTTCTGATAAGGGTGTGCTGCTAGCAAAGTAACCGATTTTAGATCACTCCGGGAGTTAATTTTATTGGAGGAGTTTAAAAAGTGCACACCAGAGTGTAGTATATCTAAATTAGCAAAAGCTTTCTTCCTTAAATGAGGTGGCAATCTTTGCTGATGAGTTCACCCTCACACAAAGGTGTATTTGCAATGTCCTGTGGGAAAACTTCTGATGCTGCCCCCCCTGTTCATTCACCAGTTAAACTCCCTAAATCTCGCCCATTACACTCGAAGGAAGAGTGAGAGTACTTCTACTGGCACAAAAGGGGCCATATTATAGCAGATTGTTTTTTATTGAAAGGTAAAAAAATCCCAGCATCGGTTTCATTAGAACTGTATCGAAACAGTCCCCCAGTAGCCATGACAAAGGTAACGTTGTCTACGGACCATTCATATTTGTGTCTCTGGTTGGGGAACCCAACGTCCAAAAGGCAGATCTTGCCCTTGTCAGATGTGTCCTCCTGTGGTGCAGACATAGTTCAGGGAATCAAGATGGGCTTTATTAATGTTCCGTTGCACCAGGTGCAAATTAACACCAATTTAATTTCTGGCTATTTTAACGTAGCCATGTGTTCTGCTCTGCCAGTCCCAGGGATAAACTTCATTATGGGGAATGATATTGCAGGTGGTAAAGTGCAACCTGTACTAGAGGTTTTGAAACACCCCAAGATGCATGCGATGCCAGAGGTCTCAAAATCTCCTCCTGATATTTTCCCTGCATGTGTGTTTACCCGAGCACAAGCACCTAAATGTGGTGAGCAGGTGAATTTGTCAGACTCCATCCTAGCCACTCCATTCACTAGTGATATTCCAGTCCCTGAGGACCCAACTAAAATGGTGAAGGAGAAACCACTGTCCTTCGATTAAGCTGCCAGTCACATGTGAACAGCTTATTGTTGCTCAGAATACAATCCTTCTCTCACCTATTGTTTTACTTCTGCTGTTATCCCTGAAGATGTGAAAGACAGGCCAGTAGCTTATTTTGTGGAAAAGGGTCTGTTGATGAGGAAATGGTCACTACCTGTTGTAGCTGGCATGGATTAGGGTGTCGTGACTCAAGTAGTTCTACCCACATCTTATCGCCAGCAAGTGGTATCATTGGCACATGATTACATTACATTACATTACATGGCATTTAGCAGACGCTCTTATCCAGAGCGACGTACAATGAATGAGAGCTTTTGGTCTGGTCACCTGGGGATAACCAAAACCTACAACAGGGTGTTGCAACATTTTCTTTGGCCCAAATTAAAGACCACGGCTACTCAGTACTGCAGAACCTGTCATAGTTGTCAGATTACAGATAAACCCAAGCAAGTAATTCCTTCCGCTCCTCTTTGTCCTATACCTGTTATGGGCAAACCTTTCACCCATGTGAGAGCGGATTGTGTTGGCCCAGAAGCAGAACAGGAAATAATTCCTACTTACCCTCATATGTGCAGCAGCCAGATTTCCAGAGGCGATTCCCCACCGTGTAATTACTGCTAAAGCAGTAGTGAGGGCCTAAGTTCTTCTCTACCTTGGGTTTCCCTAAGACTCTGCAAATCGATCAGGGATCTAATTTTCTTTCAAAGATTTTTAAACAGGTTTTAAGTGCCCTGGCAATTAAGCACAAGGTCTCTTTTGCATACCATCCCGAATCTCTAGGTGTGTTGGAACGGAGGCATCAGACCTTTAAGTCAGTACTACGGAAATATTGTCTGGAAACAGTAAACAGCTGGGATGAGGGATTGCCATTTGCTTTGTTTGCGCCAAGAGAATCTGTGCAGGAGTCACCAGCTGAACAGGTATTCGGTCACACAGTCCGAAGTCCTCTTCAGGTTTTTAAAAAACAAATAATGTCTAATTACTCATCAGTCCACCAATGTGTTGGATTATGTTAGTAAGTTAGAGCATTTACATCGGGCTTGCTCTCTTGCCAGAGAAGCACTTACCACCTCTTGGAGCACTATGAATAAGCGTGGAGGAGAAGCTAAGTGACACTAACTACATCATTCAAACTCCTGACTGCAGACGTCCGTCTGGTGCAATGGTACAAAAAACAAACAAAAAAATCCAGTGAGCTGCAGATAGAAACACCTTGTTAATGAGAGACGTCAGGGGAGAATGGCCAGACTGCTCAAAGCTGACAGGAAGGTGACAGTAACACAAATAATCACACATTACAACAGTGGTAGGCGGAAGAGCATCTCTGAACACACAAGGCATCATGACTCTAAGTGGATTGGCTACAGCAGTAGAAGTCCAAAAAATATGTCTAATAAATACCTAAGAAAGTGCTTGGTGAGTGTATATTCAACCAAGGAATGAAACACAAATCAACAATTTTGCTGCTATGCATCTTCAATTTTAAATTGCATTTTAAATCTCATTTACAGCGTAGTATAAAACACCCATTTCTAATTGAGTCATTATGATGCACAGCTGTTGCATTTATTTCAACTTATTAATCAGAGTACAGACACATACAGGGAAGTGGGGGAGGGAGGGGGAGGGGAGACATGCCACACTGATAATGTGCAATGGACATCCAGGAAACTGGACAAATGTATTGTATGTGTTGCTGAGAACATTAACGCTTCATGGGAAGCAAATTGGTGGTTACAAACTTGCAGTTCAGATTAATATCCTGGAAGGCAGTAGTGAGGTCAGGTAACCAGGATAAAGTTGTTAGTTATGTTAGTTAGTTATAGATGTTAATAGTACACCCAATGTACTGTGAATGCCAGACACCTGCACAGTGGAGTGGAAATGGAGCTCTATTCCTGCACTGAATCTTTTTCATGCTGAAATATGACAATGTTTAAATCATAGATGTATGCATAGATTGTGATGTTCAGATGACCTCTATGACATATTGGATCATTACAACCAGCACATATTCAATGGAACTGCTAAAGGAGCAAAGGTTTTGCAAAGCGAACAGTTTGTGTGCTCAAGTTGCCATACTACACATCGAAAACATTGATTGTGTTGCAGTTTCATTTGAAATGAAATTGATTCCTCCAAGTGGTTGTGGATTAAGACTGTGTAAGGTTGTGACACTTTATTGATTTACCTACAACTTGTCTGAGTATGCAATTGAACAAGCCACATCCCCCGTTACACCGCCCTCAGTGGAAGTACTTGCTAAAACATTGCAAAAAAACATTTCATCAACAGCTCTAATTATTCATAGTCTGCACCAGCCCAAAATAGCACATTTTCTGGTGACTGATCATGGATACATAATGTTGTGTTTTCAAAGAAGGAACCATGTGTCATATTGCTTTTGTGATGACCATACTCACAGGATTCTATGTAAATTGCAGCTCATATTAATAAACATCACAGCTCTGAATATTGAATGAAAGTGAAGATTAAAAGCTTCTGCTCACATGCGTGGTAGTGATGCGAACAAAAATGGGGAAGATATTTCTTGTTTCATTATTATTATTTCATTATTTCTTTTATTTAGCATTTCATTTTATTTAATTATTTAAATAAACATCTAAACTGCACCACCCATGACCCTGGTGCAACAACATAATAGAGGGGTGCAGGTGAACACCACTTCCTGCACTTTGCACACAATTCTGCCAACACAAGCTATTACAGATACAGAGAACATTTTCTCCTGAAAATTGCGAACAGATTGAATATTGTCAGGTTCTGTGTTTTGTGTAAGCTGTTTTGTCGTGTTTAGCGTTTTCGTTTATGTTTACCCTCTGTTTCATTCACTCTCATTAATTCGTTTTCGCCTATGCTCCATTTTGTGTCTCCGCCCCCCACTCCTTATATGTACTTTCTTCCTGTCTCTTGCCAATCCCTCCACCTGTTACTCGTTTGTGCCTGTTAGTTGTGTACTTAAACCCCAATGTTTGTGTCTTTCATTGCCAGATTGTCATGAGCCTTTGCCATACATTCCAGTGTTATTTTCTGTCTGACCTCCTGTGCAACCTGTTTTGTTTAAGGCTGCTGCGTTTTGAATTTCCCTCTGTTCTGTGTTCAGTTCTGTTTTGACATGCTGTACTTTGGTTTCTCGGATTTTGATTTTGGATTTCGTTTCTGTTTGGACTGTCTGTGTTTTCAACTGTGACATCGTCCATTCTCTGGATTATCCTTGATGTACCCGTTTGCCTGGACTCAAGTAATGCCTTCTCTGCCATTATGATCTGCTGGAAATTGACCCCTGCCTGAACTGCGTTGAGGTTAATACAGACTTCTATGTTAAGTTCACCTACTGTGGTCTTGCTATTGGGTTCAGTGGTGCCTGACAGAATATGGATAATAAGTTCTGGTTATGCTGACATGTCTATTTGCATTCTTCTCAATCGCATAGTACTCACAATTGGCTTGAATCAATTTTCAGTATTACCATGGCATCAATAATTAGAATCAAACAATTTTTTCTAAATAGAAAACAACAAATTATATTAAAGCATCATCGCATTGTTAATGTGCATAATGTCAGTGTGGAAAAATATTTCTAAATAAACAATATTATATTTTGTATCCATTTTACTATTTTACCTGAGTACTGTTGATGTACTGTTCATGAAGAAAAGACTACATAAAAGAGCTAAATTAATATTTTATGAAGATGTGTAGCAGTAACCACATTTTAGAACTTCTACAAAATGCAATAATGTTCTGTAATATTGCTGTAACAAATATGGAATTTATTTGTTTAAAAAGCTTTGTTTCTCATTCAACAAATATTTGTTATGAACAGTGCCTGAGGTTAATAGAAAAAATGTGACCATCTGGGCTATCAAGCTGAATTTCAACAGTTATCCTCCAGGTAATTGCATAAGCCAGTTGACCGCAGTCATGAGTGGGAAGTGCAGGTGCGACGAGGGGGAGGCGCCAGGCATCCAGAGGTAGCAGAACAAATGTTGATTTATTATTTCTGGAGACATTGGTCAGTGCAATTCTTATGGTGGGCCTTAAATGTGGGGTGGGCTGGGATGAGCCCAAATTCTGAAGTGAGGTATTCAGGTATTAAATGGAACCTGCCAGGGCCCACTGCAGCAGGCAGCCCGACAGGACAGTGAGGGCGTGTTTCAGATGGGTGGGATGACATTGTCTTATTGCTCAGCATTGGCCTTGCTGGTCAATTTGGCACCTGTTGAGCTGCATATGAAGTATGTTCCTCTGACTCATGTCTGTAAGAACCTGACTTGTCAACTGTGATGTCCCATATAGTCCTTGGGCCAAACCATTTTTCGGTACCATCTGGGTGGGCAAATTCTAGATGTGATTTTTTTAGTCCTATACATCCCTAGATTATGTTTTGATATGATAGACCTTTTGGTTTGGCAGCTTATTAGTGGTTATCACCTCCTAAAGGTATGGACTGCTTTCGTTCAAAACCGGAGTTTTGCCAAAAAAAGTCCCCTGCCATATTTTGCCCCCCTTCGCATGATTCGCTTGTAGGTCGGGCTGTGGGGGTGCTAGAGACATGAGCCTGCAGTTTTTGTTATGCGCCCTCCTGAACACGTAGAAACCAACCCTGAGTCGATCAGACCTTCCTAGGCCGAGCTATGGTCACTTTTCCCGCACCTACCCCCTACCGGTGAATGCCTCATTTTTGCGGTTTTCCGGAGGTATTGTGCGGTAGGTGCGGGAAAGTTACCATAGCTCAGCGTAGGAAGCTCTGATCGACTCGGGGTTGGTCTCTACGTGTTCAGGAGACTCAGGCGCATTAAGAACATGTCTCTATCAACCACAGCCCAACCACAGCCCGAGCTATGAGCAAATAACCCGAAGGGGAGCAAAATATGGCAGGGGACTTTTTTGGCTCCACCAGAAAAGTTAAAAAGGGTAAAACATTTTACCTAATAGATATCACCATGACACTTCCTCAGTTGGTTACTTACATAAAGACTATTATTTTTTGTATTAAAAGTTTTCTGAATTTTTATGTTTAAATATGCAAATGATGCATTATCTACTTAAAATATGTGTTCATTTACACATACAATACATAAACCCTTCTTGAAGGTTTTGTATATGTCCAGGTTTCAGTTCAGTTCAGTGAGTGAGTCTAGTGGCTGGTGACCGCTAGGACCATAGGCAGATGCCTTGTTGGTAAGTAATTTGTTCAAAGTACTTAAAACAAATAAAGTGTGTGTTTACCCCCTCAAATGAATTAATTTATTTATTTATTTATTATTTATTTAATTTATCTCCAGCCAGATCTATATTTAGAGGTAAGTTACCTTAGGTAAGTTAGCGGTAATGTATATTACATAGATACGCTCCCGTTAATAACTAGCTAGTTAATAACGAGTTAATCACTTTTTAGTTAGCTAGTTTGGCTAGCTAGTAGCTTGCTGTGCACCCAGGCATGAGACACGTGTTTATATTGTGGTAATATTGAACCTGTTAAGCCCGATGGGCCCGCCAGCGGGCCGAAAAAAATACCGGCTTGATCCATCACTAGAAAACATAATAAAACAGGGCAATGGTGTTTATTTTCAACTGTTGCTCAAAGTTTAGACCCTAATGTTCAAATGTTCGTCACAAAACACGATCGAAAGTGCAGGCTACAGTGGAGTCCAGTGGGCAAACGCAAAGACTGTTCCTGTTTACGTTATTTGAATGTGCAATAGTTGTTTTCAAGAGTACATTGTTTACACTAATTGTGATATTTTTGTTTTCTAATTGCACATTGACATTGATCACTTTTTATTTGGTTATTCTATTATTGGAGTGGACATTTTATAGCCCCAGGCCTGAGACTGAAGCCTTTTGTTCCTCCAGGTGTTTGTGTGTCCTTGTTGACAGTCTCCTCAATGGTCTGGTCGACAGGAATTCGCCCAAAAGGATTTCTGCTGCCAATTTGGACAGAGAAGCCTCCCTGCAGGAAGTGGGCATGTACTTCAGGGTGATCAGCAGGCAGTTGTGACATGGTTGCATAGTAGTAGGAAAGGTAGCGGGCGTAATTGAGCTTGTCGTAAGCAAAACACCAAGGGATCATCTCTCTGATGCATGCAAGGTGCAACATCCAGTTGCCTTCTCTAGAAGCACGAATCAGGCCCAACAGGATCTCTGTCATATCAAGGTAGGACATCCAGAAAGCTGAAAGACCATGTTGGCTTTGGAGAGAGTCCAGGTTTCCCCAGAATGGAAAGTAGTTCGCAAATGGTGTGGAACACCCCCATCCTGATGACAATGTTTTTGAACTTGTCATGCTGCCACACTATTTCTGCTGCCTTGGCGTAGAGTGCTTGGTCAAACACGCAGACAATTGTCTTTAACTGCAGGGACTCCATGATGCATACTGTCTGGTTTAGCATCTCGTACACAGTAGACAGTTCTGTAGCAGGGGCATTGATTGTTGGCATGTAGCTCACAGTATCCTGGACCACTGTGACATCGTTGCGGGTCTGGATGTTGAATCCAGTCCAGCTGCTCACGGTCTGAGCTTCTGGGGCAAACATTCGAGCAAGCAGCCAGACAACGTTCTTTGCCTTTGCATCATGTACCTGTGTGGTAGTGTTGGCATCTACACTTGGGGCGTTTGTTGGCCCCACTCTCTGTCCAGAATTGTAGGTGGGTAGCATCAGTGCTTTGGGGCTGATGCTCCGCTTTTTGACTTAGTGACTGTAGGCATGATCCTTTGAGGTACAGGTCCAATTACTTTTGCCTGGACAGCTATGCCATTGACTCGGTGAGAGGTTCCTGCTCCACTAACCGTCTCCTCTAGTCGGTCTATGTTGTCATAAGCCAGGGTGGTGAAGACATTTTGGTATATGTCTGTTGGTAGTGGTATGCCGTCCCTTGACAGTTCCATCTTCTGCAGACACAGTGCTGTGTCAATCTCTTCAGCCTGTGAATAGGACACACCGTGTCCGAGCCGATTCAAGGTGTGTACCAGTTCTGTGTTTCCTGTCAAGGACTTCACAGCAAACGGCAGAAGTAGGTGTTTTGGTGGCTTGATTCTGCCACTAGTGACTGCAAAGACCAAGTCACTGCCAAAGGAGGTGGTAAGTCGCTTGACTCTTTCAGATGGACTTGTGCACTCGCCGTTGAGGGGTCTGTGTGGTGTGTGTTGTGTGGGCTGGGGTCTGTGTGGTGTGTGTTGTGTGGGCCGGGGTCTGTGTGGTGTGTGTTGTGTGGGCTGGGTCTATGGGGACGGGGTGTGTGTTGTGTGGGCCGGGGTCTGTGTGTTGTGTGTTGAAATGTCTTCACCACCCTGGCTTATGACAACATAGACCGACTAGAGGAGACGGTTAGTGGAGCAGGAACCTCTCACCGAGTCAATGGCATAGCTGTCCAGGCAAAAGTAATTGGACCTGTACCTCAAAGGATCATGCCTACAGTCACTAAGTCAAAAAGCGGAGCATCAGCCCCAAAGCACTGATGCTACCCACCTACAATTCTGGACAGAGAGTGGGGCCAACAAACGCCCCAAGTGTAGATGCCAACACTACCACACAGGTACATGATGCAAAGGCAAAGAACGTTGTCTGGCTGCTTGCTCGAATGTTTGCCCCAGAAGCTCAGACCGTGAGCAGCTGGACTGGATTCAACATCCAGACCCGCAACGATGTCACAGTGGTCCAGGATACTGTGAGCTACATGCCAACAATCAATGCCCCTGCTACAGAACTGTCTACTGTGTACGAGATGCTAAACCAGACAGTATGCATCATGGAGTCCCTGCAGTTAAAGACAATTGTCTGCGTGTTTGACCAAGCACTCTACGCCAAGGCAGCAGAAATAGTGTGGCAGCATGACAAGTTCAAAAACATTGTCATCAGGATGGGGGTGTTCCACACCATTTGCGAACTACTTTCCATTCTGGGGAAACCTGGACTCTCTCCAAAGCCAACATGGTCTTTCAGCTTTCTGGATGTCCTACCTTGATATGACAGAGATCCTGTTGGGCCTGATTCGTGCTTCTAGAGAAGGCAACTGGATGTTGCACCTTGCATGCATCAGAGAGATGATCCCTTGGTGTTTTGCTTACGACAAGCTCAATTACGCCCGCTACCTTTCCTACTACTATGCAACCATGTCACAACTGCCTGCTGATCACCCTGAAGTACATGCCCACTTCCTGCAGGGAGGCTTCTCTGTCCAAATTGGCAGCAGAAATCCTTTTGGGCGAATTCCTGTCGACCAGACCATTGAGGAGACTGTCAACAAGGACACACAAACACCTGGAGGAACAAAAGGCTTCAGTCTCAGGCCTGGGGCTATAAAATGTCCACTCCAATAATAGAATAACCAAATAAAAAGTGATCAATGTCAATGTGCAATTAGAAAACAAAAATATCACAATTAGTGTAAACAATGTACTCTTGAAAACAACTATTGCACATTCAAATAACGTAAACAGGAACAGTCTTTGCGTTTGCCCACTGGACTCCACTGTAGCCTGCACTTTCGATCGTGTTTTGTGACGAACATTTGAACATTAGGGTCTAAACTTTGAGCAACAGTTGAAAATAAACACCATTGCCCTGTTTTATTATGTTTTCTAGTGATGGATCAAGCCGGTATTTTTTTCGGCCCGCTGGCGGGCCCATCGGGCTTAACAGGTTCAATATTACCACAATATAAACACGTGTCTCATGCCTGGGTGCACAGCAAGCTACTAGCTAGCCAAACTAGCTAACTAAAAAGTGATTAACTCGTTATTAACTAGCTAGTTATTAACGGGAGCGTATCTATGTAATATACATTACCGCTAACTTACCTAAGGTAACTTACCTCTAAATATAGATCTGGCTGGAGATAAATTAAATAAATAATAAATAAATAAATAAATTAATTCATTTGAGGGGGTAAACACACACTTTATTTGTTTTAAGTACTTTGAACAAATTACTTACCAACAAGCCATCTGCCTATGGTCCTAGCGGTCACCAGCCACTAGACTCACTCACTGAACTGAACTGAAACCTGGACATATACAAAACCTTCAAGAAGGGTTTATGTATTGTATGTGTAAATGAACACATATGTTAAGTAGATAATGCATCATTTGCATATTTAAACATAAAAATTCAGAAAACTTTTAATACAAAAAATAATAGTCTTTATGTAAGTAACCAACTGAGGAAGTGTCATGGTGATATCTATTAGGTAAAATGTTTTACCCTTTTTAACTTTTCTGGTGGAGCCAAAAAAGTCCCCTGCCATATTTTGCTCCCCTTCGGGTTATTTGCTCATAGCTCGGGCTGTGGTTGGGCTGTGGTTGATAGAGACATGTTCTTAATGCGCCTGAGTCTCCTGAACACGTAGAGACCAACCCCGAGTCGATCAGAGCTTCCTACGCTGAGCTATGGTAACTTTCCCGCACCTACCGCACAATACCTCCGGAAAACCGCAAAAATGAGGCATTCACCGGTAGGGGGTAGGTGCGGGAAAAGTGACCATAGCTCGGCCTAGGAAGGTCTGATCGACTCAGGGTTGGTTTCTACGTGTTCAGGAGACTCAGGCGCATAACAAAAACTGCAGGCTCATGTCTCTAGCACCCCCACAGCCCGACCTACAAGCGAATCATGCGAAGGGGGGCAAAATATGGCAGGGGACTTTTTTTGGCAAAACTCCGGTTTTGAACGAAAGCAGTCCATACATTTAGGAGGTGATAACCACTAATAAGCTGCCAAACCAAAAGGTCTATCATATCAAAACATAATCTAGGGATGTATAGGACTAAAAAAATCACATCTAGAATTTGCCCACCCAGATGGTACCAAATCGTCCAATTTTGGGGTTTGGCCCAAGGACTAATACGGAGGACAGGGTGTGCTTGTCTGGGCTCTCCTGAATGAATAGCGTAGGTTGCAGCAATGAGTGCTTGTGATATGTGACTTGGCGGAAACATTTTAAAAAGACATGAATGATATTTAGAGACATTGGTTCCTCTCTCTAATTGAATTATGTAGCACTGGCATTCGTTTCATGTCCCTAATTAAGTGTTAATGGATGATTAACTGAGATCTGCCACAGTTAACTGGATTATTGGTTGACATGTGGCCTCTGCTGAGACGTTGGGGGACCACAGAAATATCAGATCGTCCCCAGACTGCAACAGACACTTGGCCTTCTTCACCTTCTTTCTTTCCTTTTGAATTTCCTAATTGCTAAATGGGCCTTCTGTGCCTTCTTAGCGGTATCACACTTTTGTATTTCTGAGACTATGGATATGAGTGTCTGCAGAGTGATTATAATGTAATACAGTATTTTTGCAACTGATCCACACAAAAAAGAGCAAAAAAAACCAAACAAACCCAAAATAACATAATAGAAGTAAATATTAGTATTTGCAGGTTATAGTGGTCTTTTACCTCCCAAAAGATTGGGGTATTTGTGCAAAATAATGTGTAAAAGTTGTTCATGAAATGGCTATGGAATCATAATGGATTATTTTGATTAGACCTAAGGGGGGTATATAGGGTTGCCAACTGTCCTGTATTTGTTGTACCAGACAAATGTTGTAGAAATGCACAAGAGGACCTCGCAAGTGAAGGGTACGACTTCTACTGAAAATGACAAAGTTGCTGCGTGCAAGATTTCAACAGCATGGACGGTATCAATAAGCTTAACAGCACAATGTGCGATTCCAACACCGCAAAGAAAATCCACTGTGGAAGAACCAAAGCCGCTGTACTTGCTAACAGCCAATGCACTTGGTCCGAAAACTGTACGAGATATTCTGAAGGACTTGTCTCCAACTAAAGGTGAGGACGAGCCAGTGTATTTCTCAGTTGCTACAGCTGCCTGGAACAAGGGCAAAAAAATATATTTCCAGTGTGCCTTAGATACTTTAATCCATCTGACAGAGTGCAGTGTAAACTACTAGATTTTTATGAAAACAGTGATGAAACAGCCAATGGCCACCAAGCTATAATGGATTATTTAGGAAAACATCAACTTAATGCAGAGTGTATCACTTTGTATGCCACAGATAACGCAAATGTAAATTATGGCAGACATCACTCTGTTTAACAGTTATTGCACCATGAAAACAGTTGCATTTTGAAAGGTCTGCTTCTCGGCGGGAGGACCTTCATTGTTTTTTCACCTTCGTGGACATTGAGTGGAGTGAAATTCTGCATCACGTTTGCACTAGATGGCTATCACTATATCCAGCTGTCGATCATCTTTTACAAAGCTGGTCGGCGATTATGTCATACTTTACGTCACTCGGGGAGGCCTGTTGAAGATTTTTGTGGATGATGAGGCGAAAGTGTAAGTCAAAACCTAACTGTGTTTTTTCCAAAATGTGGGACTGGTCTTAGACCAGCTTGTTGGGAAGCTAGAGGAAATCCCACTCATCACTGACGTTTACGATGAAATCAGAAAATTCAAAGCGAAAATGATGATGTCATCTCCCCTTACATGTGCCTGGTATGCAAACCAGAGTGGGTCCAGTGAGTCCCTAACCAGGGGTCTTAGGTGCTGTAGAACTAACTGCTCAAATGTATTCATAACATGTACAATCAGTGTCACCGGCCTATAGCTGTTGA
The DNA here is from genome assembly GCF_963514075.1 of Conger conger. Taxonomy (NCBI): domain Eukaryota; kingdom Metazoa; phylum Chordata; class Actinopteri; order Anguilliformes; family Congridae; genus Conger; species Conger conger. The sequence continues at coordinate 51,592,285 of NC_083768.1, forward strand.
GGATGCTGGGACACGCCAGGCACTGGGGACCACATAGGATGCTTTCTGTGTTGAATGCATCTTCAGGCCTAGGGAGAGGTTGAAGATATGCTATAAGATATCCGTCAGCTGGCCTGCTCATGCCATCAGGCCCTGCTACCTTGTTTATACTCAGTCTTCTCAACTCTCTCCACATCTTGCCCAGAGTAATGGACTGGCTGAGGCTGGGGTAGGCAAGGGATGGTAGGAGGTAAAGGTAATAGATTGTTCTAAGTGAATCATTTTTTCTGCTAGATTAAGCATATGTTAAAGCACTCTCAAAATGGGTCAATATGCCTCTGCAGAGCAAGAAATTGGATAATTGATTTATGTATTTAATTTAAGTAACAGTCGCAATTCATTAAAACAATGCATTTTATTATTATGTTTATCATTGGTTACATAATTCAATCAAATCAGAACATGTCACATATAAAAACAATGTCCTATGCATGTGCACAGAGAAACTCAAAATATTTTGATGTCTGAATATATTGTCTCGCCAATTATTTAGAAAAGAACAACTTTTAAGAAATTGTACATGTTTTGTATCTGGCCCACTGGTAATCAAGATATTTAATGTGACATAGTGTCAAGTTTAACAATATTGTTAATCAGATTTCCCTCTTTCTGCCAAAAAAAAAATGGAAAAGGAAAGAAACATAGGGAATAACATTCTTGCTATGAGGTTTTTTGATACATGGAGAAAGTATAAAAATTTGAATCATGATGGACAGTGAACCTACTGCAATTCTACAGTTCTCTATACTGGCTTATTATGGACGTCTAAATGTGGCAATATTCAAATCAAATTGATAATTGGAAAATCAACATTCAATAATACATTTGTCATTTCATTTTAAAATTATGTGCACATAATAATTGACAAAAATAAAATAAATTCAATCACCCTTTTTTTACATCTTACTTAAAAAGATTTTTAATTGAACAAGAGAATGAAAAAAAAAAACACTTTTCACATTGATTGCATTTCCTTATTATGATTGCATTCATTCTGAAAACTTAAAATGAAATCTCAATGTGAAATGCATTTCTGATATCCACTAAATGTTCGGTGAAAGTCTGATAATTCAAAATTAGACTTTCCACACCTCATGTCTCATGCGGTCTTGTTTTTTCCTTTTCCTTTCATCATGCACCATCTGTGAAACATTTACAGTGGCAAGCTTTCAGGCAAGGAGGTAGGAACAGGAGAAAATAAAGAAACCAAACTTAAGGTTGGATTCAGATCCAAATGTTATGCTTTTTCCTGACGTGCCCTTCCCTGGCTTCAAGCAGGGAATACTGAAAATGCCAGGATGAAATATGGCAGCCACACCAAGCAGCATTTAGTTCTGATTTATGAAAGGGTAGGGAGGGAGCAATTATATTCCCTTGCTCCCACATTTTTTCTCCCTCCCGCCAAGGGTATAAATTGCAAGAAGGAATCACACAATGCAGAGCACTTGTTGCAAGTTACAAATTTCATCACAACGCAGCTCACTTGAGGCAAGAGAGCAAGGAAATGTGTTCAATTGGAACTGAATTCAGCCCATGTCTGTCGCTCATGAAAGGGGTCCTACAGGCACCAGGTTATTCTGTGCACAGCCTGAAGTGCAAACCTGCATCATGAACCACAGGCTTCAGTTGCCAGAGAATAATGTGAGGGGCAGTAACCAAGGCCTCCTGGGTTGGGAAGATGGACAGCCTTATGCTAGTGATGGAATTTGTTTGTTTGGCTAACTCGTTTGTTCACTTGTACTTCCGGAAAGTATGTGCATGAGTCTCATAGGCACCCACGCGTGGCTCCCTCACAATATCAGCCAGTCCAGTTATGGAACTGATTTTCATTTCCTCTTTTAACATTCATTTAATATATTGGATTAAATGAACAGGATTCAACCTTAAAATGGATGTCGGAATAGATCTCATGCATTTTTAAATATGGCGGGTCTTCTACAGGTCTTCTACAGGTCCTGAAGCATGTGATCATGGACACCAGTACATACCAAGATATTTAAATAACAAAAGGAATGCCCTGTTAAGTGTTTATAGACAAGGCTATACTGTTTAGAGCATTTTTAACTTGTTGTACTTCCATTAACAGAACTTCAATCTCCGCTTCAGAGGAGCTTTTTTCTTTTTTCAACTATCTCTTAAATAATTCCATATATGGTGTTTTAGGGGCGTCAATTTATGTTAATTACAAATTTTGTGCACGCGCCTTTGAATCACGATTATTTGGTATTTATCAACATACACACATGGATACGAAAGTCGTTAGTTACTTTCCAATCACGATCCAATTCCTGAAAATACTGATAAATGAGGCCCAATGTGTATTTGGCAAATATTGTAAAAATAATACATTTCTTTTTTAAATGTATTTTAAAGTTAGTATTGCTAGGCCTACAATATTTTTTAAATGAAACAATATAGGGGTGAGTTTCCTGATAGCGACATACTTCACGCACAATTTCAAGATATCTCTTGAAACTTCCCATCCATCCATCATCACCCGCTTATCCGGAGTCGGGTCGCGGGGGCAGTAGGCAAAGCCGGGTATTCCAGGCGTCCCTCTCCCTAGCAACGCATTCTAGCTCCTCCTGGGGGATCCCGAGGCGTTCCCTGGCCAGGAGAGATATATAATCTCTCCAACGGGCTCTGGGTCTCCCTCGGGGTCTCCGCCCAGTTGGACGAGCCCGGAAAACCTCCAAAGGGAGGCGCCCGGGAGGCATCCTGATCAGATGCCCGAACCACCTCAATTGGCTCCTTTCAACGCGAAGGAGCAGCGGCTCTACTCCGAGCTCCCTCCGGATGTCCGAGCTCCTCACCCTATCTCTAAGGCTGAGCCCGGCCACCCTACGGAGGAAGCTCATTTCGGCCGCTTGTATACGCGATCTCGTTCTTTCGGTCACTACCCAAAGCTCGTGACCGTAGGTGAGGGTTGGGACGTAGATCGACCAGTAAATCGAGAGCTTCGCCTTCCGGCTCAGCTCCTTCTTCACCACAATGGTCCGGTGCAACGCCCGCATTACTGCTGACGCTGCACCAATCCGCCTGTCGATCTCACGCTCCCTTCTACCCTCACTCGTGAACAAGACCCCGAGATACTTGAACTCCTTCACTTGGGGCAAAGACTCGTTTCCAACCCGGAGGGAGCAATTCACCGTTTTCCGGCAGAGAACCATGGCCTCGGACTTGGAGGTGTTGACTCTCATCCCGGCCGCTTCACACTCGGCTGCAAACCGCTCCAGTGCGTGCTGAAGGTCACGGTCCAATGAAGCCAGCAGAACCACATCATCCGCAAAAAGCAGAGATGCGATTCTGAGGTCACCAAACCGGACACTCTCCTCACATCGGCTGCGCCTTGAGATCCTGTCCATGAATACCACAAACAGGACCGGTGACAAGGGGCAACCTTGGTGGAGTCCAACACCCACCGGAAACGCGCTTGACTTTGTGCCGAGAATGCGGACACAGCTCTCACTTTGGTTATACAGGGACCTGATGGCTCGTAACAACGGCCCCGGTACCCCATACTCCCGCAGGACACCCCACAGGGTTCCCCGGGGGACACGGTCGAAAGCCTTCTCCAAGTCCACAAAGCACATGTGGACTGGATGGGCAAACTCCCATGACCCCGCCAGTAACCCTGCCAAGGTAAAGAGCTGGTCCACTGTTCCACGGCCAGGACGGAAGCCACATTGCTCCTCCTGAATCCGAGGTTCGACCGTCGGTCGGAGCCTCCTTTCCAGTACCCTAGAGTAAGCTTTCCCAGGGAGGCTGAGGAGTGTGATACCCCGGTAATTGGAGCACACCCTCCGGTCCCCCTTCTTGAAAATGGGGACCACCACCCCGGTCTGCCACTCTACAGGTACTGTCCCTGACCTCCACGCAACACTGAAGAGGCGTGTCAGCCAAGACAGCCCAACAATGTCTAGAGCCTTCAGCATCTCAGGGCGAATCTCATCTACACCCGGCGACTTGCCACTGAGGAGCTTTTTGACTACCTCAGCAACTTCCGCCAGGGATATAGGTGCAGATTCACCCGAGTCTTCAGGCTCTGCCTCTTCCACAGAGGACGTGTTGTTCGGGTTCAGGAGCTCCTCGAAGTGCTCTTTCCACCGCCCGACAATATCCCCAGTCCGGGTCAGCAGTTCTCCTCCCCTGCTGAAAACAGCCTGAGACAAGCCCTGCTTTCCCTTTCTGAGTCTCTTGAAACTTTCACATGCATTTTCCAAAACATTACATGAGGAGAGTTTTTCAAGAGTAACTCAAAAGAGTTACTTGAAGACAGCTTTCCCTTCAGTTAACTCTAGAGGTTTGTTTACACTACAGAATCACAATTACATCACAATGTTCATGCTAACAAATTGCACTTTCTTCAACATAACTAAAATTAGACAAAAGGTACCCAATTTACTGAGACAGTTACTGAGATATAATATCACTTTCAAAAAACTGCTCATGTCTGAAAAATGCACAGTTGTGTTTGGGGACAGTTCTAAGTAGCCTATGTTTAGATTTTAGGTTTTATAGGTAATTGTTTGTATGAAGACTGAAGGGCATTTAACATGGCATGCGTAAAACTAGAATCTTAGGACTAGTCCCAGGATGGTGGAAAAAAAAAAAAAAAACTTCAGTTGTGAGATGTTTCAGGAAACACTCAGTTAGTGAATGTCTTGAAGTATCTCTTACCACTATGACACGCTTTGGGAAACTTTAGCTGTTTACAGGACAACAATACAACGTACTTTAAGCAACAAAGACCTACATGGCAGGGTTATCATAAAGAACAACCTCAACACAAAATAAAGTGTCTGAACTATGCAAAAGAAAACATTGAAAAGCCTGAAGCCTTTTGGGATGTGCTTTGGAGTGACAGAACCAAAATTGAACTTTTTGGCCACTGTCAAAGAAGGTATCGTTAGTGAAGAAAGGGTGAAGCCTTTGTATAGAAGAATATCTTGCCAATTGTGAAGCATGGAGGTTAATCCATTATGGTTGTGTGGCAGCTGGGAGCACAAGAAATATTGTGCGAGTGTAAGGAAGAATTGATTCCACCAAATATCAAGAAATTCTAGAGCAGCGCTACTGAACTCCTCATCTGGGCCACAGTGTCAATGATCCAAAGCTTACCTCGGAATCAACCATGAAGTACCTCCAGGAAAGACAGAATGGCCACCACAGACTTGAATATTAGCGAAAATCTGTGGAAAATCTCAAACATGCCATACATGCAAGGATGCCAAAAAATATTTCTGAGCTAGAGGTGTTCTGCCAGGAAGAATGGGGAAAAATGGAAAGACTCTTAGCTGGCTACAGAAAGCTTACAGAAAGTTACAAAGTACTAACTCACAGGGTTCCCAAACTTTTGCACAGGGCCTTTTTCCTTTTTTATTATTTTGAAACTGTAAAAAATGAAAATGTGTTTTAAAATTTGAACATTTAACATTGTACTATTTTTACTACAGGTTCACTTAGATATTAATTGTAAAAGGCTTTTTGACCAGGGGTGCCCAAAGTATTAAATGTATTTAAATGCGATAGACTTTTCTGGAAAAAAATATGTTGTGCTAAACTAAGAGGTTTTTAATATATTTAACACATTCATCATACAAGAATTAAAAAATCTGGCCTATCAAATTGTTAGAAAATGCTGTGTCATGCATAAATGGTGGTGGTCCATATCCAGTAGTTACCATAATCATGTGTTGGGTAAATTTAGTTATTGCTATGCATTTTTTGGTTGACGTCAATACCTTTTATGGAGGGAGAAAACCAATCTGCTCCAGTACGTGAAAATATAAATGATAGTGTAGCTGTGAGCAGCGAAGATATTAAGGGAAATATTTAAAGTGACTGCAAAGGTAAATCCGTTAATGAATTGAGACATTGTATGGGGTTATTATGGTATGTATTAAGCATCAGCAAAATTACCTGAATCAAATGCATTGCAATATCAACTTATATCAGTCTAAGCATTATCATATTTCCTATGTGGGTGAAGTTCAATGTATTATCACTGAACACCGCCTCAGCACCAGCACACCTCCTCAGCACACTGCCTCCTCCACATTTTTTCGAAGAGACATCCGCAAATCCTTTGCAACCACCATACCCCTCTCTGTGCCATTCCCCCCTCTAGGCCCATCCCTTCCTTTTCCACTTTCTCTCCCCTTATAGATTCTGATGTTTCTCAACTCCTGCTCTCCCACTGCCCTACAATCTGTGCCCTTGACCCTATCCCCTCTTCTCTCCTCCAGACTATCACACCTGATATTCTCCCATTTGTCACCTCCCTTATCAACTCCTGGCTGTTTTCCATCATCCTCCAAGAGGGCCCACATCACTCCATTGCTAAAAAAGCCTACCCTGGATCCCTCCATCATCCTGAACTACCGCCCGGTATCTCTTCTTCCTTTTCTTTCTAAAACCATAGAACGAGCCGCTTCTAGTCAACTTACTTCTTTCTTTTCTAAAAACGACCTGCTAGACCCCCATCAGTCTGGCTTCAGATCTGGCCACTCAACAGAGACCGCGCTCCTCTCTGTCAGTGAATCACTCCATGCCGCACGAGCAACCTCCCTCTCCTCTGTTCTCATTCTTCTAGATCTCTCTGCTGCCTTCGACACTGTGGATCACTCCATCCTCCTGTCCTCCCTGCCAGCAATGGCGATCTGTGGCACAGTCCTGGACTGGATTGAGTCCTACCTCTCTGGTCGCTCCTTCCAAGTTGCCTGGGCTGGTTCAGTATCAACACCTCAGCACCTTGCCTCAGGAGTTCCCCAGGGCTCAGTCCTAGGCCCGCTTCTTTTCTCTCTTTATACTCGTTCCCTTGGCCCTGTTATCACTGCACATGGTCAATCCTACCAACTCTTCATCTCATTCCCACCATCTGATACACAGGTTTCAGCCCGTATCTCTGCTTGCCTGAGTGACATTCAGAGCTGGATGGACAACCACCATCTAAAGCTCAACCCAGGCAAGACTGAAATGATATTCATCCCTGCTATTACCTCTCCCCATCTGGATCTCCCCATTTCCTGAGGGGATACCTCACTGATGCCATCACCCTGTGCAAGGAACCTCGGCGTGGTGATGGACAGCAGACTGTCCCTCTCCGAGAACATTGTGGCGGTGACCTGGTCATGCTTCCTATACAACATACGGAGAATCCGCCCCTTTCTCACCCCCAACTCGACCCAGCTCCTGGTCCAAGCGATGGTTTTGTCCTGCCTGGACTACTGCAACTCTCTCTTGGCTGGCCTCCCAGCGTCTGCAATCAGACCCCTCCAACTTATCCAGAATGCAGCAGCTCGTCTGGTCTTCAACCTTCCCAAACACTCATGTCACCCCCCTGCTTACTTCCCTCCACTGGCTGCCTGTCATGGCTCGCATGAAATTCAAAACATTGGTGCTAGCCTTCCAAGTAGTTAAGGGGTCTGCCCCAGCTTACCTCCAAAAAATCATCACTTACATTTACATTTACATTTTAGTCATTTGGCAGACACTTTTAATTCAAAGCGACTTACACGTGCATAGGTTCTTCCACAAGCTAAAACATCATGTCCATAACTAGTAAAATACACATTAAATGCTATTCTAAACAAAAAATACAGTCATTGTAAGTTCTTCTTTAATTTTTCTTTTTCTTTTTTTGGGTTAGACAAGTGGGATATCGGAAAGGGGGGGATGGGGGGGAATCAGGAGGGTGGACTAAGGTACAGTTTGAAAAGGTGTGTTTTTAGTCTGCGTTGAAATAGGGGGAGGGATTCTGCTGTCCTGACAGTGGTAGGCAAGTCATTCCACCACTGAGGAACCAGAACGGAAAACAGGCGTGAACATGCAGCTCGACTGCCAGGTGCTCGGAACCATAAGGCAACCAGAGCTGGCAGACCGGAGTGGTCTAGCTGGGGAGTCGAGAGTGATTAAGGATTGGATGCAAGGTAGGGCAGTCCCCTTAGCAGCCTGAAATGCCAACGCTAGGGCCTTTAATTGGATGCGGCAATAAAAAGCCAGTGGAGGCCAATGAGGAGTGGGGTGACATGAGCCGACCTGGGCTGACTGATGATCAGGCAAGCTGCAGCATTCTGGACCAGCTGGAGGGGCTTGATGGCACAAGCTGGGAGACCAGCTAGGAGGGAGTTGCAATAATCCAGGCGGGAAATGGCGAGTGCCTGGACTAGGAGCTGGGTGGCTTTCTCCATCAGGAGATGACGGATACGGCAAATATTGTAGAGGAAGAACCTGCAGGTTCTGGCAGTGGAGGATACATGTGGAGCCAGGGTGAGGCGGTTACCAAGAGTCACCCCCCAAAATTCTTGGCCGTGTGGGAGGAGGATACTACAAAGTCCTCAACAATCAGTGAGAGGTCGGTTGTCGGAGAGGACTTAGCAGGGATGTAGAGAAGCTCAGTCTTGACAAGGTTAAGCTTCAGGTGAGCCAAGCAGGCAGAGATCTGTGTGGTGACCTGGGTATTGGGGGGGGAAGGAAAGAAAGAGTTGGGTGTCATCGGCCTAAGAATGGTAAGAAAAGCCATGGGAAGAGATAACAGAACCAAGAAACATAGTGTATAGAGAGAAGAGGAGAGGACCAAAAACTGAGAAGGAATTGTGAATGGCATCTACCTTCTTTTCAAAGAGGGAGACAAAGTCATCACGTGTGAGTGATGAGGGAGGTGGGGGAGAGAGGGGGAAAAAAGAGAGGAGAAAGTTGAAAACAGTTTGCGGGGATTAGAGGCGGCTGCATTCATTTTAGAGTGAAAGAAGGAAGATTTAGCTAGAGAGACAGAGGAATAGAAAGATGATAGAAGGGCATGGAAGGAAGCTATATCACTGGGGAGACAGGACCTTTTCCATTTTCTCTCCGCTGCCCGCAGTTTGGTTCGGACAACTCGTAGAGCATCAGAAAGCCAAGGATTGGGGGGGGAGCCTGAGCTAATTTGGTGGTGAGGGGACACATAGAGTCAAAGGAAGATGAGAGGGAGGACATGAGGGTTGTAGCAGCAAGAAAGTCAAGGTTGAGGTGGGAGGCATAGGCTGATATGAAGTCTGCTTTCTGGACGGCGGACTAGCAGTTCCAGAGGCCACCAGCCACACAGAGATCAACACCAGCGGATCTGGGAGGGAAGATCAGGTTAGAGATATTCCGGCCATGTTGGCGGGAGGCAAACCTCCTACCTGACTGGGACCCAGAGAGGGAACTAGGGTGAACAAAAGGAATCCTATGCAGTGAAGTGAGGGCAGGCAGCAAAAATAAAATCAATCATCAGGCTTTCAGACAGCCTTGATGGACACCCGTAGATAGACACCCCTTTGTACGCTTGCGACTTTGTACACTGAGGCAAGTAGACGAGGCTGCTGCACCCAGCTGCTTAAATAACACTGACACTGAATCACAGAAAATGCTACAAACCCACTGGAGAACACTAATGCACACTGAAGTGAGCTCAGCTGTGCCAGTAATTATACCCTGAACAGGGTGCAAACTATTGGCTCCTCCTACAACAAAAGCTGTGGCCTGCCAGCCAGTGCAGACAATAGCCTAACTTAATAGCCTAGCTCACCTGAGAGAAATAAACACACAACCCAGTTTCACTGCAATCTAAATAAACACCACTTGTACTAACTAACAAACAACCAAATAAACAGCAGAATCACACTAAAGTGACTACTAAACTTGGTTAGAAACAGCACAAACAAATGATACTTAACTAATCCCGGAGAAAATGCTACAAACCCACTGGAGAACACTAATGCACACTGACCTTACACCCCTGCCAGACCTCTTCGTTCAGCCTCCACACGATTGGCACCTCCCCCTCTCCGAACTAGTGTCTGTTCTGGCTCCACGGCGGTGGAACAAACTCCCCGTTGAGGTCAGAACAGTAGAATCTCTTCCGATCTTCAAGAGCAAACTGAAGACTCTTCAAGCTGCACCTCTCCCTGTCCCTCCCTACCTCCCTGTAAACCTTAATTGTTGTCTTTCTGTGTGTATCAGGATGTTTTGTTTGGCCAGGTAAGCAGTGTTTGGTTAGGTAAGTGGTTTGTTCATACATTTGCATGTTGCGGTATTACGATTTAAACAACAACAAAAAAAAGATCATCAAATAGGCCCTGGTCCTTATCTTTGTTGTACAGGTAGCAGTTGAAATTGTACTTCCCTCTAGGGTCTTTCAGCATACTTATCCCTGGTTATGAGTATGCACTTTGCACTTTGTTGTATGTCGCTCTGGATAAGAGCATCTGCCAAATGCCATTAATGCAATGTAATGTAATGTTATGTATCACACATTGACCTATTGGGTCCAGGGCCGTGTTTCCTGATAACGGTGCTCCTATTGACAGAATTTTTTTAAAGCGAGATTTGTAGCATAAGCTATGTGATGGCAGGGTGGTACAGTGGATAACAACATCACCTCACAACAAAAATGTTCTTGGTTCAAATCACGACTGGGGTCTTTCTGTGTCGAGTTCGCATTTTGCTGTTTTTCAGATCTTAATCCCTCTACCGACCTAATCCCCCTCCCAGTCTCCCTCTATTTCCAAAACAATTTACTTGTGGGTGGTACATTTTGGGAGGAGTTGAGAAAGGATTTGTGGAGGTGAGGTGGTCAACACCATGGCCATACAATCCAAGACTTTGTTTTCAATAGAGATTTTATGTCTGACTTGAAATGTGTGTTATTATAGTTATTTACATTACTTTGGTGGGAGAAAATCTAAATTTCTGTGACAATAGCAGAGATACTTACTGCCTGAGCCATGTCACCCCCCAATCAAACCTTTCAACATTCAACTGTGCACTAAAAATGAACCTGAGCTTTTTTTCCCAAGAGCTTAGTTGAAAAAGGCAGGACTAAATCAATTAGCCTAACAAGGCCACTTCATGCTTGTTTGCAGCAAACTAAACATTAAACAATTCTTTTCCTGCTTTCCAATAGACATGCTCGGTGCCCTGTGAGAACAATTTTGTTAACAGTCTTACAAAATGTTGCTGTAATTCTCTTTGTTTGAAAGGTTATGCTCAATAAACTTGTTATAGGGCCTCCTAGGAGGTATGTTCATGTAAAATATTAGTCCCACAACCCCACTGGCCAGAATCGAGTACTGACCATGCCTGTGCCAACTGAACCTGGTAGTGCACAGTTACTTAACCAATGAGAGGGACTGCAGCCATAATGAAAAATAATACATGACTATTTCCCACAGCATTGAGGAACAAGACAGGGTTGCCTTGTTGCCATTCCTATTTGCACTGGCAGTTGTGCCTCTTGTCAATTTTGGAAAAACTCTATCAGTCAGCACCATTGTTTTCCCCAACTGCAACACATAATTTTGCTGCTTGATTATATGTCAGACTGCTTGAAACGAAAGGGACAGTTTCTTTGGATCTTTAAAGCAATTTTTTCCTGAAGTAGCCTACACAGTTAAGAACGTCCATGTCCTCAGGTCTTACAGGTTAGATACAATGTACACAGTCAAACACCCCAACCCCAGTGGCTACTGCTGAACTCGAAACATGAGGCAAAACACTGTAAAACATCATACGATTAACGTCTGTTTACTTCCATGATTATAACCAAGCAGTGCTGCATGATGGCAGCAATGAAGCATAGTGGTTATGGAATTTGCACAAGGTTGTAGGTTGAATTCTCAGGTGGGGCCCTGCTGTTATATCTTTATATCAAGGTGCCATTGGAGGAGACTGAACACATTGTCATGTTTGTGGAACCATCTTGAGATGATACCTGCTGTATGTTATCCTGCTGGAAGTAGCTGCCAGAAGATTGGAAGACTGGCCATAAAGGGATGCACATGGTCAGTAACAATACTCAGGATGGCTGCTATGCTCAATTCCATCCATCCATCCATCATCACCCGCTTATCCGGAGTCGGGTCGCGGGGGCAGTAGGCAAAGCCGGGTATTCCAGGCGTCCCTCTCCCCAGCAGCGCATTCTAGCTCCTCCTGGGGGATCCCGAGGCGTTCCCTGGCCAGGAGAGATATATAATCTCTCCAGCGGGCTCTGGGTCTCCCTCGGGGTCTCCGCCCAGTTGGACGAGCCCGGAAAACCTCCAAAGGGAGGCGCCCGGGAGGCATCCTGATCAGATGCCCGAACCACCTCAATTGGCTCCTTTCGACGCGTAGGAGCAGCAGCTCTACTCCGAGCTCCCTCCGGATGTTCGAGCTCCTCACCCCATCTCTAAGGCTGAGCCCGGCCACCCTACGGAGGAAGCTCATTTCGTTCTCGTTCTTTCGGTCACTACCCAAAGCTCGTGACCATAGGTGAGGGTTGGGACGTAGATCGACCAGTAAATCGAGAGCTTCGCCTTCCGGCTCAGCTCCTTCTTCACCACAACGGTCCGGTGCAATGCCCGCATTACTGCTGACGCTGCACCGATACGCCTGTCGATCTCACGCTCCCTTCTACCCTCACTCGTGAACAAGACCCCGAGATACTTGAACTCCTTCACTTGGGGCAAAGACTCGTTTCCAACCCGGAGGGAGCAATTCACCGTTTTCCGGCAGAGAACCATGGCCTCGGACTTGGAGGTGCTGACTCTCATCCCGGCCGCTTCACACTCGGCTGCAAACCGCTCCACTCTACAGGTACTGTCCCCGATCTCCACGCGACACTGAAGAGGCGTGTCAGCGAAGACAGCCCAACAATGTCCAGAGCCTTCAGCATCTCAGGGCGAATCTCATCTACACCCGGCGACTTACCACTGAGGAGCTTTTTGACTACCTCAGCAACTTCCGCCAGGGATATAGGTGCAGATTCCCCCGAGTCTTCAGGCTCTGCCTCTTCCACAGAGGACGTGTTGTTCGGGTTCAGGAGCTCCTTGAAGTGCTCTTTCCACCGCCCGACAATATCCCCAGCCCGGGTCAGCAGTTCTCCTCCCCTGCTGAAAACAGCCTGAGACAAGCCCTGCTTTCCCTTTCTGAGTCGTCGGATGGTTTGCCAGAACTTCCTCGAGGCCAACCGAAAGTCCTTCTCCATAGCCTCCCCGAATTCCTCCCATACCCGGGTTTTTGCTTCAGCAACTGCCGAAGCTGCAGCCCTTCTGGCCACCCGGTACCTGTCTGCTGCTTCAGGGGACCCCCGGGCCAGCCAAGCCCGAAAGGCCTCCTTCTTCAGCTTGACGGCCTCCCTCACCGCTGGTGTCCACCAGCGGGTTCTTGGGTTGCCGCCCCGACAGGCACCGATGACCTTCTGGCCACAGCTCCTGCTTGCCGCCTCTGCAATGGAGGCTTTGAACATGGCCCACTCGGACTCCATGTCCCCAGCTTCCCCCGGGATGCGTGAGAAGTCTTCCGGAGGTGGGAGTTGAAGACCTCGCGAACAGGGGCCTCCGCCAGACGTTCCCACTTCACCCTCACTACACGTTTGGGTTTACCGGGTCTGTCAGGCAGCCTCCCCGGCCACTTGATCTAACTCACCACCAGGTGGTGATCAGTTGACAGCTCTGCTCCTCTCTTCACCCGAGTGTCCAAGACATACAGCCGCAGGTCTGATGATACGACCACAAAGTCGATCATCGATCTTTGGCCTAAGGTGCTCTGGTACCAAGTACACTTATGAGCTACCCTATGCTCGAACATGGTGTTTGTTATCGACAATCCATGACCAGCACAGAAGTCCAATAACAAAACACCGCTTGGGTTCAGATCAGGCAGGCCGTTCCTCTCAATCACCCCCCTCCAGGTTTCTCCGTCATTGCCCACGTGAGCGTTGAAGTCGCCCAGCAGAACTATGGAGTCTCCGGGTGGCACCCTTTCCAGGATGCCGCCCAGTGACTCCAAGAAGGCCGGATACTCTGAACTGCCATTTGGTGCATAAGCACAAATGACAGTCAGAGCCTTCCCCCCAGCGACACGTAGTCGCAGAGAGGCGACCCTCTCGTTCCCCGGGTGAAACTCCAACACAGTGGCGCTCAGCCGGTGGCTTGTGAGTATCCCCACACCCGCCCGGCGCCTCTCACCTTGAGCAACTGCAGAAAAGAACAGAGTCCAGCCCCTCTCCAGGAGTTTGGTTCCGGAACCAGTACTGTGCGTGGAGGTGAGCCCAACTATATCTAGTTGGTACCGCTCCGCCTCCCGCACTAGCTCCGGTTCCTTCCCCACCAGAGAGGTGACGTTCCATGTCCCCAGAATCAGTCTGCGACGCCGAGGATCAGCACGCCCGGATCCCCGCCTTTGCCCACTGCCCGTTGGGCAAAGCACCCGACTCCGATGCCGACCCCTGCAGGTGGTGAGCCCACAGGGCGGCGACCCCACGTGACCAGTTCGGGCTGTGCCCGGCCGGGCCCCATGGGATAAGGCCTGGCCACCAGACGCTCGCCGACGAGCTCCCCTCCCGGGTCTGGCTCCAGCAGGGGGCCCCGGTTTCCCTTTTCCGGGCGAGGTAACTGGGTCTTTGTGTGGCCGTGTCATGGGAGTTTTTGAATCGCTCTTAGTCCGGCCCCTCCCCCGGGACCAATTTGCCTTGGGAGACCCTACTGGGGGCTGACAGTGCCCCCGACAACCTAGCTCCCAGGATCACCGGGACACACAAACCCCTCCACCACGTTAAGGTGGCGATTCCTCGGAGGGGGCTATGCTCAATTGCTCAATTTGTATTAAGGTAGGGAGGGCAAACATATTTGTTGTATTTCCAGAAAACAACATGAATATTGTGATTAAAATCTAAATTTCATTGTAAATTAAAGTATTGTGGACAATAATTGTCCTTTAATGTGGTACATTTTGTGGCTTTTAAACCCACATTTTACCAACATTCTATCAAAAGAGCAGGACCCAAAAAAACAGACAGATTGAATATTCCATTGTTTATATTTATGGGGTTCGGGAATAGTGACATAACAATGGCTCATTCTGGTTAATTTTACATGCTCATCTATAGCAGTTTGTGGCAGCTTGAATATTTTCAATGGATATTCCATATATCCTCCCTGATAACTTTAAAGTCCCAGCTGATTGGTAAATAGTTCCAGCTGATTGGTAAATGGTTTAAATGGGTTTTTATGGAGATATTAGGCTCCAATCATGTTAACGATTTTCAGGGGTGCCGCTACGTTTAGGTAGCAAATAACAATGCTGAATCCTTCTGATGTAATTTACATAGCAAATGTACACTCAATCACACTGCTTCACTCACAGTAGCCAAGAGAAATCGACGACGATTCGGAAAATATATAACTTTTAAAGATTAAATCAATCCTATAGTTTATTGAAGGTGCAACAGCGATTTTTGGTGTAATTTTATCGTACCACTGACCATATACCATTAACACGTTTTGTGGGTTAGTGCCAATAGCTTGTGCTAGCTACATCATATTAACCTAATATGGAGGATCAATAAAGTTCAAGAACTCACTAGTACTTCTTTTTGTGACCACTGCCAAAAAGGGGTCAAACTATGTTTTTGTAAGAAATGTATTGCTGAAAACATACACTTATCAAGCACTTTATTACACCTACTTATTCATGCAATTATCTAATCAGCCAATTGTGTGGGTGTAGTGTAATGCATACAACCATGTAGATACGGGTTGGGAGCTTCAGTTAATGTTCACATCAACCATCAGAATGAGGAAGTCTAAAAAATAAGTCTAATAAATACCTAATAAAGTGACTCCCTGAGTGTATATTTCAAAACATTGTCCAACCATGACACCACCACCAGCCTGAACCAGGAGGATGGATCCAGGGATTCATGTTGTTTACTGCAAATTCCGACCCTATCATCTGCATGTCACAGCAGAATTTGAGATGTATGTATATACAGTATATGCAGACATTGCTATATACATTGCATTGCTATAAAGCGGTACTGTATAATAATTAGGGATTAAACAGAACATGTCTTTATAAAGGATATGTATAAAGAGTTCTATTAAATGGCTGTTCTGTACATTTAATTTCAAATAGATATTTTTGAACATGGGCTCGGAATCTGTGATCAGGCAAGGTTGTTATGAGGGATCATGCAAGGCTGTTATGAGGACAAGGTTGTTAACCCATCCATTTGTAAAGAAAATAAAATAAAAAATAAAATGGAAAATGGAAATAAAGGTAGTGATGGGGAATTGCCAGAATCACGAGAGAGTGAATGTATGTGATGAATAAAATACGAAAGCAGCTGTAACCAGATACCCTCATGTCCCCAGGTGATGCTTCATACATTGACAGTGGAATGGAATTCTTTTAAAACTTAAGAAACCATGAGTCTGGGTGTATTTACATAAGGCTGTACTATTGCATTCCTTTGGAAAGGAGAACAGAGCAGTCTGCCCTCCTTTGTATATTCTATTTCACTCTAACAGGATAACATGGAGAAGGGACCACATTTCCGAAAGCACCCGCGTGTGTGTGTGTGTGTGTGCGTGTGGGGGGGGGGGGGGGGGTGTTGGGGAATGCATATGGCCAATGGGCTCCACATTCTCTTTTTTTGTAATTGGAACCTGCTGCTATCTTGGAAACAGAGACCTTTAAAAGCCTTTAAAAGGTTTAGATTAAGGAAATGCAGAAGTGTTTGTCTGTAACCTCTGCCGAATCTCCAATTAAAGTAAAAACTGCAAAACATCAGTTACAAAACTTACTGCAGTCTTCAATAGGTTATTTGTTGAACAAAACCGATATAGAAATACTACTTTTTTTAACCCTTAAGTCTTAGGGCTGGGCCGGTGTGTTTTTTTTTTTATTCATCCCTTTTTCAAGAGGCAATTTTCAATCTCTGTGGTAACAGGATATACTATTTGAAAGCATTTTAAACATTCCATTGCTTTAGCAACAGTTTTTTTTTGTAACATGTGGTTGGCAAGCGTGGGGGGGTGGGGGGGGGGGGGGGTGGGGGGGGGGGGGGTGGGGGGGTTTAGGAATCCATTTACTACACAAAATAATTTTATCTACGTTTTGTATAGGCTCTCTGGAACATGACAAGCCCATGCACTAGCTTCTCTGACCAGTATCGGTAATGGAGGCACGCAGTAAAAGCATGATCCCCATCCATGAGCAAAAAATACAGGATAACTTCAACTCAGCCTAGAACCGGCTCGTGGTATGATATTAAAGTAAGGACTGAGAAACATTTTTATCTAATGACATTATGTTTCCAACAGTGTATAGTTTGTTAGGCTTGGATAAACACAGATTTTTTTTGCCTGTGTAACGAATACACAAGCTGAGACTATTACACTACGGCAAAAACAGTCCTTGTGATTTTAGGCCAAAAAAATGTTTGTTGACATTTTTCAACAAAATATGTATTTTGCGATGTCTACATCTAAATAGAGGGCTTGCTTTGGAGGACTTCCAAGGAATCTCTCTTCTCTCTAGCCTCTTGAGTAATTGCTGTTGAATACTTCTGAGGAAGACAGTGCAAACACCTTTGGCTCCACAATAGCGGGCATGTTCTTTGACGTTTATCAGTGAGCATCTAAATAAATTGTCAAAATATTCTATGATTATATGCTTATAACTAGGGGGCAATCCAGCTTTTGAATAATAAATAGCATGTGAAATGGTGGAATGTGTTTGACTTCTTGATGGGGGTTGGGTATTTGACAAAATCAATGGATT
Organism: Conger conger; assembly: GCF_963514075.1. NCBI lineage: Eukaryota > Metazoa > Chordata > Actinopteri > Anguilliformes > Congridae > Conger > Conger conger. The sequence continues at coordinate 51,609,889 of NC_083768.1, forward strand.
ATTATTATGGGTATTTTACACATCATAAGATAATTTAGTATAAGTGTCATTTTGGAGTCTCCAAACGTCATTTTTGAAAAACTGCCTAGACACAGCTTGTGCAGAATGCTCTTTTTTGGTGATGTTGTCATCAAATTTGAAAGGGGATTAATCCAGTGTTTTGGCTGTGGCTCTTGTATTTCTAAGCACACCACAACAATCTGTATCTACTCAAAGACAATGGGTGGGCCAAAGTTTATAGAATTCTAACAAAAAAAAGTTTTGAAGACATTGCAGTTTATCCCTTGTAACCCCATTTAAATGCACATTTGAATGCCAATGTATTATTATACAGCCTGTTAAGTGCCCATCCAGGCCCACCTGTAGCTATGCCCCTGCTTCTGACAAACTCATTAAAATCAGTGAAAATAAACTTAGGCCATTTCATTCTGTACATACATGAGTTTTTGATGTTAACATTGTTGATTGTTCACTGGGTTGGTGAACTGCCCTTTATTAACAAAATAAAGGGCAGTGTCACTGTTACCATCATGTTTGTTGGTAGAAACTGTTTTCACATTGATTTATTGTGTAAATAAATTACTTTAGTTTTATTATTCTGAAAATTCAGATAGCTTCCAAGTAAATGTTTTAGTACAACACTTTAATTATGCTTGGATATCTTTTTTTAAGATTGCAGTTGGTCATGGTCCATGCAATATTAGTATATTGTTACAAAGTGGCCTGATGTAGCTGACCTGGCCATAGGCTGCAGTATCATCATCTTATATTATATTTATATGCTCAATATATTTTTGCGTATTGTTTGTTTTGTGGTGGTTTCTTGGTTGTGCATTCATTACATCAGCTTTTTACCTTCATTTTGATTAAATAGCTTCATTAAGGCGGCACAGATGGTGCAGTGGGTAGCACTGCCACCTCACAGGAAGGAGGTCCTGGGTTCGAATCCCAGTCGGCTGGGGCCTCTCTGTGTGGAGTTTGCATGTTCTCCCTGTGTTCACGTGGGTTTCCTCCGGGTACTCCGGTTTCTTCACACAGTCCAAAGACATGCAGGTTAGGCTGATTGGAGAGTATAAATTGCCCGTGGGTATGAGTGTGCGAGTGAATGGTATGTGTGCCCTGTGATGGACTAGCGACCTGTCCAGGGTGTATTCCTGCCTTTCGCACAATGTATGCTGGGATAGGCTCCAGCCCCCCTGCAACCCTGTTCAGGATAAGTGGGTTAAGACAATAGATGAATGGCTAGATAGTTTCATTAAAATGTAAAGGCCTAGGGAGGGTTGAGGTAGAGAAACCAAGTTGTAGTCTGAAGAGGTGGATCTTCATTCTGTGCTGAAAGATGGCCGAAGTTCTCTGCTGTTCTGACTGCTCAGGAAGCTCATTACACCCCAGAGGGGACAGAATAGACAGCAGACATTACCAAGAAGTGCAGGCTCAGAGAGGGGAATCCGCCAGGCATTCTGAGATGGCGCCATGGAGGATCTGTCTCGTGTGTACGTACACTTACTTAATTGGAACATGTGCATACTGCTCATTCTCTCATGGTGGTAACTCTTTTTATCTTGTAGGTCTCCAGACATGCAGCTTGATGGGGGCACGGACTGTTTTTTTTCCTGTCTTTAGCTCTTGCTCGCTTTGCTTACTGTGAAATGCCCATTTGAATCCACAAGATTAAATGTTTGTTGGAGCTTAAGTCAATGCAAACTTGGTGGTGTTATAGTGGAAAAAGTGAAATGGCCACTTGCTTTGGGTAACCCCAAGACATACTGGTGCTGATCAAATCCTCCTCCTTGGCATACAAGAACTGAAGACCATGCAACAGAAGATTGCACATATCTATAATGAAGTTCTAAAATATTAAGTTTAACACAAATAATAAATGAGTTAGGTATTAGATTATCTTCAATAAAGTATACGTAAATTGTATACGTAAATTGTATACGTAAATTATAAATTGTATTGCTTTCCTTGTTCTGATCCTATCCCATAGTTCAGAGTCCTGTTCCATGCTTCCCTGTAGAACATGCTGCTTATTTCTGTATCTGCAGGGGAGAGAGTGAGCAGTGAAGGTTTCTCTGGAGACTTGGATTCCCTCTGTTATTCTTCTCCCTTGTCCCAGAGAAACTCCAAGATAAAGTATCTGCTCCCTCCATTTCCTTCCAAACCTAAGACATGAGCATATTATCCTGGGCACATTAAAAAAATTCAAGTCCGCATTTGCATTGATATGCTCCTTGCACCTACTTGTACCTGGAGGTTTTCCGAATTCTACCAAATCACCCAAACAAAAATGTTGTAGTAGGTCTCTCTCTCTGTCTGCAATCTATTTGACTGCCATCTGTGTGTTAACTTTGTTCATGCTTGACTGCATTCCTGTGCTGTGCTTAATTCATGAAGTACACTGCCTTATTAAAACACTGGGTAATACCAGCATATTTTATAATTAAATATAATCTCAAAGCATGTTCATGTGATCCACAAACTGTATTTCCAAGAACTTCATGTCTAACTTGTTTTTTTATGGAGATGTGTATGGCAGAAGAATAAGCTTCCAGTGCACATCCATCTGTCTCTTGTTCTCTGAGGGGTCTTTGGTAAAAAAGGCAGTGTGTGCAGTCAAGATGTCACAAACAGCCATCAAAACAGATTGCATCTCCTGGATGACAGCCTGAATATAAACACACATTTGACATGTTTGCTGCATCTAATTAGGCAGCCTGGTGGTTAAATTAAGTCTATTGATTATTCAAATGTATAATGTTTGGAATGTTCTACTTGCCTCAGCTTCATTTCCACTGGCCCAGCTGTGAAATAAATATTACCATATTTTTACAGAGATTATACAGACTATTTGCATTAAGTTGAAACCATCATAATGCCAATCCACAGCGCTGGTAAAAAAAAAAGTAGTTATTTTTAAAATATCTCCAGATGTGGGTAAAGTAGGCAAAAACTGTACTCAAGTAAGAGTACTGTCATTTTAAAATAATAATGACTCAACAAAGAGTAAAAGTAGTCATCCAAAAAACTACTTGAGTAAAAGTAGGAAAATATCCAATTAAAAAGTATTCAAGTAATTTGTTACTTTAGGCTATAGGATCTGATTTAATATTCAATAGAACAAGCAAGGGCAGCACGGATGGTGCAGTGGGTAGCACTGCCACCTCACAGCAAGGAGGTCCTGGGTTCGAGTCCCGGTCGGCCGGGGCCTCTCTGTATGCAGTTTGCATGTTCTCCCTGTGTTCGTGTGGGTTTCCTCCGGGTACTCCGGTTTCCTCCCACAGTCCAGAGACATGTAGGTTAGGCTGATTGGAGAGTCTAAATTGCCCGTAGGTGTGAGTGAATGGTGTGTGTGCCCTGCGATGGACTGGCGACCTGTCCAGGGTGTATTGCTGCCTTTTGCCCAATGTATGCTGGCACAGGCTCCAGCCCCCCTGTGACCCTGTTCAGAATAAGCGGGTTAAGATAATGGATGGATGGATGGATAGAACAAGCAGTGCAATGGCTATAGAACAGAAGAATCACAGCCTGATATAGCATACATCAGAGATGTTCACAAGTTATGAAATGCAAGTCCAAGTCAAGTCACAAGTCTATGAGCTAGTGCTGATGCTGGTAAACTGATTTACAAAGTTTTCAGTTTTCAAATGTCCATTGGAATTTGATGTGGTTGCTCCCACATCATTTATTTTAACACATTTTGCTAGTTGAAATCATTTTGTTTGGCTCGATAAGTCTCATTTATTTAAACTCAAAGGCCACAACATGTGGAACTGTAATCTTAGTGAGCTATGCTGCAAGAAATACATCGTAGGGTATTGCTATGGTTGCTACTAAAAGGCGCACGGTGTGGTACGTAAAACGACATTGAGTGTGTTTTAACTAAAGAATATCTTTCATATAAATAATTTTAAAATAATAATTGGCTGTGACATTATTCACTTCGTCATTTTCCAGTTGCCATTTGGCAGACTCCCTATTGACAAATCCAAGTTGAGTCCCCATTTCTGGCATACATACACAGTAAGATCAACAGCATTAAATTATCCAAAATTAAAGCCTAAATCAAATGCCATTTTAATAAAAAATACACAACAATAAATTAAATCTTTATCCAACATAAGCCGCAAGAAAAACTATTGTAGATCCCCAAACTTGTTCTTGAACAGAAAACTTCAAGGTCCATTCACTTTGGATTTGCATACACACTGAATGAAAAATGTATCTTATCACTCTTTTTCCAAACATTAAGCTTTTGTAACAAATGCCTAGTGGTCCCTGCAGTAAAAATGTCTCATAGTAAAAACTCTTAGGACAGAGCGTGCTTGCAGCTCATAGTGTTTGTTTTAATTTATTTGTATGCATGGTAATGCATTTGTAGGCATTTATCGAACTGGAGGACAATCTGTCTGCACAACTGCATGTGTTTTCCTCCAATAAATATTGTATTTAAAGGTACAATAGTTCATTCCGGACTTCTAACGGTCAAGAGAGGAATTGCTGAAACAAAGACCACAACAGTTTTTATCCCTCCCCCTTCTCTGTGAACACGCTGACGTTGAAACCCCCCCACACGATATCATTTAGGTACACAGCGGTGTATTCGCTGTGGGGTCTGAGGACCTGGTCCATTAGTCACTGGAATGTGGGCTCTGTGTAACCCAAACGGCAACATCCGGTACTGGAACAAGCTGTCGGGAGTGGCGAAGGAGGTCTTTTCTGGCTCGGTGCCCACGCCCCCTCCTGGCGCCTCACTGGCCTCTTCTTCAGAGAAGGGGTCTGTGGAGGCTAGGGGTTCTTGCAGCCCACACAGTTGGCCCGCCCAACAGGGTAACTTCCTTACATCCCTTGGGTGGGTTCGTCCCTCCACCCCACCAGCCATATTGACCCATAGGGGGGCGAAACACCGGAACATCTTGGTAGGTGGGGGAGTTTTGTCAGGCCGGATCAGTGTTACTACACTCCAGGAGCACCGTGGTGTCTCTCCCATTGGTTCTCACAGGTGTAATCGGGGATGCACTGCTCTCCTCTGCCCAGCAGGTCGTAGCAGGCCACAGGGTCATCCGGTGGCAGCCTCACTAGCCAAGGCCGTGGGCATCAGGACGTTGGGACTCGTACCAGGCGATGTGCCCCAACTCCCTATACTCGTAACACCATTGACAATCTGGAGTCACTAGGGGGCATCTTCGTGGGGAGTGGTCCATGTATTTCAAGGGTTTGCGGGAGAGGCCTTTGGTTCAGTGGTGCTCTTTGGTTCGAGGAGGGGGTTCAGGTTTTGTCGGCATTTGCTGCATAACACTCCCAGGGCCACATTAATTTCACCAAAAACAGATAAGATATTGCATGAAAAGGGTAGAAATGGTAGGCCTAGGTAAATTAAAGGTAAACTAGGTCATTTTGGACTCGAAAGAGGAATTGCAACAGCAAACAACCTCAGACCACAACACTGTTTAAGCTTCCCAGTCTATGAATATAATGCGTAATATAAAGCGTTATTATACAGTTCAGTGCTCTCATGCACTGTTTTGGAAAGCTGACAGTGACAAATGCAACAGACCCTGCCCTCTTTTCATGGTGTTCTCGTAAGAAAATGTTCGCTATCAGTAACAACAAGCAAATTATCTATTACTAGTTAGCACATATCCACCTGAAGCACAACACTTGTGCAATCGCTACTATGTTTGTATAGCCTATATTTTATTGTAAGTATATTTGTATATTTGTCAAGCTAACTACAGCTAATTTGCTTGTTGCTACCGATAACAAATTAATATGGTTTTATAATTATGTAGTCTTCGCGTGGATAATTAGCAATAGTATAGAGAGTTTCAGTGATCGCTTGTCTGGAGTGCAATTTGGGCAGCTACACAAGCAATCAGAATAAGCCCCCACACCATTGGCTGTGGCAGTTAACCAATGAGCTTGAATTGTTGTACAGTTGTACAATGACAGCCCAACAAATGTACATTTAAGGACTATAAACGCAGGCAGAGGGTGAGTCAGCATGTCAGTGATAGTAAGGGATTTACAATGGTCTTGTAACAATGTTTTAACACAAAAATCTTACCTATTGTACCTTCAAGTCCACCATGCTGGCAAGGGTGGGCTCACAACAGCTGTGGACTAGAGTGCTCACATTTGCCACCTGGTTGTCGTTGTGTGAAAAACAAACCCTAAACAACTATGGATTATGGCAATCTTGTTACAAACTGTTTATCCTGTGTTGCTCTCGTTTGCTGGCTTTTGAACCTGGGCTGTTTGACCTAGAGAATAAAAATCCATTCTCTACCAGTTCTGAGTCCATGCTTGGTTTCTGTACATGACAGATATTTTGAAAAAGAAAGTTGAACGCTATAGTGAGTCATTCCTCTAAATTGGATGACACATGTTACTGATTAAAAGCTCATCATCGCCCCATTTATTATTATAGGGTTCAAGTGGACTGCATTTCCCATAAACCCATCCCCCAGCACAGTTTCCCCATCATGACACCATAATTTGGTTTCTAAATAATTCAGGATGGTAAAATACTCCCACTACACTTCTAGCAGTAACCTGAATTGGACACCATCTCACCAAAAAGACAGAGAGGTGTATTAATATAATTACCAAACATATTAGAACAGTGTGTTCCTCATCCTCTCAAACATTCTACATTCAGTACTATCAGTAGAATAATTTTCTTAAAAAGAAAAAGAACCCACTCCTCTCCAAAAGGCAGTATATTCTGGAGAGACTGGACTGAATTTTCCACTACAAAGCATTTGAGTATTGCATTGGGTATTGTTTATGAAATGGATCTTGGTGTCTACCGAAACAGATCAAATGAAGCATCTATAAAATGCTTCACACAAATAAATTAATGAATTAACTAGATCTTGAAAAGAGTAAAAGCACAAACTTATGTACATCATTTTCAGATTTAAACAATTAAAAATGATCTGTTGTTGGAACTCATAACATTTTATTTTGCCCTTCAGGTGGAAACCACATTTTTCATTAGACAGCATGCATCAATGCATAAGACCATTAAAAAGATAATTATGGATACATTTTAATTTTCTGTATATTATAAAAGAGTTGCTCTTCCATCCTTAGTCATTTGCAGGACATGCAATTTAGCCAGCTGAGAATTACTACCATAAATTTGAGTCTACAGTCACAGAGTTTCAGAGTGGTGCCATTGCCATCTCCCTATTAAAGAAAGGGCAGGCATATTTCAGAATGGAACAGACTACTGCCATTGTCTCTAGTATGATATCAACCCTAAATTGTAATACGACTATTTCACTGCAATAGAATACTCATGCAGCACTTATCTTTTCTCGACTTCACTTTGTCTCATTCTTCCAGTGTCTGTTAAAATAAAGGTACATACAGATAAAAGACTTTTAAATAGACATTAAAATAATAATTGGACTTTCATTCAGAGTGTTGCCTGTTTCATGGCAGTTATTCATAAAACCTAATTCTGCAAAATGAAAAGGATCTGGGTCAGAAGCTAACAGGTGAAAGCCATCCAGGAGGTTGAATATGATAAAGTGTTGCATAGATCAGAATGAAGTAATGATAAGAGGAGGCATCTTGAACCACACAATGACTGGAGCTGCCGTGCCATGTCAAAAACTGGCCTGCTGGAGTCAATTGAAAGGCTTTGCTCTTAAAGACAATGGACAAAATACAATGGAGTCCATTATGGCTGTACCAAGAGAGTTGGCCATTGCTAAGGGTGTGTCATAGTTCAAAAAGACTTCTTTTAAAATCAGATGCTTAAGGAGAACTGTGAAGTTCTTGAATGTTCTCTCACAAAGCACTCAGTCCATATTGTATGACACACACAGGTTTTTATATATTATAGAAAGCAGGCAAAACAAACCAAAGAAAACACCACACAGAGGGAAGAGGGAGGGCTGCAGACGATACACATTACATTATATTACATGTAATTTTGGCTGATGCCTTCATCCAAAGTAACTTACAGTTGATTAGACTAAGCAGGAGACAGTCCTGCCCTGGAGCAATGCAGGCCTTGGCCCAACAGCTGTGTGGATCTTATTGTGGGTACACCGGTGGTTAATGTCCCAGTCATGTACATTAACCATTACGCTACAGGCCGCCCCTGTTCCTCTCCTGTGTGCGTCTGTGGCATCAGGTCCCAATCTCACTGCAGGTACATATCATTAGGGATTACATTAGCTGTTTCTTCAACTGCAAACTTCCATGCTGCACACTACCATGGAGTCAGTGTTCAGGAGTTAGCACTTGGAACGTGAAAGCGCGGTAGTTTGGAACGTTTCGTCCATTAGTGGGACGCATCATTGGCAGAATTCAGAATTCCTTTTTCTAGTGTTCAAGAAGCAGTTTTGAAGAAACTAGGTCAGTGGAGGCAATGATAGCTGTCTGATATTAATTGCAGCTTGGGAAAACTTTCAGTGAAAATTCAGTGAAATAAAGCTATGATTGGCTTGTGAGCGACGGTCTGTTTTCAATATTTTCAAGCTGTTTAGGAGCTGGGTGCTTGGTAGACTATACAATTATTGTGGCTACAAATAAGTTTGCAATGGAGCCTTGCTAAGACCGGAAAGCTGCGGTGAAGAGAAGAGCAGTACTTCGCCTGACAGCTGTGCTACTTCCGTATAATGGTTAAGATTATCACATTAAACATGCTTAATCTTTAAATCTTTATATATATTTAAATATATATATATAAATATATTTAAATATTAAATGTTGTTCTATTGTGTTGTTCATTCACATTGTACCACTTTTCTTTGTGTAGAAGATTCTTATCGTGTAACGTATTTCCCATAAGTTTGTAATCATAACTGGGCGACATGGCTCAGGCAGTAAGAGCAGTCGTCTGGCAGTCGGAGGGTTGCCGGTTCAATCCCCCGCCCGGGCTGTGTCGAGGTGTCCCTGAGCAAGACACCTAACCCCCAAAATGCTCCTGACGAGCTGGTCGGGGCCTTTCATGGCAGCCAATCGCCGTCGGTGTGTGAGTGTGTGTATGAATGGGTAAATGGAGAAGCATCAATTGTACAGTGCTTTGGATAAAGGCGCTATCTAAATGCCTGCCATTTACATAACTGATTTTACAGCAGGGAACAAATAAGAAACATTTTCTAGCTTTATTTTTGTATGTTATGTTACAGTATATGCACACAGTTCTTTCCAGCACACAGGAATATATTTGTAATTAAGATTACGAATATGAATGTTGGCTAAAATAGCTACCTAGAGTTTTCCTTAATGTTAGCTAGCCAGCTCAGTTAGCTACAGCAAATTGCATTGCTATACTGCTAACAGCTGACTGCTAAATTTTGCTAAATTAGATTATGGTCAGTATTAAAACACTACATGACGTTCCAAATGTTTTAAAACTTGCGAAAAGGTTAACTTAAAAAATATATAAACTGGTTAAATTCATAAGATAGAGGGACTTGAGTCTGCGATCTCGCAACTGTCATCCGCCATTACGCTACAAATTTCTTGTCTTGTCAATTTCCCCGAAATTAATTCTGGGATTTTTTTTCCAGTCAGAGCCGTCGGATCATGCACTTGAAGAAACGGAGTACACATCCGGTGCTTTATCTGTGCTCGCTATGTGCACTAGGAGCACGGAATTACATGGTTTGAGACACAGCTATTGACTTGTACGAGACTGTCTGCCCATTTTGAGGTAGCTCGGCTTTTTACCTCCCCTAGCCCTCAGCACCACTTCAAACTATTCATTCATTATGTTTACACATTTTGCAATATTCCATGTAATTTAGATAAATATGCTTTTTCAAATGACAATAAGATTATGAAATAGGGAAAATTACTAAATTACTTTTTATAATTTGACCCCCCCTTTCCTCTCAAAATGAGAGGAGGTACTCCCCTACTTCTATTAACCAGCCTACTGATGCGGATGATACAACCTTTGTTCTCCAGCCAAAACGATCTGCATTGGATGCCATCATTGCAGATTTGGATTAATTCTCAGTTTTATCTGGTTTGAAACCAGGCTGATAAATGCACAATTGTGAGAAAAAAGTCAGACTACCAGATGCCTATTACAGTTACATGGAGTAATGCCACAAATAATCTTTCTGTTTATATGAATCCGCAAACGAGATAAAATAAAGAGAAAATACATATACAACTCTTATGAATATGGCAGGTTAAAATAAATAAATATAAATAAAATCAAGCATCGTGGGTATAGAAAATATACTGTACTTCAACCAAAACATGGCATCATCCAAGTGATTGTTTCAGATACATCTTCCAAAGAATAATATTTCCATTCATACAAATACAGCCCCACCACATGGAATGTTTTTTTTAAGGACCTCCTACCTACAATGTCACATCTAATATGTTCTTTAAGGAAGCAATACCACCAACTAGACAAACTCCAAAAGCAAATTGTATGGTTGAATTCTAATATATTAATGCATTTAAAAAAAAACATTTGTATGGCTACCCCGGAATTAATGATTCCTTTTTGTAAATGATGTTCCAGATACCGAAGGGAAAGTTTTATGGTATGTAAATATTTGCAAAAAATATGGTGAAAGACAGCAGCAATTCCACATTTGTGGAAAAAAGTATGAAAGCAACAACCTGTGTATAACTGGTATTAGATGCTACAAATGGTTGACAAAATACAAAATATACACACACGTATCAACATGGACTAAAAATAAACAATTTATCGGCTATTCCTTTAACTATTGGGAGGAGGAATTTAATAAATCGATTTGCTGGATTTGTCAATTTTTATATCAATTAACCACAGAATGCACTGACTAGAATATTTCCGTTTCGTAGAAGAATAAAATGCTCAGTTCTCCTCTTTGCAGATTGGTATTGCCCCATAGTTGCTGTCTTTTGGACTCAACAATGGGTTAGACACCATTATTCATATTTGACTTTAACAGCCTTAAATATCCTAATGGGGGACTTGAGTGCCCTGTAATAAATAACACAATAATACCGTTGGGAAAGATTTTTTCAAATCAAATCAGGGCACTCATTTGTGTAGCATATGAGAAGCCATTTCCCTTTTATTGAGTTAAGGTACTGTATGGCAAATGTGTGACTGTACTGGGCAATCAGAATGCTTTCCATATTTTCCAGTCTTGTTTCCTTCTTGTTTATGTAATCCATGCTCTCTGCTCTGACACCCACTTTCCCACTTCCATGTTGGTGTGTCCATTAAGTCCCAAATAGGATCAATAGAAACTTTCCATCATTGCTCATAATGACTTATAGATAGCGGTTGTTCATTCAGTAACTACTAGTATCCTAGACACAGAAATATTGAATAAAATGTGAACTACAGATGCAGTTTTCAAAACTCAAAAGCCAAAACTGTATATCAAGCTCTGATATGAAACTCCTTTTAACAAATCAGTGCAGGTACCATGTGAACATTGTGATGTAATGATGCTTTTTCAGATTGTTATTGGGCACTGTGCTTATTGTAGTTGCCTTTCAGGGTAATTGACATAGTAAGGCACATTTACTCAGGTATGCTTTTAGCACTGTATTTCAGCTAAATGTCCATTTACTGTAATTCTGCCTTTCTCTGTAACTATGTGTGAATACACTATCGACTAAATAATGTTATGGTGGGCCTTTTTGGTTGTTAAAACATAAATGTCATTATGTAACAACATAAAGTCATGCAGTAGCTACTATCACACACCTTGGTGTGGTGGAGGCTGACACACACAATGGGCTCCAGAATTATTGGCACCCTTGATAAATATGCCAAAAAAATACTGTAAACTGAAAAATAATAGTTATTGACATAGGCTTTATTTCCAACATATGCAGCGGCTCCTGAGCTCAAAATCAAGGAGGCAGAAAATATCCCCTTAAACTAATTATTGGTCTTGACCTGTTTTTTAATCAATTTCTTTGATTAACAATGTGATTAAGTCACAAAGTGACTATCAGGTGTAGCCACTTTACTCAATTAGGTAAAACAGAAATTAAATTTTATTTGCATACATTTCAATCAATGTTATTCAAAATATTGATACATCTAGCTACTCTTTGTTTTCTGCCTGCAAGAAAATTCATGGAAAAGGCACATCTATTAATATGCAAATGTAGTCATTTAAACAATCAAGCTCAGGTTAGATAGCCTTTGTTGCAATGCAGTAATTATTTTGTGCATGCTGAAAATTGTCAGGTTTCAGGACAGAGGAACCAATCGCAGTCTTGGGGATAATGTGAATATGCAGGGTTTAATGGCAAAGTGCAGATGCACAACGTAGTCAAAAAAAGGGCAACGGTCAGAATCCAAACAGACAGGTACATGCAGGGCAGGCAGAGGGAAGTTGGCAGAGTAAAAAAAAAACAGGAAGTCCAAACAAGTGAAGGTACAAGTACAAAAACCAAAACAGAGTCCAAAAGAACAGGCAGAAATCAAAACCATGAAATCCAAAAGTAGAGCAAAGCAGAACTGCACAGGGCACAGGGTGCTAGAACCGGGGTAGGGAACAGAACAACAGAAAAACGAACTAGCAACAAGGAACTGAAAAGGACAGGTTTAAATACACTAACAAATTAACTAAACGATAAACAGGTGTAAGTGCTGGGGAACAGAAACAGCTGGGAGAAGACAGGAAAGAAGTACATGTATGGTGTGGGAGGCGGAGACACTAAATGGGGCACAGGTGAAATGAATGAACGATGTGTGAGAACTGACAGACAGACTACGGTGAGCACAGAGGGTAACAAGGAACGAGACGCTAAGAACTTAGACAAAAAACATACAGAAAAACACAGAACCTGACCGAAAATACGTTGTCCCTATAAATTGAAATACATTGTGCAGACTTTGTAGTGATGAAGTGTTTAAAATTGAATCGATTAATCTCTCTAATATGGAGTGAAGAAAGAAGCCATGTGTTTCCCTGCCAATTGATTATTCCTATCATTGGCAAAGTTGTTAATCAAGGAAAATGACTGAAAACAGGTGAAGACCAATAATGACTTTAAGGGGATATTTTCTGCCTCCTCGATTTTGAATTCAGGAGCCGCCACTGTCATAAATATCAAAACGAAATTTTGCAGGCATTAAAATACATTTCCGATCCCCCAACATTGTCAACCAAGAGTCAAGATTAAACAAATTCACCTCGGTGGTGTAGTTCCCTACCTTGGGCTTCCAGTGGGGAGAGCTGAGGTCAACCTACCCCGGTCCCCTTCCCCATCTCGTACTTCTGAGTGGAAGACCTTCAGTCAGCCTGCCTAGCTCATAAACTAGAATCAGGGTGCCCACTCCACATGGGAGTGACATTATATAATTGACATGATGTGCAAATGAGCGCTAGGAAACCAATTGCGCAAATGTCACCATTCCAAATGTTTTGGAGCGGGCGTCACGTGCTGCCCCTGGTAAAATGCCGCCCTGGGCCGCTGCCCATGTCACCCATACCGAAATCCGTTCCTTCAGTGGTGTGTATGGCTAGGAAGTTCAATTTTGGTCTCATCAGTCATAATTCCAATGATATTTGACAAACCCCTGATTCTTGTTTTTAAAAATTGTGCTCAGTAAGTCTTCCTGCCACCATTCCAAAGAGTTTGTTGGTATGGAGGTGCCTTTTTTTTTAATGGTTATTTTTTAGATTGGTGACATGTGATCATTGGGTTCTTCATGGCCTCCCTCACCATCTTTGGAGACAATGTGCACTTGCGTCATCATCCTGGCAAGTTTGCCACCATTTCATATGTTTTACATTTTGTCCTATACATTATTACATTAGTATAAGTATGTATTGTATCCTATTTTGGATTTTGCATGCTTTATACCTCAGTTTTCCACTCTAGTGAATAACACAATATTGTGTTAACTAAATGAAGTAAAATTGTATTGCCAATTTCACTTTCTATGATTTTATTTAAAATAAATGTTAGGGATGGCAATACTTTTGACACCTATGGTTTTTAGAAAAAAATTGATTACTTAATAAAACATTGGAACATGAGAATAAATGTATTGAAATAAAAGTATTTAGTTTTCCTATATGTTTGAACATAACATAGATTATTATCTGTGCTGTTTAGTAAATACAGCCTTTTTTCTTTTATCAAGCATGTCAATTATACTCTATATCAATCAGAAGTTAATGTTTTCCTGATGTTAAATTAGTGGTTCTAAACGTATTGTAGCTTATCACTAATTGTCCATGATGACCAGTTGTGAAATTACAATTCAGTGGAAAATGATGTCTGTACTTAAGTTGTTGATCTTTTAAAACTGAATGTTTTTTGAACGGTACATATAAAAAAACACCGTGCTAATTTCTTAAACAAAAACATTTATTTGAAATACCAAACAAATCCATTATAATCTATTTTTATATCTGCTTTGTCTTAGAGAAATACTGCAGTTCAGCATGTTGATTAATAAATCCCAGAGGCAACACCATGCAAATACAGCCAATTTCAAAAAATTATGTGTCAGTGTGCCCACAGCCGAATAATACGGATATGTTTATGGTGGAGGAAAGTAATTATTTCTTGCTGTTGTTGAGTATCACATTGCATAGCAAATACAGTGAGGTTTGTGTTTCATTAATATTCTCAGAAAATGTCATGGTTCATTACAAGCTATTATATTTCAATTAAACACATCAGATACTGGAGAAATGATTACATTTTCAAAGTAAAGTGAAGCATTTTTAGACCACCAGGGCTTATAGAAAATGAATTTAGTATTTAGTTAGGAATATTCTCTGAACAAAATTGCATATTCCTTCTGATATATAATTTCAAGGTCCAACAGACATACTGTAAATGTTTTGATTCACAGGTTCCCCAGAGCAATGATGTTAATATAAGTGGAACCGCATTAGCGCTCTGAAGTTTTATGTGCAAATTAGCGCTCAGTTTTATGTGCAATAAAGTCATCTTAAAGAGACTTTAGTTGCAGATCAGTTGGGGATCACCTCAGTCTGAAATAATTGGTAAATACCGCTTGTGGTACGATAGTTCTGCAAAAGTATAAACTAAATATATTCTTGTGATCATTTTCCTGAAATATCCTGGTTGAAATATCCTTGATCTTGTGGTCGAGTGACATGAACACCAATCCTTCATGACTGTGACTGTATTTAAAAAGTTTTGATTGTGAACATGAAGAGAGTGTGAACATAAAGTACACAAATAATGTTAAAATTGGACATGGACAATGCAGGCAGTGCTGATGTTTTTGCTTAGGAAACAATGCCTGGGAGTAAGCCATGGTCCTCCTTTTTAACTTGCAGCTATGCAAGTTAAAATGATTTTCATGATTTCAGATATAAGAAATCACAAGCTAAGATGAGCCAAATTGCCTGTTCTTCTCTCCATAATGTTTATATATTGATATGAATGTGCTAATGGGTGGCACGGATGGTGCAGTGGGTAGCACTGCCGCCTCATAGCAAGGAGGTCCTGGGTTCGAATCCCCGTCGGCCGGGGCCTCTATGCGTGCAGTTTGCATGTTCTCCCCGTGTTTGCGTGGGTTTCCTCTGGTACTCCGGTTTCCTCCCACAGTCCAAAAACATGCAGGTTAGGCTGATTGGAGAGTCTAAATTGCCCATGAGTATGAGTGTGTGAGTGAATGGTGTGTGTGCCCTGTGATGGACTGGCGACCTGTCCAGGGTGTATTCCTGCCTTTCGCCCAATGTATGCTGGGATAGGCTCCAGCCCCCCTGCAACCCTGTTCAGGATAAGCGGGTTAGGATAATGAATGAATAAATGTGCTAATGGAATGCTGTTTTGTCAGTGGTACACAAATATCTCATCTAAGCTTTATGACTTTGGACCTCCCAAGTGACATGTTCTTCAAGCAGTAGCTGAGTCCTACAGCCTAGATCATCGTTTCTCAATCTATGGGCCGCGGACCGGTGCCGGTCTGTGGAGAGGTCGCTGCCGGTCCCCTGAATCCGAGATTGACCCATCTAAAGTAACTGCTGTAAGGAACTGGCCCACCCTGAATCTGTTAAACAAGTGCAGAGATTCTTAGGGTTCGCCAATTTTTATCGGCGCTTTATTCGCAACTTTAGCACTGTGGTCGCGCCCATCACGGCGCTCACTAAAAAGACTACTCCAGCGCGCTTTGTTTGGACTCCTCACAGCATTCGTCAAGTTAAAGAAAAGCTTCTGTTCAGAACCCATCTTAATAACTCCGAACCCGTCACTCCAATTTATGTGGAGGTCGATGCCTCCGAGCTGGGGGTGGGAGCCATTCTCTCACAACGGTCCCCCCAGGACCAGAAAGTGCATCCCTGTGCATTCTTCTCTTGGTCACTGTCCCAGGCCGAGAGAAATTATGATGTTGGGGATAGGGAGCTGCTGGCAGTCGCTGGGGTTGGTCCCAGGTGCTGCAGTGGGGACATGCCTCACGGCTGGCAGGACATCCCGGGAGTTTTTGTCCAGGTGGTTCTGGTGGCCCGGGATGGAAAAGGACATCCGGGAGTTTGTGGCCGTCTGTTCGGCCTGTGCCCGCAGCAAGGGCTCGCACCAGCCTCAGGGCTATTACGGCCACTACTCGTCCCGAGGCGTCCTTGGAGCCACGTGGCCCTGGATTTTATTACGGGCTTGTCGCCATCGGAAGGCAAAACAGCTCCCGTTCCATGAGAATTCACCCCACCTTCCACGTCTCTCGCCTTAAACCGGTGCTTACAAGCGTGCTGGCCCCAGCACCTCCACGGCTCATTGACGGGGGCCCGGTCTATACGATGCATCCTGGCTGAGCGCCGCGTGGGCAGGGGTAAACAGTACCTCGTGGATTGGGAGGGCTATGGTCCCGAGGAGCGCTCTTGGGTCCCCTCTAGGGACATTTTGGACCCAGAGCTCATCCGTGAATTCCGCAGGGGGGGGGCTGAAGGATCATCTGGGGCCGCACCTTAGTAGGGGGGTCCTGTCAGGGTTGGGAGGTAGTGAAGGTATTGTTGCCTTTCCACTCCACGTATCTGCGAGACTGCCTTTTCTCACATGACTAATACATGCTAATGTAGGTCTGTGCTATGTTATTAGCACACGGTAGACTCGGTATGAGTCAGGTATCGTGCTGGTTGGGTTTATTTTCTCTGTTTAAAGAAAAAGGTAAGAAGGGTGCTCAGTTCGTTAGTGCAGTGTGCACAGCTGACGCCCTTCTCAAGGTTCTTTGTTTCTCCTTTTATTTTCATGCTCTTGGGTGAGGGACGTTGTCCCCGGTATATGTATTTTGGTTTGCGTTTTTTCCTGAGCTGCGTCTCATGGTTATTTATTTTCGTGCCTGGTGTTTTTGCTAGGTTGTACTTTTATTTTGTTTCCCCGGACTGGGGTGTTCAGTGCTCGCATTACAGCACTTATTTCTGCTGGGTTGTTCGCCCTGTTCTTGAAGGGTTGCTTTATTTTCTTAGCCGTTTTGGGCGTTTCTTTTGATTTGATCAGAGAGTGTCTCCGTATTCGTTTCTGTTCCTTTCCCAGTTCCCTTATCTCCCGGGATTTTGTAGTATTAATATTATTAATACTTACAAGGTATCACCCTTGGTCGCCCCTGGCTCTCCGCCAATCCTCGACACTACATTTTGAGTTTCACTATACTCATTGGGTCTCATTCATGAAACGTGAGCTGAACGAATTTGTGTGTAAAATGTGAGTAGAGGGAAATTTATGGGTTTTTGGCATTCATCAATATTTTAGTAGCTCCGATATTTTCGTAGCTACTAACAAAATCTACACCTGCTGCTGACCACGTGTAGTGCAGTGTAAATTCAAGAATCCACATAAATAATGCTTGTCACTATTGGAAATTTACGTTTTTATTCATATTGCGCTCTGTTATGTAAACAATACGCATGCCTTTGAAACACGTGATATGAACATGACAATTAAAAATATAATACATTTAGTAAAATTAGTTGGCAATTAGCAGGTTTAAGATCCAGATTAGGTTCATGATTGTGAATTATCTATGAAAATCAACTCAATAGATTACACATTCTTTGTGATGCATTTGCTTGCATAAACCGGAAAAACTTTCATTCCGTTAATGTGCAACTGATCTGTGAGGCACACGCTGCTACTCAGGCCGTTGTGGAGCGCACAAACGGGGTCTTGAAGGCAAGATGGATCTGCCTGGACAATAAAGGTGGTACCCTTCTTTATGCACCCGTGAAGGTGTGCAAAATAATATTAGCCTGCTGTGTCCTGCACAATGTGGCCATTAAACAGGGCCTTCCCCTGCCTGAAGTCCCCAATGCAGAGGAACGACTGCCTCCGGAACCAGCTCTTGGGCCTCGAAATGCGGCTGCTATACAGACACGCCAGCGACTTGTAGAGCAATTTTAAGGTAAGTGTTGCTAAGACTGAATAAGCTGTGTACATTTTAGGCCGACAAGCTTTGCAAAAAGTTAGTTTCATTTGTATTTTGTATTTTTATATACAACATCCTGTTTCAGTAGGCTACCTCAGTTCATTTTCAGGTCATGCTCTTTAAAATGTATACAAATAGGCTATATTTAATTATCAGAGTAAAAGAGAGTAGCTTGATTATCTTGTAGTAAATAAGTGTTTTCCCAGGATAAACACAGACATCACACAATACTGACAACATAACACTTTATTGTTGAGGACGCAAAAGTGCCTTGCAGATTTCCTTCAAACTGGTGTTAATTTCTTGGAGGGACGTGTTGATTTGGTTGACTGCTGTAAGTAGACTTCCTTGATTCCTCAGGACCTCATCCGTAAGGACAGCCGGATCACCTCTTCGGCCTCGGTACCAGGGTGCAGCAGGAGCAGCAGCGGAGGCAGCAGGTGGTGGAGGTGGCTCTTTTTTCATTTGAAAGAAACATTAAATAAATCTTATTTGAAAAATGTTTAATTGACGTTGGCTGCAGACTGACTTATTTTTACATTACATTACGTTACATTACGTGGCATTTAGCAGACGCTCTTATCCAGAGCGTTTCCACTTCATTCAATCCGAAGAGAAACCCCCACAAATGTTCTGTTTGTTTGGTGGGACTGAACGACCTAGGTTAAACTACACTAACCACTAAGCTATCAGTGATGGTTTTCAGAATGTATTATGATACAACAATTATCACCTTACCATCTGGGTTTGATGTTGTCTCCAGTGGAGGCATGTCGGTGTCTCCGTCAGGTATAATTCCTAACAGAGAGGTCTCCCCAATAATGCCAGCGATGCGCTCGTCAGCAGGTGATATTTGTGCCTGTGAGCCTCCTCCTCCTGTGGCTGATGCATGTTTTTTTTGTGCGCTTATGCGTTTCTTTGCCTCCAGTTTCATGTCAAACCATTTACGTTTAACCTCGGATATGGCTCTATTGTCTACAGAGGCAACATTAACAGCATCTGTCACCTCCTTCCAGGCCTTCGCTTTGCCTGTCCCTGTCACAACACCACTACTGATAGAACAAAATGAAATATTTTTTACCCAATAAAATATATTTCACCCACGATGATTTCGATCTCTGCTTCGGAAAAGGATTTTTATATATATATATTTTCTCTCTCTTTCCTTGTTTGCGCCATGATGACTGACAAGTCGACTGGATGCGTCTACACCTCCTTATATGGCAATCATTGTCTATTCATGGGCGGGGATTTATGCTAATTGCTGATTACCGGGAGCGCGCTTTCACTTTATGATGGATTGGCATTCATGATCATACACATGTGTTTACGATCAGATCTGGGTTTCGCGCGGCGTTCATGAATCCGGAGTAGGTTTTTAGTAGCGTGGACGTTTATGAGCAAATCTGCACATAGACTTACTAACGTTTCATGAATGAGACCCATTGAGTGAATCCTGGTGGGGCCAAATCGACCAGAGTCCCTCAAATTGCAGCTGCATTAGTCCTTCATAGTTACTCACAGAGGCCCAATCCTGACTTCTAGAACTTAAATGATTTTTACCATCACTTGAGATATGCAGTCGCTTAACTCCAAAATGGGTTGCACTGAATATTATTATCTTGTCCCAGCCCATGCCTACAGATGGAAAATATGAGTATGCCCCCAGTTGCCATTCCATTGCTATACCCTTTATAAAAACCCATTATTCAGGACTATAAGGCTTGGGTGAATTTAATTGTATTTAATTGTCTCTATCTCCTAATGAAAATGTGGCTGTAAGAAACCAATAAAACTGTAAGTTGTTACGTTTGAAGCATAAACATTTTAAGAAAATTTATATTCACAAATTTTCATTTTTAAAAGGCTTTGGGTTTAATAGCAAGCATATTAAGTGTTGGTAGAATTAAGCAGTCACTATATCCATATAAAAATATATTCTTGGTTAATGCTGTTGGATAAAGTAATGATGGTGACAAAGAGGGAGGTGAGGCAAAAGCTGTCTCAGACACTACCCTTCTGGTGCTTTGTTACATACAGATGACCTAGCAGTTTGCTAACTGTATTGTATTTTTATCACAAAGACATACAGTGTTAACAATTCTGTAGTAATGGTTTACCAAATGTGGGGACATTTATAATATAATAATATTTTAACTTAATATAAAAGTTGCCTTTACATTGCATTGGTTGAATCTATTTCATTAGTATTGCATGTAAGACCATTGTTTTCCACCTCTAGCCATGATTCATGTAACTTTTTATTCAGCATAAATGAGCGAGGCTCCACCCCAAGTGCACAGCATCACATCCACACTAGCAACAGCTTCCTAAATACTGTGCCCTCAAAATATGTTCTGTCTACTAAAGATACTGCCTACTGTTCAGTGTTTATTTTTAGTATGTAATGGTCAGTATGTGAAAAATATCCTCCATCCTATTTTCCAACAGTTCTTCAGAAGTGTCGTAAGACATCCTACCCTTGTAGTAGAAAGGCCCCACCGCTACCTCTCTGATTTACGGCACTCAGCCTCTGCCTCTCTTTCTCTTCCTCCTAAAATTATGGTTTACTTTAACAAAACATTACAGATTGCCAGCATATGCACATCCAGTTTCGTAAGGTGCTGGGCTGAACAATGCATACATGAAAAGTTACATTAACAAAACCCCATGAAGAAATATATCATCCAGGGATTTTAAGTACTGTACACTACATTGAAAATGTATCCTACTTAAGACATCTCTCATCCAGTGAACTGAACTTCTACATGCAATAGTAGGAAAGTAAGCGGTTTTGCATATGGCCCTAAGTCAGCTGAGTGAAGTCGGGAAAACAATGTCGGGAAAATAACAACTTGCATGGAAATCTGAGTTAAAGCACATGTCTAAAGCCTGGCATCAAACCCAAGTTGCAATATGCTGTGTGAAAAACTGCCATAAGCTGATGATCAAATGTACAGTGCATCTTTACTGCTCTTTGCCTAATATAACTGAATCACAGATACATGCTTAATATAATGACAGAAATAACAACATCTCTGTAAAATTGTTTAATTGAAATCTCTCCATGACATTCAATCTTATCTATAGAGTCCTCCACAAAGAGAAGTATGGAGTCATGCAAAAGCATTTTTTTGCGAAAATACTGGAATAGAATACACATTGAGCTTTGTCTAAAGTAGGAGAAATCTGTACAAACAGAGCTTAGAGAGTCTTGGGGTGTGGTTGTCATTTGCTTTATTTGTGTCTGTCAAGGATAAATATGTTTTGGATGATGGGTGGAATCTGCCATATAAAGAAAAGTTTACCAGATATGCTTCAGTGGAAAGACATACATGAAAATATTTGGAACCTGATTGCGGAAAACCTGAACTTACAGAAGACGATTACAGGAAAACTGTAAAAGTAATCACCTTACCACCCTACTTACTTTACCTTGCCAAGACCTCAGACAACTGATTCTTATGAGCTCCCTTTGTTTATGTGAAAAGGCAATGCAGAGCTAGGTGAGAGGAAACTAATTGCTTCTTCAACCGCTCTGCAAATTGTCATGGGATTGTTGTCCACAGGGCATTGTCAAAGAATATCATTGAAACATTCATTTTCAAAGCAACACAAAGTGGCTTTGGAGATTCTGCAAATACTACAGTAGAAAGAAAAACTGTTTGGTTCTCCCACTGGGCCTAAAATGGCTTAAGAGCCATCTTCCTGGTAAGTAATTGGAGCTGAAAAATTCTTACATGCTGCCTTCCATCCAGTATAATTGCAGCGGCCACAAACATTACCAAACTCTTCATACGAAGGTCCTTTGAGAATTTATTTTAAAATTCAGCTGTCTACAGGCATGCCTGCATGCTTAAGAAGTAAAAATTATCCGCCTCCTCCTGTTGGTGGACAAAAAGAATGCCATATATATATATATATATATATATATGTTTTGTTTTTCTAGACAGATTGCAGAAGTATTTTAGGACACTGCACACAAGTGGAAAATTATATGGTACAGTCTTCAGGGGAAAGCTTTTGCTCTCTTAAAGTGCAAACAAATATATTTTAGTGCCCAAGAAAGAGACAGACTGAACAAACAACAGAAAAAATTCATTTTATCAAATATTTTTTTAAAGAGTAAAGAGTATAAGGATTTACCAAAATTCTTAGAGAGACACATTTTTTTCATTGTGTCTGTCTTTTTTATATTAGGTTTTGGTCTTGTCAGTAGTGGTTCTTTTCAGGGACTGAAATCATTTGACTCCCTAAAAGTATTTGTTCATTGATCCGGTTCCTTCTCTGCTCTCATGCAGACTCCCATCAACAAGAATGAGTCCAGCAGTGACTGCTTCTGATTTCAGGCTCTAGTTCTTGCCCTTGTTCACTGAGATGAACAAGAACGTGCAGAGATGAAAACTTTAGGTTGCTGAAGAAAGAAACCAACTCCTGCAGACTCATTCAGGCTCACCAACTGTCCTTAGGTGAATTGTAAGTGAATTTCTACAGTAGCATACATGATTGTTATGCTCTTCACCCCTGGTTTAATTCTTTGCCTGGGGTGTTTGCACAAAGATGACAGACATGAATCTTTTCCTATAATTTGCGATAAGGTTAGAGAACACATTTGGAGGGATTTTTGACTATTCTTACTTGCATTCATTTTCAGAATCATCCTTGGGATACCCCCCTCTTCAGTTCAGATGACATGTTTTTCATGGGATTTATGATGACCATTGCAGAACATGGTTGTTGTTTTTACTTCACCATTTCTGAGTGGATTTTGATATATGCTTGGAGTCATTGTCCTGCTGGACAATCTACCGACGACCAAGACTCAGCTTACTAGCGGAGGCAACCAGATTTCCCGTCACGATTTCCTGGTAATTTGTTGAATTCATTGAGCTATTGATTTGAAATAGTTCCCCTGGACCACTGTTATCTTTTCATATGTTTTACGCATTTTTATCATTGTTGTATGTGGTATGATTAACCATTTATGTGTTTTTTTTGTACTAATAACCAACTTGTGATGGTCAGTTACCATCTGCACCATCTGACTTGAGAGTTCTTTGGCTTTTCCCATGCTGATGGTTGACAAAGGATTTTGCATGCTTGTTATGTCATTTTTATATCCACATATCATAAACCAAAATTCTAACTAAAATTGAGACATTCCAACGTCTTTTCTACTCAACCAAGACACTATAATAACACGCTATAATAGCATGTTATTATAGTGTTACAGTTTCACAGTCTGAAATCAATATTTCACATCAGTTTACAACTTTAACTTTTCCCTCATTTTTATTTATTTATATATATCCCCCATATATAAGTCCATATGAACCACACTGGCCTACAGGTCAAGCTTGACGACTGGTTTACGCACAGTCTGACCAGGGAGAGGGGTTGTGGGTGTAGCCACACAAGGAGTAGTCAGGAGTAGTCTCTAAAATGGTGTGTGTGTCTGTCCCTGTGCACTAACCAGTCGCTGCTGGGGTGGGCTGGGGAACCGGCCCAAGTCAGAGGTGATGGCGGTTCCGCCACAGCTCTGCTCCTTTCTGCGTCCTGATGACGAAGGATCTTGGGGTGGTGCTCTTGCTTGAGATCACCGCTGGCAAAGACCATGACTTTTCATGGTCCAACTTGGAGCGTACAACATCTCCTGGTTGCAGGGCAGGTAAGGGCCTGGCTCCATGACAGCGGTTAAAGTAGTGCGCCTGTTTAGCTTCTTGTCCTTTCCTTTCACAGCTGAACTGCTGGGCCATTTTGGCAGGAGACTTTTCTTCAGGGTGGGGAGGGTGGTTCGGAGTTTCCTCCCCATCAAGAGCTCAGCTGGGCTGAAGCTTGTGGTAGAAGAGGGAGTGGACCTATAGCTCAGCAGAGCCATCACTGGGTCTTCTTGTTTGAGGATTTTCTTTGCTGTCTCTATGGCTCTCTCTGCATGCCCATTGCCCCGTGGGTGATGAGGGCTGGATGTGTAGTGTCTGAAGTCAAGGTGCCTCACCAGCTCGTTGAACTCCACACTTGAAAACTGGGGTCCGTTATCACTCACCACCTCATCTGGAATGCCAAATCTGGCGAAGACTGATTTCAGCTTTTGGATGACTTGTGTAGTCGTCGAGAGCTTGGGGACATATCTCCCAAGGTAATTATCCATCCCCAGTATCCTTCTCAACTCTTGCACATCTGCTGGTGGTGACACAGCTGCCGGATAGCTTCCATTTTGTTGGGGTCAGGCCGGATCCCAGACTGATCGATGATGTGCCCCACAGCTGACTCTGTCTGGTGGAACACTTCTCCCGATTGAGCTTCAGGCCAGCTGTCTCTATGCGCTGCACACCTTCTCCAGGCGACTGTCATGCTCCTTCTCTGTGGCCCCATAGATGAGTATGTCGTCCATGAAGTCGTCCATAACTGACACTGAAACCATGTAAATTAATTCAATAGAGACTTTCTTGAATTAGCATTTGCTAGTTTTATTCACTCAACGGCACTCGACTTAACATCCACCTCCCAGACTTCCCCCTCTAGCCTACCATAGTCCTTCTAGTATATGCGCAAGCGCATTAGACTATATACTACGTATATTACAGTTATGATTAGCTCATAAGTACAGACATTAACTTAACATTAAAGTAAACAAATGTTTGTTATACAACTAGCTGGCGTTAGCTCTCCCTGGTGTAAAATCCAGTGATCACCAGCTTGAGATACCAGCTACCCATTTGTTTCAAATCATAGCTTGAGCTGGTCAAAGTATGGAGCCGATCTAACTGGACAACCAGCTACAAGCTGTTTCAAAACCATATTCGCTTGCAAATCTGGACAGGGATGTAATGTTACAAGCGACCAGAAAACAATGATTTTGTTTGTTTATGGCTGTGGGTTTATTGTCTTGGGAACTTGTGAGGGATAATCTGAGGTGTCCGATCAGTTTGCTTTATTGTCTTCACCCACCCCACCCCCACAAGAAAGTGCTAACGTGTGTAGCTATGGCACATTATTCATCTGAATGACTGTAATCTCGATGCATTTGATATGGTGAGACCAGTAGCGGCGCCAGAATTCCATGATAGGTCGGGCCTGGAAATGTCATGGGCAGGCCTGTTTAAAAAAAATAAAAATAAATAAATGACAATCATGCTGCCTGTTATGGCTTGCATCAAATTCAAACATTGGTGCTAGCCTTCCAACCAGTAAGGGGTCAGTCCCAACTTACGTCCAAAAGATCATCAGACCCTACACGCCTGCAAGACTTCTCTGTTCGGCCACCACAGGATGTCGGGCGCCTCCCCCTCTCCGCACTTCCACCTCCCGCTCACCACTACTGTCTGTTCTGGCTCCACAATGGTGGAACAAACTCCACGTGGAGGTCAGAGCAATAGATTCTCTTGCCACCTTCAATCGCAGACTGAAGACTCTTTACATGTGTTATTTAATACATGTAATGATGATACCTTTGCTAGTTTTGTTTGGCTAGCTAAGCAGTTTATTCATACATTTGCATGTTGTGGTATTATAAAATAAATAAATCCAATTATGAAATAGGCCCTAGTCCTTATCTTTGTTTTCCAGGTAGCAGTTGAAAGTGTACTTCCCTCTAGGGTCTTTCAGTGTACTTATCCATGGTTATTGGTTTGCACTTTGTTGTCGCTCTGGATAAGAGCGCCTGCCAAATTCCATTAATGTAATGTAACAATCATGTGCATATACGCCTTATACATTGGCTTTTGTAAATAACACATTAAGGCTAATGGTAAAACTAAAGCCAAATTATATATTTTGTACTGGCTGTAGCCATTTTTGTTTATAATCAGCCTATGTAAATCCATCCATTTAGCCAAAATATTATTACAGAAATGCAGTACATTAGTCAATTAAAAGACTGCCTACCTGCTGCCGATTTTCACAAAAGGAGGCAGCTTGCTTTTCAAATGCTGCATGTTCGCTGCCGTGTAATTAAAAAACTGTTAATGTGGATGTTAATAATTATTATTTCATGTTGTAGTTTGTTAAAGATGCCTTGTCTAACTACATGGTTTGTTTCTGGGAATTCAAGGTACCTCTGTTGAGGTATTGCATGGTTGGTATACATGGCATTTTCACATTGTTTCCTATTAACAGTACATTACATTACATTAATGGCATTTGGCAGACACTCTTATCCAGAGCGACCTACAACAAAATGCTAAGTGCATACCCATAACCAGGGATAAGTGCGCTGAAAGACCCTAGACGGAAGTACAATTTCAACTGCTACCTGCACAACAAAGAGGACCAGGGCCTATTTGAGCATCGGATTGAAAACATTTTTTATCGTAATACCGCAACACGCAAATGCATGAACAAACCGCTTACCTAGTCAAACACTGCTTACCTAGCCAAACTAAACATCCTGATACACAAGTAAATATCACAGGTAAAGACAGCAATTAAGGTTTACAGGGAGGTACGGAGGGACAGGGAGAGGTGCAGTTTGACATGTGTCGAATCTATACAGTCAAACCACATAACAGTGATTTAAATTAAGCATATTTGGAGTCTGTAGCGGTCACAATTATGACTTAAAAAAAATAAATAAATTGGTGAAAAAACATGGCTTACATGGTGCTAAAACATATTTGTTAACAACTCTTGAAGTATTCAAATTGTCCAGCTACTCATACATGAGAAACATGTTGCTATAGTACATCAGTGAAAACAAACCCATCATACTTGTGCGAAAGCAAATATTCAAAATCCCCATATTTCAAGATGCCCTGTGTTCGTATCCCGGTCTCCCCTAACTCAAAGTATAAAATCATAAATTTGTACACAGTTACTTGTACACCGTAAAGTGCAAGTGGACATTTGGAAACACTATGGAAATATTTATTTATTATGCACTGTGGCCTACAGTATGTTGCGAATACGAATATTTCGGCAGTTCGGAGTTGTACATTTCCAAATCACACACTTTTGTGGCTGCAAACTATTCTGTTTCATGTGATATTTGTGGATAAATGTTTGGGAAATCATAAGGCCTGAACTGCTGTTTTACTCCAGTCCATGTTCCAGTTTTGCAATGGTTTCAGGCTTTGCTCTGTGAACTTGTAAAATTGGTTACGTCAGCTAACAAACTTCCATTGTTCACACACAAATTAAAATAGCAAGCTAGATACCTAGTTCGAAGGTCGTATTTAAGCGTGCTAGCCATCTGAGCAAAGAGACCTTGGAGAAAACCTGGTGAATCGTGATCCTTTTGGTGTTCAATACACAGCTTGCCACATTTGTGGATCAATAGCTATTAGTGTGTGCATTGCACAGGAACTGCAGAAGGAAAGTCTCAAAATAAAAAAAATGTAAAAGTAAACTTACAACTCAAGGGCACTGAATGCACATGTGTCACTTGATCCGTAAATGCAGATTTTACATTACATTTTACAGTGATAGCAGGATTTTTGATACTAATTTTTGCTCTTCATATACAAACATATATGCAAAATTAACTCATAAAGCACAAAAAAACAAGCAGTTCAGGATGTAAAGGAAGGATAGTATGATGGTAGGCAGCGTTCAAAGGGGAAATAAAACACAGATGGTGGTCCAACTGGATGAACTTGTGTTAGAAGGCTACAGAGTGGCTGAAGGTATTCACAATTCATGATATACCAACTGAACACATGGCAGAACAATTATTTAAACTGGTTAAATTCAAAATTGTGTTTTTATACTGCAAGGTGGTGACTTCAATATACGTCTTGTGTCTTTTCAACAAAACAAATGGAATTTCATATTATATGTGAAAACAATTAGCAGTAATAGGAACGTGAAATATATTTAAAATCCTGTCTCCTTTTCAGAGTGTTATGCATCAGAGGATGCATTTGTTCAACTACAGCCCATTCAGCCTACAGGGGAAACTTACTGCTGAGGACTTGTGTACAGCTTGACACCCTTCCTCGGGATCCTATCTGTGAGTTATAGGCTATATCAGTGCACACAATTTACCGCCGGCCTTCAGTAGTTCAAAAAATTATCATGCAGAGGGGAGTTGCAATTAATGCATGCTTAGTAAATTAGACGGAATACTTAACTGCCATAATTTACATAATCTCCACCCCGTTTACTCTGAGTATACATATGCATGAGATAAGAACATTTAACCATGCATCAAAAGGAAAGTGTCATAATTCCCGCAAATGACATCCTGAATTTGACCCATTACAACTTTTCATATGTTGGACATCTGCAACTGCTTTTGCATTGGAAAGGCAGTCACAGTCCCTTAGTAAAATTGGAGAGAGAGAGAGAGAGAGAGAGAGAGAGAGAAGTGGATAGTGAGAGAAAAGAAAGAGGCAATCACCATCACTGTGGCAAGCAGAGCCAACCTAGGCAATGGGTTGTCATTGAGTTAGTTCTGTTCAGGTACTGAATCTGTCATGTTTTAAATAATTTATTTCCTTTGTATTTGGAGGTCTGTGGAAATGACCTATGCCATGTTTTTTAAATGAATGTTGTTTCCATTCAATTGTGCCCAAGAGGGACATGAGATTTTTGAAGTTCCCCTTCAGTTAAGAAAAAAGGTCTCCTGGGGCAAAGCCTGTAGACAATCTCAAGCAAATAATTTATCTTGCTTATTTTTGATCTGTGCTGCTTTTGGGATCAAACTTGAACTCTTTGTCAATGTTGTCAATTTCATAGAATTTTGAATACAGTAAATCCTCAAATTGTGTCCGGGTTTCTATTTGAAGCCGGGCCTCGGATAATAGCCAGGGGTGTGGTCGATTTGGACAAATAAAGGCCGGCCCCCAAATACAAGCCGGGGTAATATTGCCTACCAGTAGGGCTATCAGTCCATGAGCACTAGAAGACATTGTTTCGATTTAACTCAATTAAATAAAAGAGCTCTTCTTAATATTTTATATTGTTGGTTGGTTTAATACTGTTGCCAATGAAAAGTCGTTGTCCTACACCATGGGTCTCCAACATGTTGCTCTCAAGCTACCAGTCGCTTGCCGCCCCCTTCTGAGTAGCTTGCCAAAGGCTGAAGCAGTATACATTTAAACACAATTGTTGCCGCGAGGCATACCAGCCTACGAATTTAATAAAAAGTAAATCAGGCAAAATAAAAAATTAACTCAATTTAGGCTACTTGGCTACGCAATAAGTTCACGTTCAATGAATGAATGAAAGCGGCTGCCTTGGCTCGCAATAAACAGTGGGTGGAAATCCTGACACTCTTTCAACTACATAAAACTTAACAGTGAACCATCAAATACCCCCCAGATTTCAGTGCCCATCAGTCCCAACATTTAGCAATAGAATCAAACAGTCCAAAAGTAAATTAAATTCCAAACCAAAGCGAAAATCTTTTGATAGCCTACCGGTATGCTGCTCCAAATGAAATGCATGTCTCACTATAAAACACACTTTAGGAAAAAAAGATCCTTAACTTGCTGTTATCTACGCTAATTTGTTATTGTACATGAAGGCGTGTCTGGCAAGTTGTTAATTTATGGATTCTGGACTTGCATGTGATTTATTGTGTTTAAGAATATTTGCAATAAACTAAGTCTGTTAAGACTGACACTACGGTGTTCCTGATTAGCCGACACATTACATTACATTATTGGCATTTGCCAGACGCTCTTATCCAGAGCGACGTACAACAAAGTGCATACCCATAACCAGGGGTAAGTGCGCTGAAAGACCCTAGAGGGAAGTACAATTTCAATTGCTACCCGTACAACAAAGATAAGGACCAGGGCCTATTTTAATTTTAATTTTATTTTTTTAAATCAACAAATAAACAAACAAACAACAAAGCAAAAGTGACCCAACTTAACTATCCAAATACTGCTTACCTAGCCAACTAAAAATACCAAAACACTACATAAATCACAAAGACAACAATTAAGGTTCACAGGGAGGTAGGGAGGGATGGGGAGAGGTGCTACACTAATTGATTTCTGAATGGTTACAGGAAGTGTTGAACAGTGTTGGCCCACTTTAAGTGTAGCCTTTTACTTTATTTCTAAGAATAAAATTCTGCAACAGAAGCCTAATAAGAAATAAAGGCCTGCCTCGAATACAAGCCTGCCCCAAATAAAGGCCTGTGCTTTATGCAGCCTAAGTAAATAAAAGACCCTGGCCACAATTTGAGGATTTACGGTAATAAAAAACCCTCAAATTACAACAGAAATCCTTGACTCAATCAACAGAGCAAAACCTGAAAGGATTCAGGAAATAAAAACATTACATTATTGGCATTTGGCAGACGCTCTTACCCAGAGCGACATACAGTTGATTAGACTAAGCAGGAGACAATCCTCCCCTGGAGCAATGCAGGGTTACGGGCGTTGCTCAAGGGCCCAACAGCTGTGCGGATCTTACTGCGGCTACACCAGGATTACCAACTTTGTGTATGCCAGTCATTTACCTTAACCACTATGCTACAGGCCGCCTTAGTGTCAGACAGTGACAGACTATCACTTTACAAAAGGGCAATATTTTGGTTAAATATTTTTAATAGACTGGCCTAATAAAAAAATGAAATTATTTTCTTGGCTACAAGGGCAGAAGAACAGAGAAAGTGAGGTCTCAGCCTTCAAAATTATTTTTGCCTTTTCATTTTTGTCTTCAGTCCAAAGGCAGGTTAGTATAATTGAACACAAAAACTATGTTTAAAGTGAGAGAATGTCATAATGGTTGGCAAAAGCAGAGAAAGACAGGAAATTCACAGAGGCACCGAGAACATTATCTTGACCTATGCAATGACAAGGCTTCTAACACACAAGGCATTAATACCTGCTATGGGTACTGTAACTATGGTGGTCTACTTCAAACAACATGTGTCACTGGGCAGGCTGCCTTATTTTCAGAGGAATGCAAATGCTGTTCAAACTAGCTAACATTACAGCATGATCGAGACAGTTACTAGCTAGCTCTATCTTGCTAGCTATGATAGCTGTCCATGTAATTAATGTAGTGGTGGGCAGTGAAAGAAATGAACAGAGAAGATGTAATGCCTCATGCCAGGATGTGCTAGCTGGTGATAGCTGCAAATCTGGAGGTAATGCTACAGTAAGGCAATGTTGTTTTGTAAGCTTAGCGGTGACAACTAGGCTGCAGTTGTTGGTTTAATGTATATGCTTTACAAGACTTAATAACATGGCTAGCTAGCTAGAAGTTGCCATTATAGCTAAATTGTCCTATTTAACGTTACATAGCTAGCTAGCTAACGCAATTACCTAGTAATGTTAACGTTACTTTACCACCAAGCCCATATAGACTAGCTAGTTAAGCATAGAGCTGGCTAGCTATCCCAACAAGACACTGACAGACATTCGATGGCTAGAATAGCTACAGACTAACCAGAGATGATGTTACCCATTTATCCAGGGTCAGACATAATGTTCCTTAGATATAGATAGATCCAAGAACAGCAGGGCAACAAAATCCTGAAGTATAGATAGATAGATAGATAGATAGATAGATAGTAAAGCGACACATTAGTTGGTGTAAGATTTTTATTTATTTAAGTTGACTAGCTTAATTATAGCTTTTTTCTACAGTTGTATCGCTAGCTACTAGTAACAAACAAGATAGTTAGCAATGAAAAGCTAATGTTAGCTGAGCTAACTGCCGTCTTGAAAGTGGTCATAAATAGCCTGTCATGATAATGAGTGCATCCCATTAGCCGGAAAGTGCATATTCCTTAACTCCACTACCACCCTCCTCCACTCTGTGCTCCAGAAATATATACATGCTATATATAAAACCCAGCATTAATGATCAGTAATCTCAGTAATTGGTCATATTTTCCCCTGAAAACTGACATATGAAGCGCCATATGGCATAGGCTACGTTTCACTAATGTACAGAAATGTTTCTGAATTAGCGTTTGTGAGATGCAACCGACAATAGCCAAGAACATAAAACTGTAACAGTACACGGTGTTGAGATCGGACACATTGGGAATCTGGGATTAGTTTATGGAGCTGGTCCAACTGGTCAACCAGCTGTTTCAAAACCTAGCTCAAGGTATCTTTTTCAGCAGGGGCTGATATTGGCTTGCAAAGATGGACAGGGATGTAACATCATACAAGCTATGAAGAAACAGTGATATGGACTGGGTCTCATTTGGTTGTAGCCTATCGAGATAGTAAAGCATGCCTTTGAACTACACGCAAGCTAAATCACACGAAAAACACTGCCTGCTATTCACACTCCTGGACGTCAAGAAGCACCATTTTGGCTGGCAATGTATAATCCGTATGTTCCGTGAGGCGTGTGGCATGCAGTTTTTTACATTATAGAGTCACTGGCTAACAGACAAGCTAACTTTTCACCATTCATTTTCAACGGGGCCTCGTTCTCAAAATATCAACCGTAGCACATGAAAACCCGATTTTAGGAAAAGGCACTAGTCCGTTTAAAAGTAAGACGTGTTCTAATTGGGTGAGAAACTGTAAAATACTTTTAAAAGTTTGTAGAAGAGTGCAAAGATAACCCTCACGAAAATGCTAATATTTTCACTCATCTTTTTAATGAAAAGTTATTTGGAATAGCGCACTTGCCTGACCAAAAGATGTATATTGGTCCCAGAACGGCGAAACGATGAGGCTGGCGATTTTCGTGTATTGCATGCAAGTGTGGTTCAGAAATTATCTAACGACCGTCCCTCTGTTTATGTATATATAAATAAACAATATGATGACTGAGATAAACTCTAAATACTGAACTAAAACAAACCTTAATTTCATATAAAATAGATTTAACCAAAATCAAAGTTCCATAAATATTGGCACCCCTGGTTTATCCACTTCCTGGCAAGGATAACAGCATGGAGTCTTTTCCTCCATTGCTTGACAAAGATGTTTTGTAAAAACACATTACGAGGGATTTTGCACCATTCCTTATGCATATCCATATATATATATATATATATATTGTGGTGCCCCGCTGGTTGAGAGAGAGAGAGAGAGAGAGAGATAACAGAATGGGTGAACAAAAATCAATTTATTCTCAATAAGGGCCTTCAAGGCAGATTTAAATTGTCCAGAACAAAAAACTGGTTCCTTTAAAAAAAAATAGCAAACGGCCAAAAAATTAGGAACCCCGAAAAGGCAGCAAAAAAAACACAAAAAAGAATCGGCATCCACGTGTTTGTCCGTCTTTGTCTGGGGCGGGGTCGCTCCATCTCCGTCTCCCCGGTCTCGACCGTCCACTTTCCCAGCCTAGCCGTCCTCCGTGGGTGATTCAGTTCCAGGGGTTAGAGCAGGACAATGTTAGCTGGCTCACAGCAGGAGAGATATGCTCACGTGCCCCGGACTTCAGTTTCGGTCGCGGGGTTTCCTCCAGGAATTCCTCCACGTTTCTCTCTGTGGGAGTTTGTTCGTCTCTAGGCTGAAAAGGCTTAAGCCCACACTGGCGTCATCTCTTTCTGCCTCCGTCGTCAGCCTCGCACTTTGAAGGGCGCAGCTCCCTCCCTCTCACTCGGTTCAGCTGTGCCTGTTTAATGAGAGATTATTAGGTTTGCCATTCCGCACGCGTCTCGCCCCGGTGGTGCTGGCCGTAGTGCTGACTTTCTCCGCGGCTCTCTCCAAGGTGCGGCTTTATTTAAATATGACACAGGGAAATATTCGCTGTTGATCACTTTTCTAAGCTCCTGACACCGGCACACTGGCCGTTCCAATCCAGTGGTGTCTCGATCCCAGATCAGATCCCCACATTTCCTCCCCCTCAGCTCCAAGCCCTCGGCGGGAGCGTCACCATAGAGGCTCTCGTTCATCCGAGACAGAGTGTCAGCATTCCCTTGGAGTCTTTCAGCCCTGTGTTATACCTTAAAATTAAAGCTCTGTAATTCGAGGAACCAGCGGGTCACCCTGGCGTTAGTATCTTTGCACCTGTACATCCATTTTAGGGGCGCATGGTCTGTTATAAGGATGAATTCTCGGCCGAGGAGGTAATCTGATGGCCAGGCATTCCTTCTCCACTGTGCTGTAGCTCTTCTCATGCTTAAGTAGTTTACGGCTGATGTAGGTGATGGGGTGTTCTGTGGCATCTTGGATTTGTGATAGGACGGCTCCCAGTCCTGTCTCGGAAGTGTCCGTCTGCAACACAACTTTCTGCGAGAAATTAGGAGGGGTTAGTACAGGTTTATGTTCAAGTGCGGCTCTCGGGTCCAGGAAGGCTTGGTCTGCCTCTTCAGACCACTTTATCGTGTGACTTTGAGTCTTCTTGGTCAATTCGTGAAGGGGGGCCGCTCTGGTAGCGAAGTCCAGGATGAACTGGCGGTAGTACCCCACCAACCCCAGGAATGTGCGGACTTGCCTCTTTGTGTTGGGGTGTGGCCAGTGGGCGATCCCCTCCACCTTCCGGCTCTGGGGCCGAACGCACCCTCGTCCCACAGTGTGCCCCAGGTCGTCGGCCTCCTCCAGGCCCAGGCGACACTTAGCGGGGTTGGCGGTTAGTCCGCCCTCCTGGAGCGCCCCCAGCACGGCCTCCAGTCTCCCCAGGTGGCTCTCCCAATCGGCAATGTGGATTACGATATCATCCAGATAGGCGGCGGCATACTCCCTGTGGGGCCTCAGTAGATTGTCCATTAGCCTTTGGAAGGTGGCAGGGGCTCCATGGACGCCAAAGGGCAGAACCCGATACTGGAATAGGCCGTGCGGGGTGGCGAAGGCTGTCTTCTCCATGGCCTGCGGGGTGAGGGGTACTTGCCAGTACCCTCGGGTGAGGTCCAGGGTACTGATATAGCGGGCTGGTCCCAGCCTCTCGATTAGCTTGTCTACTCTGGGCATGGGGTAGGCATCATATTGAGAGATTTCATTGAGCCGGCGGAAGTCGTTGCAAAAGAGCCAACTTCTGTCCGGCTTTGGCACCAGTACCACCAGGCTGGACCAGGCGCTTTGGGACTCCTCTATCACCCCTAACTCCAGCATCCTCACCACCTCCTCCCGGATGGCTTGCCGCCTAGCCTCCGGGATCCGGTAGGGCCGCAGCCAAACTTTCTTCCCTGGCTCTGTGACGATGTCATGCTGGAGCAGTGTGTTCCGGCCTGGGAGGGGGGAGAACACGTCACGGTGCCGGCTCACCATCTTCCGGAGGTCTTGCCGTTGTAGGTCCGTTAGCAGGTCCCCGGTGGCCACTTCCCGGGTTTCGGTGGCGCTGCCAGCTGCTAGACAGAGGGGAGTAGAGTCGTGCACAGGCTCATGCCATTTCTTTAACAGGTTCACAAGGTACCTTTGTACCATATGTCTCCTCCCCACTTGCCTCACGGTGTAGTTGACTGGGCCCACTTTGGCTACTACTTCATAGGGGCCATGCCATTTGGCCAGGAATTTGCACTCACTTGTGGGTATCAGGACCACCACCTTATCTCCGGCATGGAACTCACGCACCTGGGCATTCCGGTTGTACAGCCTGGCCTGCTCTGCCTGCCTCATGTGCTCCCGGACCATTGGCCAGATCCTCGCCATCCGTTGGTCCATGGCCTCCACATGCTCCACGAGGGAGCGCTGTCGGGATGGTTGCTGTTCCCAGGCCTCCTTGGCGAGGTCCAGTAGTCCTAGTGGCCGTCTCCCATACAGCAACTCGAAGGGGGCATACCCCGTGGATGCCTCGGGAACCTCACGGATGGAGAACATCAGATAAGGTAACAATTGGTCCCAGTCCTTACCGTCCGTTGTGATCATCTTCCTCATCATTGACTTTAAGGTCTTATTAAAACGTTCCACCAGCCCTTCTGTCTGGGGGTGATAGACAGAGGTCCTCAGCTGTTTGACTCTGAGCATGCGGCACATTTCCTTTAGTACCCCCGACATAAAGCACGAACCCTGGTCGGTCAGGACCTCTTCGGCTATACCCACCCTGCTGAACAGTAGGAATAGCTCTTTAGCGACTCTTTTTCCCGTCGCGTTCCGTAACGGGACGGCCTCAGGGTAGCGGGTAGCGTAGTTCACTATCACCAGGATGTAGCGGTGGCCCTGGCTAGATTTGGGTAGGGGTCCCACTATGTCCATGGCTATCCGGCAAAATGGCACGTCGATAATGGGGAGGGGTATAAGGGGGTGGCGATACGTTACCCTGGGGCTGTGGAGTTGGCACACCGCGCACTGCTGGCAGTAGTCCTCCACGGCTCTCTTGATTCCATCGTTTTCTCCCGTCCCAGATGCGCCCCCAACAGGTGGGTGTGGCCAAGATACAGCACCTTGGAGGTGTGGGTCTGGGGTACAAGAAGCTGATCTACTATGTCATCATTCAGTTTACAGACATTACATTTTTACATTTTACATTTTAGTCATTTGGCAGACGCTTTTAATCCAAAGCGACTTACAAGTGCATAGGTTCTACCACAAGTCAAAGCATCACATCCAGAACTGGGAAAATACACCTGGACTGCTGTTCTAAACATATAGTCGTCATCATAAGTGCAATTTTTTTTTTTTTTGGGGGGGGGGGTTAGACAGGGATAGGGGTATCAGAAGGGGGGGGCGGGGTAAATCAGGAGGGAGGACTAAGGTAGAGTTTGAAGAGGTGTGTTTTGAGTCTGCGTCGAAATAGGGGGAGGGATTCTGCTGTCCTGACCCGATAGAGGAAGCCATTTTGCACCTTGAAAGGAAATGCCGGCCTACTCACCCTCCCTTGTGGGACGCCCTCAATATAGGTCACACTTTTCCAGGCCTAGGCGAGGAGGGGGTCTTGCAGCTGGGCGGATCCAAAATCAGTTGGGGCCCTTTCTGTTGCTGGCTGGAACTCCGAAAATCCTCCGGGGCTACCGCTCTTGGCCACCAGGGGCCGCGGTGAGTTCGACCCCTCCGTGGCTGTATCCGTGGTCCCCGTGGGAGGTCGCGACGTCAATCTTCGCCCGGTGAACTGCCCCCTAGGGGTGGTGATTGTTACCTCAGCGGTGGGGTAGTGTCGTACATCACCATGGATGGACGTGACGGCAATTGCTGCACCCCGTCTCTCTCTGGCCAGGGCAGGTCTCACCAGGGTGATAGCGCTCCCGGAGTCCAGTAGGGCCTCAGCGTCTTGGCCTCCAATCCGGATGGGCAGTCTTGGGGCGGCCGGGCCCCTGTGGGCCCAGCACATGGTGAGGTAGTGGCAGGGTCGGCCGGTCTCTGGGGCTGTGGCCATGGACTCCTCCCGGCCGGGGCAGTCCCGGCTCAGATGGCCCTCCTGGCCGCAGGCAAAGCAGCGTCTTGTCTCCCTTTGTCGGGGCCAGTCCCCCCGGTCGTCCTCCTTCCCTCTTGGTCGGGTTCTACGATCCAGCCATATAGTTACGGGGGGTCTTCGAGGGCTGTCAGTTCTATTGGGCCTGATCATCTCCTGCGCCACCTGGTGGTTCTCTAGAAGATTGACCAGGGCATCAATGGTCCGGGGCCCCTGTTGGGCCACATACTTCTTAGTTTCTGTTGGTAGGCCTTGGACACAGTGGTCCATCACCCTCTACCAACCAGCTCTTGGTCAGCCGTCCGAGAGCCATCACCTGGGCACGTGCAGGGAGTGCAGGGTTGTATGTCCATTGCTGGAACCTCTGGGCCCGGGCGGCCAGGCTGTAGCCATACTGCGCTAGGATCGTAACCTTCAGGGTGGGGTAGTCATGGGCTTCAGCCGGGGGTAGGCCTCTGTAGGCTTTCTGGGCCTCTCCACTGAGGAATGGTGCCAGGATGGAGCCCCAGGCGTCTTGTGGCCATTTCTCGAGATGTGCCGAATGTCTCGAGGTACGCCTCAACCTCGTCATCCGCCGTCTGTTTTAGCAGCACGTCCTTCGGTGCTCTGTGGGGGGGTCGTCGAACCTGTTCTCTGGCATAGTTCGGCCATGGCCTTCTGCAGGGCGCCTTGGGAGCGCAGCAGGGCGTTTAGGGCATCCTCCATTTTGGGGGGCTGGATTCACTCTCATGTCGGGCTCTCTCAGTAGCGGGGATCACAGTGCCTGCATTCTCCACCATATGTGGTGCCCCGCTGGTTGAGAGAGAGAGAGAGAGAGAGAGAGAGATAACAGAATGGGTGAACAAAAATCAATTTATTCTCAATAAGGGCCTTCAAGGCAGACTTCAATTGTCCAGAATAAAAAACTGGTTCCTTTCAAAAAAATAGCAAACGGCAAAAAAATTAGGAACCCCGAAAAGGCAGCGAAAAAAACACAAAAAAGAATCGGCATCCACGCAACAGCATTTGTCCGTCTTTGTCTGGGGCGAGGTTGCTCCCCGATCTCGACCGGCCGCTTTCCCAGCCTAGCCGTCCTCCGTAGGTGATTCAGTTCCAGGGGTTAGAGCAGGACAATGTTAGCTGGCTCACAGCAGGAGAGATATGCTCACGTGCCCCGGACTTCAGTTTCGGTCACGGGGTTTCCTCCAGGAATTCCTCCACGTTTCTCTCTGTGGGAGTTTGTTCGTCTCTAGGCTGAAAAGGCTTAAGCCCGCACTGGCGTTGTGTCTTTCTGCCTCCGTCGTCAGCCCCGCAGCCCCGCAGCCCCGCAGCTCCCTCCCTCTCACTCGGTTCAGCTGTGATTATTAGGTTTGCCATTCCGCACGTGTCTCGCCCCGGTGGTGCTGGCTGTGGTGCTGACTTTCTCCGCGGCTCTCTCCAAGGTGCGGCTTTATTTAAATATGGCATAGGGAAATATTCACTGTTGATCACTTTCCCAAGCTCCTGACGCCGGCACACTGGCCGTTCCACTTCAGTGGTGTCTCGATCCCAGATCGGGCCACCACAATATTAATAGGTGGGCTTGCACTTATTAACTTCCCTCTTCAATTCAGACTACATGTTATTGATTAGATTGAGGTTCAGTGATTGAGATGGCCACTGCTGAACATAGATTTTGTGGTATGCTTTGGGTCACTGTCTTGCTGGAAAATCCACCAACAGCTAAGTCTCAGCCGTGTGGTAGAGGCAAGCAGATTGTCAGCCAAAATTGCCTGATACTTCCATTATACCATTGATTTTAACAAGTGTCCCTGGACCTCTGGAATTAAAACAACCACAAAATATCACTGAGCCACCACAAAATTTCTCAGTGGTTATGACGTGCATCTTTCATTTCTCTGTTTTGGCGCCAAATATACCGATGCTGTATCTGACCAAAATGTTCAATCCGACTCCTGCACCTTCATTCAATCATACTCAGCATTGACATGTTCAGCATTTTGAGTTTATCTCAGTAATTATATTGTTTATTGAAGTATTTTTTGTGCATGGCCAGACAGGGGTGGTAATAATTATGGAGACCACTGTATAGCAATATCATCAGTCATCTGTCTGTCTTATGAACTGCAATTACTAGTCAATAATTTGCTAAGCATTCCACATTTTCATTTGGATTTATACTAATGCCATGATAATCCATTGTCAATATTTTGTAACCTGATTTACACCAGCAGGTATAGTTAGCTTGGAAAAAGTGAACTAAATGCAGGTACAGTATATATGGCTCATTAATCATAATGTTTTAAATGAAATTTTTGCATTGTGTTTAGCCATGTTAAGAATAATCATCAAAATGTTTAATTTTGACGTTGAATTCAAATGTAATAAAATGTACAGTCATGAAATTAGAAAAAGAATGCTTGCTTCTCAATTATGGACATAATGAGTGGTCTTGTGTCAGGATCAGTTTAATTTCAATTGAGTTATTTTTGCGCAAGAATGTCTTAATATTTTATGATAATTTTTTAAGGGTATCCATAACACAGAAATGGTTATGGTAAATTATCTATACACACGTATTATTTTAGATGATAAAAATACAGTATATACATAAAAGTTGTATTAATTAAATGTATAGCAGATACTGTCGGAGCTATTCAAACCATTCATGTTCTAAGTCACCCCATTTATATCTTTGCTCATCCTACATATTTGCTTGCTGGAATTTCCTTTTCAAACCCACCCCACTCAGCTTGTGCTTGCCACCATGCTTTCCATACCTGCTTGTTCTGGATGACTCATGCGTTATTATTTACAGTTTACTTTTGTTTTACTTAAATTTCTGTTTACCAAGAAAACCAAAAATACCTTATACGGCTGTTACACTATTACTTGCCCATGTGAAAATGACTCTCACAAAAAACTCTCATAAAAATATTTACATACCCTGTGTGAATCCTGTGAAATATAAGATTTAGGATGTTTTAAAATATTAATATTATCCATGAAGATGTGCTTGGGTAGGAGAGCTAGCACAGTCAAAAATATATTGCCTTGACTACCAGTTGTTCCAGTACTGAATATACAATGTATTTTCCATTTCCAGTTTTCTACACATAAATATACTTCTTGAGAAAGTTCTCATATCGTTCCACCCAAGGCACAGTCAATTTATCAGAAGCCTTGTTCACAAGGATGTGAAGTTGGCCATCAAAACTCCTCCCTTATTTTGACTGCTGTGACTCAATCTTCATACTCGCTGTGCCCTACAGATGTCACAATTTAGCAGTTTCTCTCTCTTTCACTCTATAACAGTGACTTCAGTAAAAATTCTAATAGTGGTGTCATTGCTCTAACCTTTTTCCTGACAAAATCTAATTTGTTTGTTATCAAACTGCTTGACAGAAAGCAAAATGGATATTTCACTCAAAGGAACAAACTGATGGAGGAGGCTGGACACATAAGTTGTATCTTTGCTGTCAATTTTATGTGTTTATAAAATTTACCATACTACAATTAAAGTTTTGAAAAGCTGATGGAATTGACAAATTACTGACTGGTTTACTGAGAGGTGCCCAGTCTATTGCAGACAATGGGATGATGCACTTCAAACGATTTCATCTGCTTCACAAATATCACGTTAATTTCCCTAAAATTTTTATATTTTTAAATGTATTATTATTCTCTCAGGCACTGACTTAAAATGTTAATACACACTAGCATGCACTCTTCACCAAAGAGAAAGCCAAGGGCCTTTCATTTTCTGTGGGGTATCTTTTCAAAGAGATATGGCACTAAATGGCACTAACTCATTTTGCAATTCTTTATCAAAGTAGATAGTAAAATAATTATTTAATATTACAGAAAGCCTCAGCCCATAGAAGAATAACAGCATTGTACTGCAGTAACAAATGACAGAATTGTTATAATAATTGTCTAGAGTCCTTTGTGTGGAAATAATCACTTGGCAAATGCTTTCATCCTTTGAAAATTGTAGGATAAGTCTGTTCCAAATTTGTGCAGTCACATAACTCACAGTTAACTCAATACATTAGCCCACACATTTTGGAAATTCATGGCAGCAGTTCTGCCAGCTCACCTGAGGATTTTTAAATGATGGATTGCCCCTACATTAGCACTTAGAATGCTGACTTTCTTTCTAAAAGTCATTTCCTGAGAAGAAGGGACAACATTGGGTGAAACTGCCCCATGACTAATTTGCAAGGGAACGTACAGCTTATTGTGTGGTGTGTTCCAACTATCCTCTCACAGTTGGTGAGTATAAACCAAAATGATTTCTATGGAACGATTTCACCATACTTTTTTTATTTTACAAAATTCTGAAAGGTAAATTGTACAGTAAATTAATGTTGTGGGCTTAAAATTCCAGTTCCTTTGTGCTGAAGCCAAAACTGGGAAGGACTTATGGAGGACTTATAATTTATGGTCTGCCAATAGCCCCAATTATAATAATTCAGCATTATATAAAAGTTGATGTCAGTGCAAAATCTATACTTTGTTTTTATATATATTTGCTCAACAGGGAGGCTGTTTCATGGATATGGAAGAGTTAATCAAAATCCACTTACTACAGACTATCAAGCAAAGCATGTGAGTGGAATGCTGCACAGCACTCCAATTCCACTCATGCCCTCTAGTCCCACAAATACACTGACCCCCGCAGAGAAGATGGTTGTTTGGGCCCTGCCAATCGATAGTTAGCCTTTATAATATTTTTTTAAATCTGTACATAGCAAACTAAAATCCATTAAAATTACTAGTTTAATGGACATGAATGAATGTGTCTCAGTGTAATAAAGGTACAAAATTATACTTTGTTTTCATTCATGGAATGTATTGTGAATTGAGTCAAAAATGTAGTCAGATTGCAGTGTCTGCTAAGAAAACATTTGGCAGAAAGCTATACATACTTCCCATCCTCTGCTGTAAACCATAATTAAAATCAAACTACAAGAAAATCACCAACAGAACTGGAAGTGACTTTCACAAACTTGTGTCAACACAAGTAATTTGTGATAAGAGTAAGTAGAAGATGGGGCATTTTCCACAGGTGAGGTATGTGCTAGAATATTCATGCCACAAGTATGCAATTGCAGTAGTTCTCTTGTTGGATAAGAGAGGTGCAAGATGTTTTGCTTGTCTCACACTGCTGCCTCCCGCAGAGTAGCGTTCAGGGGGTATTTCACGAAGTGAGATTACCGAGTTAGCTAGATAATGGCACTGAATAAAACAAACCATGAACATGGAAGTAGCTAGCTCACTAGTAAACTTGTTTCAAAGTGAATAACTATTCAGAATAACTAACCACCTGAAAGCAAAATTGACCAAATGTACAACCGACCTCTTTAGCTAAAATAATGTCCATGACCACAGAATCATGACTGCATCATCCATCCTTATGCGTATCCTGGATCATTTCGCTAAGTTATGTCCAACTTACGCTAGATACTGTAGCTTGGTTGAAGCACATAGTTGTGTGTTTACAACATGGAATAGGAAGAGGTGAGGTTTGGAGTTATTTTTCTATGGCTATGGTCTCCACACACAGCCATTCAGATTTTGCAGTGTTATGTAACAAAGACTCATCTTTGCTAAATATTGATTTATCCACAGAGTAGGATGGGTAACATTAATATTGTCTTTGCTGTCTTTTGCTATATTTATTAGTTAACTCGACTGTGGATAACGCCATAAATGTTACACATTTTTTGTATTGTCACTTCTTTCACTCTGCTGCCCGGTGCCTCCCTCCTGCTGCTAATAGCTAGGCCTACCCATGGGCCTAAAATAATTAAATAAACCATAAAAAAGGTTAATTAAACACTAAATGAAACAATGCTTGATTTATTTTTTTAATTTTATTTATTATTTTTTTTTTTAATGTATTTATATTTTCTGATGGACAGCCACAGTTTCAGCAGGTATTTGTAGTTTCCTTTCACTCAGCAGCTGGTTAAGGTCTTAGGAACAGGGTGTGTGGACTCCTTAGCCAATCAGACTTAAACTAATCACAAAACCAACAGACACTTAGGCCCAGTGGGCAGTTTGACACCCCTGGTCTAGCACATGAATCCTTAATGTTGCTTGATTTTTTCACCTCAAATACTTTTCTGTAACCCGGAGGTACCACCTTAAATATTTCTGGCTAATCTGGTGAGGCAAGGTCACATGGGCCAATTAGAGCCGCAACAGAGTAGCCGCAGTATTACGAATGGGAAGTGGATGCGCAGTTAATCAGGTGAATGGGGAGGCTTGAGCGGAGCGGCTGCAGATTACAAGTCCTACTATCCTGTGTGAAATCGTGAGAGGAACTCTGGTTGTATGAGTGCTTTTGAGTGAGGGTTTTTGACCACGAAGAGACTCGAGTATAAGGAATGCAGAATGGCGAGCTAATCAGAACCTAATCTTGGCCAAGAAGAAAACCAGCAACCAGCCTTTCACCTGCCAAGGCGGTAGGCCACGCTGCAGCCAAGCCCCATTCACCTCTTTTTCCTCCTTCACACACACACACACTCTGGTATTTCCCTGGATCAGCACATTAACTCACTTTCATTGACTGACTATTGGACTAATTGACTTTTTACCCCCGTTTGGACTATGTTGAACACGGGCCAGAGTGAAAGCACCATTGTGTGAAGAGGAGAACTACTAATTCAAACATGTGATATTGAGTTGGGGTATTTTTGGTTGTGTTTTTTGCATTTGGTTGGATTTTTTTTGGTTGAATGAATTAGTGGGAAGATAGTAGTCAGAACCGGTATTTTGCATAATTTGATTTATTATAATTTTGGATGAAATCTATTTTTTTGTATGGCCACTTTTTTGTTGTTTAATTTGTTTATTTCTTTTTTTCTATATTTCAATACCTTTTTCAAAGTATACTCATGTCTCCTGAGTCTTCCTTAATATTGGCATCATCGTAATCGCTCCTCCCTAGCCGAATCTGCAAATCTTCTGGTGTCACGAG
The DNA here is from genome assembly GCF_963514075.1 of Conger conger. Classification (NCBI taxonomy): domain Eukaryota; kingdom Metazoa; phylum Chordata; class Actinopteri; order Anguilliformes; family Congridae; genus Conger; species Conger conger. The sequence continues at coordinate 51,654,363 of NC_083768.1, forward strand.
CCCACATGTTGCTAGTTTACAATTGATTATTTATGACATCTATACATCTATAGTAAACAAGTGCTACATTTCCCATTTGTTCGTCATCACATGACTGAAAAACAAAAAAAGGAAAAAGAAATGACATCATAAGGAAGCCCAAGTCAGCAGAAATGTGTGTAGTGCCAGCCTCATTCATTTCAATTTTTAATTGAACTGTAAATTGACTGTGCTGCATTATTGCCAGGTTTCAGGACATCAGAAATTCAGGACACCCAGACAGTGCAGCATTGTTAATTGATTTTTTTGGTGGTCATTTTTGGGTGATTCTTGTGTTTAACAATTATAATAGCATCATAATCCTTTTCTGGATTTCCCCTTTTCTGTTCATAGGTGTGGACAAACTACCTTAATTCATTGAAGCCAGTGAGTTTTAAAATGGTACTGACATTCTGGCATATGGTATCATTGAAATGTCAAGATTGGTAAAAGCTGCAGCTTTCAGCTTAAATTCCTGAACAATATCAATACCAACCACATGTGGTTTCCATCTGGCAGTTAAGCATGAAGCATTTTAACCCCAATGTCTTTTGTAATTATTTCTGCATGGAGGAATATTTTCATAAAATATGTTATGAGAACCTTAGAAAGAGGTGGAACACTTGAAATGGCATTGAAAGCTGACCCTGCCAGAGCAGAAAGTAAATTAGATGTACATGCTTTTCAAATGAATAGCTGCCATGGGTACAAGAACAGTGGGATACTTAAGAGTATTCCCTGAGATACATTTATGTGGTGAAGGGAGAAAAGCTCCACAGTGTTATTTATATAGCGGTAGAAACATTTCTATACCAATAAGTAATGCTTTAAACATGTCTGTGGGAGTGAACCAGTATTGCTGCCAATACAACACTTGATGGAGTGATTTACTGTAGTTAGGGCTCTTATGCATTTAGTTTCCTGCTGAAAGCCTGTCTTTTCAGAGCAGTGTTAGAAAATCATTTCACAACAGGAAAGCAGATTAATTACTGTAAAGAATATAAATATACAACTGTGGAAAATAATTAACTGCTGGGATGCAGCCAAGGCTGTAAAATAAAATTGTATTATTGGTGTTATTGAAGATATTCAAGAGATTTATTTTTGCTTATTCTTTCCAAAGTTTTTACTACCCATTTTGTAATTGTGAAGTGTGCCTCAAGAGGTATGTTTCTTTATAATTAAGTACTAAATAAATGATGAATGGTGAATTACATCTCAGTTAAGAGTGTCACACTTCTTAAATCATGTTGTCACACCAACAGGGTCAAAAGGAACAGCCCTACCAGCTAATTTGTCAATATAATAACATTCAGTGATTTGCCCCCTTGTGCTTGAGTTGCCGATGCCTCAAATTATTGTAGGGTTATTTATATCATACAAAAAACTGCCATAAGCGATTCTTATCAGCCTCCTATTTGCAAAGCAGAGCAATATAACTCCAGCCTCCCCCTAGCCCTCACCTCGCCACAGACAATAAAAGGCATATTCTAACAATCCTCGATACCATTTATTTATGTCAAAAAATCATGTTCAAATATAAGAACAAAAATATACAGTCAGAAGTTGCATGAATAAACACATTGTTTTTCTTTTCTTTGCTCATTTTATTCCAAGTCTGGCCAACATATTTCCAGTTTAAGTTTGTTTTGGAAATTATTAGACATATTTATGGAATATAAATATATCCATATATCCAACCTGGTTATGAAGCTGCAACTGTCTGACAGACGTTTAAGTTTATTTCATAATCCATTCATACATTTTTTAAATTTGTGCCGCGACTATTCCTAAGCTAAGGCTGTTTTGAACTATTTCTTATTGTCACGTGAATGCATTGCTAGGTAATTTCTGTACCAAACAAATGTTAAACATGGTAAGCTTCTTGTACGGGGTTCCCTACCCTTTCCAACAAGGTATAATGTATCATATTCAGGTGACAGATAGTTTACCATTGCGTTCGCAGAGCAGAATGAATATACATATGTTACAGGATTTGGACTTGCTGTAGATAAATCTGTAATTGTACTGGCTAACGGGGCTAACAGTGCTCTGGTTAACCACATTTTTTAATAAATGGTTGGTTATAAGAGCTTGGGCATGCTTTATAAATACTCTCATATACCCCTCAAAAAGTATTGGAACAGCAAGGCCAATTCCTTTGTTTTTGCAATAGACTGAATACATTTTGGGTTGATATAAGGCCTGGAAAAGCATCACAAAAGAAGATAGCATGGTGATGTCAATGGGTCACAGGCTTGATGAAGTTATTGCAAGCACAGGATATGCTCCAAAATAGGAAAGGAAACAGGAAACAGGACCCCAAATTCAATTGTCTTCAGTGTATAGCAAAAACAAAGGAATTGACCTTGCTGTTCCAATACTATTTGAGGGAACGGTATGTGAAAAAAACACACAGGAAGGTTCATTTTCTTTATATTTTGTATAAAAAAATCTGTTCTAATGGAAAAATAAGCTTTTCTGATTGTTCTTTTGTCTGGAGAAAAAGATATGCAGATATTTTTATTCAGAGCGATTTGAGGACACTTGTGAGGACATCTGGGTGCAGTTTTGGGAAAACACATGCAGAATTTGAATGCCAGTCAATATCCAGACCATATGAAAACGTTGACATCAAATGTAAAGCACAAATATAAAGTAGTTATGGTTTGGTCCCTGACATAGAAATTGAGATATTGAGTGCTAAACTATAAAAACACAAGTTGTTTTGTATATTTTCTGTACACTATATGTACATGCTCTGACATAAATTAGTTTTGTGTCAAATTTCGGAATGATTCAAGTGTTTACGTCTTCAACCATGTATGTGCAATAAATCGTTTTTGAGATATTGACACTTTTATTGGACAAAATAGGTGGAAATTGCCCTCTAGCAGGGGCAAAGTGTAAAGGGTTAAAGCATCTTTGCAACATCATTGTAGGTTAGCACTGGGAAATGCAGTAGTTGAATTTCCTCTTGTCAGCTCATTAAAGGTCTGAGAAACATTCAAAGGGAGGAATTGATGGAAATTAGAATGTCCCAGATGAGGATAGTACTGTATATCTATCTATACAATACTATCTACATCAGATAATTATACATCAGATTTTATAGTCACACATAATGGGGTGCCCCAGGGTTTGATTCTCGGCCCTATCATTTTTACTATTTATGTAAATCAACTGGGTCAGAAAGTGACAAATACCCATCCTCATTTTAATGCAGATGACACAACTTACTTGCAGCTTCAGTTGATGAGGCCTTGGAAGACCTTCAAACTGCTTTTAATAGCATTCAGGATGACTTGTGCAATTTGAAAATGCAGATAAGACCAAGTTAATGATCTTTTCTAAAACTAGGACTCTGAAACAACACATTGTAACCCAACAAAATAAATTAATAGAGCATACTTACATACATGTACAAGTCATGTAGAAAAACTCAAACTGAAAATCAAATTCATTTCTTTTGAAGAATTCTGGCATGTTTTTCATTTCATGCCAGAAAACAACTTATAATGGCAACATTTTTGTCAGTGATTGATTATGGAGATGTTATTTACATGCATGCAAGTAAATCCTGATTAAGCATATTGGACAGTGTTTATCATGCAGCATTAAGGTTCAGCAGAAAGCTGGACTGCCCTCACTCTTTGCCCGTAGGCAATATCATTGGTTAATTTTGACCAGGACTCCCTTGTGAAAGAGATGTAAATCTCAATGGGACTATTTCCTGCGAAAATATAGGTTAAATTTAAAAGATTTAAAAATTTAAAATATCACCAATTGGGAGGAGCCAGAGAGTGGATGGGCGTAGGGGGAGTGGGCAGATTTTTTAAATATATGGGACCAAAAATGATATGTCATGTTTCCGTCTCGTCTGGGACTCATGGTTGACATAACAGGACCTGCTCCTCTGAGATAAGATCTCGCTTTCCTGACAGCTGTTCCCAAAATGATTTCTGAGTAGTCATGTCCCTTCCCCCCCGCCACTGCCAGGTTTTGTCCCTCTATTTAATGGGAGTTTGAGGAATACCAAAACAGCCAACTGTGGTCTGGTGAGTATAAATAGCTATCCTTGGACTGCCTGCTGGTTACCTGCAGTATGCAGATTGATGTCCAAAGAGTTGCATTGCATTACATTTCAGGACATTAATTTAGCAGGTGTGCTTATCCAGACAGCCTTAAAGACAAGCTGAAAATTTGTCAATTTAGTAGATATTTCATAACCATACAAACACGAATATAACCCAATTTTTTAAAGATAAAATTGTAATAGACAGTGTATTACAATTTTCGTTTAATACTTCAGTCAAATCGACTTGCTGCCCTTCAAATATTCCCCAAAAAGATTTGTTTCACTCGTGTATACCTCATATCGTAGGAACTAGTGTAGCTTTACCTGTCTTTAAGTTAATAAATGGTATTACTAGGAGTAATAGTGCCTTACAGCATTCTCTGACCAGTGAGTAAAGATCCAACATCACTAAACCACTTGTGCAAGCTACTTGTGCTAACCTGAAACAAAATACAAATTCAAAAAGCATGCCACATCTGTAACAAGCCCTATGAAGAGAAACATAAAACAACCTATAATTGGACAGTATATGAAAACCAGATCTGTGAGTCTGTGTGCGAAAGAAATTCAAGAATAGAGTGAGAATCAAATAATTCAAAGGGTAGTGTAAAAGAGGACAAAATATGGAAGGTATTTTAATGCAAGCAGAAGTGGAAACAGGTGGAGACGGGAATTCAGAGCACTGTATTCTGGGACAGAGTTATGTAACAGCTACAGCTAAAAAGACATGACTGTAAAATCCAGTGTAGGAGACATTATCACATGATCATATAAATTATTACTGTTCTCAGCACATACACTTACTGAGGGGGTAATTTAACAACGAGTCAAATTACAAATTCTACTGTAAAAATCACATTGCGCTCAGAGCATATAATGACAAAGGAGCTGATATTGCAAATCCTAGTACCACTGTATATGCCTTGGATTTTCTTAATAACATTTCATGAAAGTGAGATGAAACACCATGTACTGTAACTGGCAGGAAGGTTTGACATATTCAAAGGAAAGAGTTATTATAATTAGATTGTGATTGATGAGGAATTAGACTACTGCTTGCCTGTAAAATTATACACAGTAGATCACAGTACAATATTAATGCTTGGAATGAACGTCATGCTAATAGAACACGTTAGCAACCTTGCATGCCCTGAAAACACACATTAAATCACACACTGGGGAAAAATATCTGCAATTATCTGGCTATTAATTGATCAATCCAACTTCACAGAAGGTGCTAGAGAGAAAGTCTTGGGAATATTTGCATAAAATATTAATATACATGCTTAAAATGTATCATAATGAGGTTTACATTTGTGATTTCAAATGGATAGTTAATAGACTATATGTCACCTACTGTATATCACAAATGTTGACTGAATGTCAGGCAAATGCCAGACTCTCTACACCCCAGCAAGACCTCTGCCAGCTCTAGTCACATTGTGGTCCCCTCATTACAAGCACCAGGTGGTTTGGCTACACATTCATGCCTGTTTTTTGTTCTGGTTCCTCAGTGGTGGAATGACCTGCCTAACACCGTCAGAACGGCAGAATCCCTCCCAAAGTGGTATCTTGTGTGTTCTGTCCTTGTCCAAGTTTCTGTTAATGCAATAGAATATCTATGTGATTATTTCAGCTAAAAGGAAGCCTTAAACTGACTGTGAAAGCTATGGAAATAAGTCATGTTGTTTCATGTTGTTTCTTAGGACACACCATGGTGCTTCCTAAAAATGTTCAGATCTTTTTTAATGCTGAGCAGGCTAAAATCAACAAACCTGTTATAAGAATGTGAAAATATTGAAAGTGATAGAGTGGAATTAATTATGAATGAAATATAATTCATCCTTGACACAACATCCAACAGTTTTACTTTCACCTATATCATTCATGAGGATTAATTGGGTTCTTTCAAAGGTCGCTGGCTTCCTAAACTCCCCTTAGAGCAGGATGTGAAAGGTTTTGTAAAGATCAGAGCTGACATTATTGCACCCTTGGGTGATTAATTCCTACTGGCAGCAGTTTACTCCATCTGAGGAAATTCCATGAAAGGTTTGCAGCTATTATAATAATAATAATAATAATAATAATAATAATAATAATAATAATAATGAAATTGACAGATAGTTGCTAAAGAAAATATGAAAATCCTCTCTTTTAAAAAAGGTATTCTCTTTGTTCTATTAAAAAATTAACTTGGTCAAATATCCTTTTCATGGTGATCCATTATCAAACTCAGTTAATGGCACGAAATGAATTCTGTGTCACGTTTCAGGTCTGTCTCGCCATGTTTTATGTTTATTCATGTTGTCTTAGTCACGTAGTGTCTTATCATGTATTATGTTAGTCTAGGTTCGTCATGTTGTTTAGTTATGTTTTGTTACGATTTATTTTCTTGTCATGTCTAGTTATGTTTCATACGATTATATTACCTTGTTATGTTGAGTGGTTATCGTCTTAGTTTCGTTTTGTGTCATGTTTTGAATTATGTTTATTGTTACGTTAACTGGTCGTTGTTTATGCATACACTTTTACATGTCTTTCCGCAAAGCTTGCGTTCCGCCTTTTCTCTCTCTCTCCTTCTGTCATTCACTCCCTAATTGTTTCCATTTGTCTATTTACTAAAACTACTAACGCTAGATCAGGATTGGGTAGAAACTAACAAACTAATCATGTGTTCATGTTACCTTACGTTTCTCGTGCATGTCATTTACTAATTTACTAATGCTAGGGCAGGATAGGTTTATTACTAACGATTACTAATCTCCTTGTTTAACTTGTCATCCATCGCACCTGTTTTCCATTTCCTTGCTACGCTCTAACTAATTGTTTACACCTGTCTACACCCGCATTTATAGCCCAGTCGCGCAACTGCTCACTGCGAAATTGTCTGCCTCTGTTTACCACGCAACTCTTGAGCATTTACTGTTTTGATTACACGTTACGATCCAAGCCTGTTACCGACCATTGATTATTGATTTCTGTTTTGTTACCATCGTTTGTTTTTTGACCACGTCCTCGCCTACCGTTTTTGTACTTTTGCTTCGCTGATTGTTTCATGGTTTCGACTCCCGCTTCGCCCACGACTACGTCTCTGCCTGCGTCCGTCTGTTTGTTCTGCACGTCTACCGACTACGAGTTTGCCTCTTCCCTCGGCACCGTGCTTTTTGTTTGTTTACGATTTGTTTGGCTGGATCTACGTGTATGGACTTTGCTTGTTTTGACTACGCTCCTGGGATTCGTCCCGAATAAAGCCCTGAGGGGTCTTTATATTACTATTGTTTCTGAGTCGCGCATTTTGGGTCCAAACCCCACGCACCCGTCTCATTCTGAAGCTTAATAAATTAAATAGACTATGAATTTCATCATTACATCTCCATACCTACCTGGCTCCTAGGTGGCGGCTTCTACGGTGGCACGCCCAGCTAAAGCCCTGTTGCTAAAGTACACTGATGTCAGGTCCTCAAGTGTGGAAAAAAGTCTTGACTTGTGTGGCTGTGTGGTGATATCATGTGGGGTGACACATAATTAGCCATATTGTCCTCTAGGCAAAGTGGTTTTCAGTCTGTAAGTTTTCCCCCTGTCTTATCACACAGTATTGACTCCTTCGGTTAGTCATGTTCCAGCACTTTGAGTGCAGCAATTGTTCTATTGTGCCATGTCTCTGCAGCTCTGTTGGTCGGTTGTAGATTGAAAATAAGTGGTGGTTGCCTGTGCAGGCTTTGAAGGGAATGGATTTAAATATTTCACTGGGCACTCCAAATTCAGAGACATTGCAAAATATAAATGATTTAAAAATGTAAGGAGTCCATACATAAAAAAAATGTAAGCACTTTTCACGGTAAAGTAGGGAGAGTTCCTGAAACATTTTTCATTAAAGTTCCTGTCAACAATGGAACTGGTATATACAGTTCGCCAAGGATTATATTTGCAGCATTGTGAATCTCCAGTGCAGTCTCTTGATAATGTCTTCATACCAGTTACTTGCCTTTCCAGCTCAGTAAAGTACTTTTACTCTTTCAGCATTCTTCCCCACTCCAAGATAGAGGTTCTGACAGAAGTTCTTTACCTTTCACAGCAACATAAGGAATAAAGAAAGATTACAAATATATTAGCAGTCAATGAAAAGTGTTTTTTGACAGTTTGAATAATGGAGCAACTTTAATAACGGAGGAAAGATTTCCTGGAAAACTTATAGTGACCCCTGATGTTGGACTCAAATAATATAATGCCATATTACGCATTTTACCCATTCATCCAGGTGCCCCAACCATTACTCCACATGTTTGTTAGAGTCAATAGGGCATCTGATCTAATTATTCTCACAAAAGAATTAAAAAATCATCAGTTTCAATCATGTTTATTGATGTGAATGTGATTGATTGCACATTGATGTGCCTATTCAATCCTTATAATCTATTCACTTTGTTTTAAATAATTTATTTATAAATTCATGCTTCCCTGTAAGACATGGTACTGTATGTGGTTTGTATGGCAAATACTAGTAAATTATTGGTGCTGCTTATGCATTATGTGCTGGCAAAATGTGTCTAACAATAGTGCCGTATCACCAGAGACTGTGTTGTTTTCCCTGCTGTCAAATGCAATACATTTTCATTTTCACTCATTGATAGCTAATTGGGCAGTGCTTACTAAGTCACTCAGGACTTTTTTCCCTTTCCCTTTCCTATTCTAAAAGTCTATTTTTGCTTATTGACAGTTAATTGGGGACTAATTAGACACTTGGAACAAAGACAAGACACATTAGATAAATATTTCCTCACTGAACTGTATTCCACAAGACATTTATAATAGTAAAATGAATAAGTGGATCTCCAAGGTTCTCACTGACTTGCAAAGACATATTAAACTGTTTCAATGACAGAAACACCTTGACAAATGGATTTGTCATATGGAAATCTATCAGAATTACAAAAAATGACAAATGACAGCAACAGCATAGAAATGGCTCGGGCTGCTGGCTCATTTAGTTAAGGATGAGACTAATGGTCTTGGAAGGATGCCAGTCCTGGCTGTGGCCCGGCGGTGCACGACTGGCCCAGGGAGGTTTGGCGTGGTTCAGATCCACATTTCATCGCTCTCCAGTGACCCCCACTGATCAATTGGGTGCCCGTGGATCACATGTCAAAGCGGCATTTGAAAGGCGTTTTTCGGACTCCACTTAATGTAGTCAGTGGTGTAAAAAGAAGCAGGCTGGCAACAGCCCGCTTTTTGGAGGAGAACTGCAGATGTCGACTGAATCCTGAATCAGCAGTGGGGATTGTGAATGAATACTCAATGGCTAATTGGATGTTCTAAATTAGGGTGGGAATTGGACCTGTTCAGTCCCACGTTGGGCTCCAAATTTGTAATTAAAAAAGACTAAAAAGCCACTTGCTGGCAGAAAATGAAGAGTATTATCTACAGTTGTTTGTTTTATTAAGAAAATGCTTGTGAAATTGTTATTCTTTTAACAATTCATTTTTATTTTAACACCACAATAATGCCAATTCATTCATTTGCGGCTTTTTGTTATTTTGATGCCAGTAATATAATGTATTTAAAATAATATATAATATCATTAAAAAAATATATCTAATTTATTTGTAAAAATCAATTAACTATTGCAGGTATTGTATAAACAGGGGAATACAAATGAGACATTGATTAAATGGCAATATGTTATACAGTTGAAAAAGTAAGGAAAAAGCGCAACACTGCTACTTTACAGAGTCACCACTTTATTGGCAGACGTGCTGACGTTTCAGTACTAGGCCGTCATCAGAGTAACTTTGCCAGAAAATGGAGAGCTTCATTTATAGAGACATACAATAGGGAACACCCAGTAGGGAGTCCCAACCAATGATTCAATCATTGATGTGAAAAGACATTAGGACACAGGTGTCAAACTCCAGTCCTGGAGGGCCGTAGTGTCTGCTGGTTTTTGGGGTGTTCTGGGCTCATTCAAGTCATTGATTAGTCAAAGTATCCACACCTGGTATTGCAGTGTATGTAAGTTAGAAATGAACTGAATATTTAGAAGCTAACTGAAAAAAACAATGACCTTTTGCAGATTTACAATTTCCTCATTGCTCATATGGATGAAAACATTTTCTATAAAATCACAATATATCAACAATGGATTTGGTAGGAAATTACCTTTTTTTATCAAATATAAAACAAATCAAAGAATTTCCACTGGACAGCAGGGTACACAGGGCTAAATATCAGATTTAATTTTGAGATAGGATACGTAAATATCTGCCCATCCTAGTATTATTACTACAATTCGTAAGGGTTAGTTTGTATGCAGGCTTTTGTTGCCACCAGTTACCCTGGCTCAGCTAATTAGCCATATGCACCATGACCAATTCACTCATAAATTAGACCACAATAAAATGCTACAAGACAAGAACATGTATCAGCTGCTGGTTATATCATGGCTATAAATGACAGATCATGTAAATGATTGGGCTAATTAAATAATTAAGAGCAGAAGTTGGCCTGAAATCCAGAAACAGATAGGGCACACCTTGGCCATCATTGGTTTAGGCCAGGGGTCGGCAACCCTGGTCCTGGAGAGCCGCAGGGTGTGCTGGCTTTCGTCTCCACCTTAAAATAAGCAACCGATTCAGACCCAAGAAACCAGGTGAGGTGAGTTAACTGTGCAATCAACGGCTTTCATTGATCAATTAATGCCAAGTAACAACGAAAGCCAGCACACCCTGCGGCTCTCCAGGACCAGGGTTGCCGACCCCTGGTTTAGGCAAACCTGCTGGAAGTGGTGCTGGTGGGCCTAGGGAGCTGGTCTTCCCTCTGCTCAATATATACCCCAGTGTAGTGATGGGCAATGGTCCTCAACCTTAGCTCTGGGGACCCAATGTGTGTGCTGGTTTTTGTGTTAAACTCTGTATGAAATTTATTTATTGATTTATTCTTACTTTTTATGTACACCGAAGGATGGTTTACCCTCTTAAAGCCACATTATGCCAGAAATAGCGATATACACTTACCAAGCACTTTATTCGGAACATTTTTACTTTACACCTATTTATTCATGTGATTATCTAATCAGCCAATTGTGCGACGGCAGTGCAATGCATACAAACATGTAGATATGGGTCAGGAGTTAATGTTCACATCAACCATCAGAATAGGGAAGAAATGTGATCTAAGTGACTTTAACCGTGGAATGATTGTTGGTGGCAGGCATGGTGGTTTGAGTATTTCAGAAACTGCTGATCTCCTGGGATTTTCATGCACACTAGTCTCTGGAGTTTGCAAAGAATGGTGCCAAAAAAAAAAAAAAAAGATCAGCAGCAGTTCTGCAGACAGAAACACCTTGTTAATGAGAGGAGAATAGCCAGACTGGTCAAAGTGGATAGGCTACAGCAGTAGAAGTCTAAAAAATAAGTAAAATAAATACCTAATAAAGAGCTCACTGAGTGTATGTCCTAAAAAAGAAATGTCCTCTATTCACATAGGAAGTTCTGTCAGAGCAACTGTCAAACTTGATTTAATTTACTGTGCAATATGTTATGTATGATATGATAAATAATTCCAGTTGAAAGAGGTTCCTTTTTAAATTAATTTAATTACAAACTGACAAATGAAATCAGTTGGGTCTCATTTGCTGTGAGGGTGGAAACCTGAAACCGTCTGTGCAAAATGAATGTTTACTGACAGCAAATAGCAACAAGCCAAACCTGCAGTGTGTTTAAATAAGTTTAACCACACAATTATGGTTAACCATAAACACATGTTCTATTCAATATGCCACCATACGGGTCAAGCCTCACCGAGGTTGAGCTGTTAGAAGAATAACAAATTAACCACTCCCCTGACAAGGATCATACCTAACACACCCAGGTCCCCCAGCTCATTCTCATTTTGCCTCCTGATGTGGCTTGTGAGACAGTGCATGCTCTTCAGGAGCACTTTGTTGGATTGTTTGGAAAGTTAGCTCCTTTCACGGTTATTTTTTTTTCTCTTTGAGAGAGCTAGAGTTTCCGAGTAGAAGTCAGGCGGGAGCTTTGTTGCTCCTGGGAGGACTGCACAGGAGTGCAGCTGATTTATAAGTGTTAATCCTTTTGTTGGGTGAGTGGATTGGTTTTGCTGAGTCTTTTCCCCAGTCAGGGTGAAAGGGACTGACTCGGCCACAGTAGCGGTAACTACACGTTTGTGTTGGTTGGCACTTCCATTCAAAATAGCAAAACCTCAATATGTCGCCCATTTCAAAACCAATCTCAATGCCATTTTGCAGGACTACTACAATGGCAACTAGCTCACCAACTACTGATTTTGTCATTGCTAGTTGCACCATTTCTGTGTTATGGATACCTTGAAAAGATTCTCATAATAAATGAAAACTTTTTTTGTTAAAAAATAATTCAATTTTAATCCAACAAATCCCAAATATTTCTGTGGGTAATATACATATATATATACATGCTTTTTTAACTTTTAACATGACTGTACAATAAAATATATTTGCAAGCGAGCTACCTGGAGGATTGGTATTATGTGCCCCTTCAGAATAGGGGGCAGGGGCAATGCTGGCCCATCTTGACAAGCGGTGCTGGACCTTGTACAGTGAGGAAAGCTGTCTTACTCCTCAGAGTATAGCGACTTGCATATCTCTGCTTGGGTTTGATTCAACCATGATGGAAGCCTCCCTGACTCTATCAGTGTTGAGGGAACATTGTCCTGTTTTGTTGTGAGGAAGCAGATGACCATGTAGTTTGACTGGAGGCAGCAACCACCCAGGTTGCCTCTGATCTACACTCGGCCACTGCAGCAGTGGTTTGCCCGGCACTGTCGAAGGTTCTTCATGGAATCATTAATAGAGAGATCTCCATGCCAAAGATGCTTTTAGAAAATGCCCTAAGTGGATAAGGTTCAACATACAACCGTCATTCATGTCAAAGCGTGCACAGTATCAAGTGCCAATTTCTTTATGCAATCCATTAACAGAGAAACAGTATCTGTAACACGGACATGCATGATTGACATGTAACTTGTTCTAAAGCAGCTGCTCCACCAATAAAAATGAAGAGGACAATGATCTGGCCAACTTTGAACTTTTTTTTTTCTCAAATGACAGCCAATACCCAAAGATCAGGAGTAGAAAGGATTAAAAAGGTTTATAATGCTGACTGGTTGTGTCAGAATGGAAGGGAGTAATTATTCCTTTGCAATGATGTGACAGCTCCCTAGCACTATGCTATGGTATAAAATAAACACCTCTGCCTATAACAACTGGAGGCCATCCATTTGCAAGTTGGTCTTTTAACCCAGAAAATGCGAAAATATGTGGATATCTATAAACTGAAATTCCATCATCTGGTTTTATGAGTGATTTGGCCTTTTCCACCCTTACAAATAGAATCAGGTGGAGCTCTGGTTCAGCACGCACTTTGTTTTATTATTTAGCCAATTCCGCAGCCATACCACCCAGTAACCCTCTGATGAATAGCTGGAGCAAAATTTTGCTTGATTAATAGCTTACCTAAGTGGCAGCAGTATAGTATTATGTTTAGGAAGCTGGACTTATAACCCAAGGGGTGCAAGTTTGATTCCCAGACATGGCATTGCTGTTTGCACAAAGTACCTCAATTGTGTGAACTAAAAGCTACACATGTTTGATTTGCTTATTTATACTTAATATTTACAATTTATATGTAAAAACAAGAACCCTCTATAACTGGATTCCTCCTGAGATTTCCTCCCATTGGGGAGTTTTTTTTACATCATATTTTGGGGGTTCAGGTCTGGTTTTTGGTCTTCTGCTACGCCAAGGACCCTATTTTCTGGAATCACCCTCGCATGGTGCATTGGTGCAGTCAATGATGTGGGACAGGGGCGCACTGGAGTGGCTACTGAATGTTGTTCTTTTCCAGACAAGATGTGAGAAAGCTCAAAGCAAGCAGTGTGGCAAATTATGGATTATGCTGAATATAATATCAGTGGGTATGGGAGGCCCTAGGTACCTTAACGCCTGTCTGCATGCCTCCAAATTGCATCCCTCATTCTCTCCCGGTTCTCTGACTTGGTCAAATCTGCCTCAATTGAAATGGACAAGAGGCAAGTGCAGCATCAGCACACGAGTCTCAAAAAAGCCCCTCTAAAGCCCCTGTCATGTTACATTAGATAGCTAGCTGTCTAAGATATCAAACATTAGTTGACTAGCATTAATGCAAAGTTGATAATAATTACCTACCAACTGAAGAAAAGGTAGCTAGAAAGCTTGCTGCCATGTAAAGTCACAATAACTATCGTCTTAGGCAATTTTGAACGACTTTTACTTGGACATTGAGCACCGAGGTTGATGGTGTTGTAAAATAGAAACATTATGAGTGGCTGCTTTTCTCATGTAGTACAGTCAGCTTCATTCGGGTTTTATCCATAGCATTTTTAATAATACCACAACTTATCTAGCTGTCTAGCTTATAGAAGTGGATCTATTAGCCAACTTCTCAAGTTTAGTTATAGCTGCATGTTGTTGCATATGCAAACCCAATACTTTTGTGGAGAACCTAAATTAATTTTGCCTTTTTATAGTGTTAATGCAGCAAGTCAAAAGGGCTGCGGCAATATATGAAATGAATACAGCTGTTCTACCAACTAAGAAGAACGTGGAGCGCCTACATAAAAAGCTTCATATTTACACGTGATGTGTAATGGATTTATAGCAATAAAGTTTCGAGATCTGCCCTCTCATTTTTGACCAAAATCGAATCTGACCCAGTTTTTTCAGTTGAGAACTGCGCAATGATATACTTTCATTTTGTAGAACAATATATTGTCTTTCATAATCTGCATAGTTTCTAAAACTCAAAATACATTTTGGGGGGGGGTCATAAATTACAAGGCAGTATGATGCTGGAGTTAATGGTTAGAATTTCAACCAATTACAAGGTTTTACAAAGCCAGCATGCCAAGCCAAAGGAAAAAAAGACCAATTCACAAAGCAACAATTCTCCCTATTTACTTGTTTGCAGTAACTTCCTTGTTGGTTGCAATGCTGGCAATATCTGGCCAATATCTAGGTCAATATATCAAAAAATGATGAAGTATTAATGATTGTGTGATGCTTGTTGTCACAGCAGTATATGCCGCAGTTGACAAGATGCGCTGGCATCAAGATGTTCTGAGACACCAATTGTTCTCTACAAAATTCTATTCCACTAGACTATTTGGGCAAGAATGCAGCATCTAGATAATGTAGATACTTTTAATGGGTCTATTTTCAAGTGTTTATCATGGTGAATGTGGTTAAGCCAGCAGCATAAATTCAGTTTCATCTTAATTTCTCGTCACAAAAAAGTGTGACAGATCAAATGGCTACATAGATGCACTACACATTACTGTATGCTGAATGCCATGTTGAAAGATTTTTGAAGCACCTGAGGTGGCTTAATGGACAGTGGCTACAGTGTCTTCAATGTGCTCATTTCCAGCAAGGCAACATAGTTCTGTTAGCAATCTATGCACAGAATTCCCTTCCCATTATTCTTATTACCCACTTTTAGATAATTATAAGCCTATTGCCGCAACATCTGCTGTTAAATTCAGTAGAGCACACACTTAGAATGCAATCTGAATCAAATGCAGCCAGCTGCCATTTCTCTTCACTCTCCAGCAATCAACTGAGCTGTGCAGATACTGAGCCAGGGAACTGTAACACACAGCTAGCACAGGTCCCAGATTGAGCAGATGAGTCACAAATGAGTGATGTTATGACAAATTGTGCATTGGCCCGTGAGACACCCAGCCACCATCAGCACTGGAATGGACAGAATTTGATCCATAACAAGAGGCACATCATTGCACTGAACTTTTAACTGGATAGACCTTTAATTTTGATTTCCTGGTAGATTATCCATCATATTGATGAAATTCAGTGATGAGTAAGCGTGGCACATGGGACACCTGCCAGTTGTTTGGTGTGTGGTTCAGAGTTCTGGGTCTGGTTCCTATTGGTTTTGGCTGTGTATATGGGGCTTGCTTGCTTACAGAAGCCACAGCCAATTCCAGAGAGGAAGAACATTAGGGAATTTGTACAGGTTAAAATAAACAAACAATATACCGTAGCTGTATGTGAACTCTATGCTGTTCCTTCTGCTGCTGAAATGGTTTTGGACATAGGCTCAGCTTGCTTCTCAGATGCTTCTAAATTCACTGACATTTATGAGACTTCGGGCCTCTTTTATAGCATCTGCCTAGTGCTGCCTCAGAGAATGCACTCTATAAACTGAGCACTCAACTTCATTGTTCCCCTTCAATTTAGGTAGTACATTGCCACCGTTGTCCCTGTAGAATTGGTATGAAAGGTAAATAGCTACATGGGAAATGTTTTGCAGCAAACACCTCTGACCCCAACCACCCACCCATGCACCATGGCTCCTGGTAAACAGGTGCCAAAGATTACAGGTCAAAAGACCCCAGTGGGTGTTTGCTGTTGTCACATACTCATGAATCATGAATTTTGTTCAGTTCTGGCATGGCAGAAAATAAAGAATTCCATTCAGAAATAGTGTAGTGCAGGAGGGAAAGCACTCGTATTGTGATCACCACAAATTTGAAAGGAATTACCTTCTTTCTTAATGGGGGCGATGGGAGATTTCTAATAACAAGGCCATTTGCCTTTTAAAAGGTTAATTATTTCAGCCACTGCTTTTGCTCTTATGGCCAATGGTCTTTTCAATTCTGTCACTTAAAAAGGGGAAGCTCTAAGATCAGCATAACTATTTGCTGCAACTTGCAGAGTTGATTAGTCATGCATATTCATATTTAAACACCCACGCATTCCCTGAAATTGAATTAATTTACTGAAATGCAGAAAAACAGAAGAGAATGATACACTGTGAGATGATACACCTGCTTCCAGTCCAGTCAGCATCTCCCCAGTGATTTGAGCTATGAGCTGCAGGCAAATGCTACTATGCAAGTGATGGGGATTTCACATTTCTCCATTGTGGCTTCAACCCCTGGGACACATGCCCTAATAGGCTTCATATTCACTGATTCCAGATTGTAATCATGGGTGCCTTGTGCCTTGTGTGTGCCAGTTTTCACTTAAATCACCTATTTAGTCATAGCATGCGATTGCACTGAAATAATACATTTATCCCTTACATTATTATAAGAGTTGGCAGTAGTGGTGCGCAGGTCTGTTTTTATTTTATTTTATTTTTTTATACCCGCACTTGCCCAACCCATTAGGAGAGCCAATCAGCACCCACCGACTCGTTATCATGTGAATAAAACAACCATCTGACTTGACACATTAAAAAAAGTATTACAGTCCCTATTATTACAAATTCCTAATTGTTGCAGCCTATTCATTGAAATGCAACTTTAAAATAACATTTAGACTAGTAAAAACAGGGCTCTAACTATATAATCTTCATTTACTTTCTTTTTCGCAAAACATCATTATGCACACTTACAATAGGCTATTGAATTTTCGCTATAACATGCTTTTGGAGGGATGCTATGAAAGCATGCCAGTCCACTATTTTCTATTCCAATATCAGTAGCAACACACGTGCTGATAGCACACCCAATTCATTTAGAACACATAAACATGGGACATAATGACTTAGGTTTCAGATTCTTATTTATTATGAGCTGGAGAGTGGAGACAAATCGAAATAGTGCAAAACCTGAAAAGGCAAATAAATAAAAGGCAAATAAATGCCTTTTCAGGCGAAGTATCGTCACTCAAAAATAATGATTACAAATTATGAATATAGCCTATGCATAAATAAATCATACACATTTGTAGGTCTACTAGTCTACTTACTTACTTACTACTTGGCTGCAATATGAAAAAAAATGAAAAAAGAATAGAGTCCACAGTGCCAGGGTTTAATCTATTGCAGCATGCTTAGAGCACACGCCCAGCTGAGCTAAAAGTGTGCTCACTTGCAGTGCTTGTTGCTATGCACAACATCACCCTTATAATCATGGAGAGGAGAGAAAATGTGGATTGGTGCTTCTTCCA